>NW_017729022.1:98675032-98681582 GCF_001723915.1 Gavialis gangeticus | reverse complement strand
GGGGGGGGGCTTACACTTCTCTCTCTACCCACTCTTCTGTCCCCCCCTGAAGGCTTGCTACCTGCCTTTCCACCACACTTCATGGTGTGTTTCATAACATCTTGCTTTTATACAGATATATAAATGTATCTTTCTGCCTATATAAATTTGATAATGTCTGTATGCTGCAAAGTATAAATGTATAGAAATAAAATATAAATGTATTCCCGTCCTATATAAATGTAATTCTATAGTGTAATATCCTATCCAATATAATTATAAAACTGAAAAAGAATCAATGAATATAATAATAAAATACAAGCATCTGGAAGAAAGAAAAAGGTATTCTGGAATCCCTCTTGCTAAGCTAGGCTAGCAAGTAGGAAATCCTTCAGATCAGTGCTAACAGCCTTTGTCTAACGCTCCTGAGCTGCTGGAAGATAGCTCAGTAACTGTCAGATGTCAAGGCAGAAAGCAGGCCAGTTCAAATAATTCTGCTTTTTATGCTGTTTTCCATCCCTCCCCCAGAGCACTGGGATTGGAAGGGACCTCAGGGAAGGATGAGTCACTGGCCAGGTACACAGTCAATATGAGAGCAGTCCTTTCCCTACACCCCACTTCCCCTCTCCCTTTCCTTACTTTCTGTTTCCCTGCAGGCAAACCCAGCTTCAGCTTCAAAGCTTGAAACGTTTTGACTGCCCTTGTTGTGTGTCGAGGCGGTTTCGAAGCCCCTTGTTTCATTTCAATTTCACTGTTTTAAGCTCAAAACAAGTCAAAACAGCCAGCGAAATTTCACACAGCCCTAAAGAGCAGCACTTCCTCCTACCCTTTTTTGTTTGGTCAGTTTAAGCTAAGCTTTGATGCAGGGAATCCTCTTGTTTTAAGTACTCAGAATGTCAATTAAAATTGGGGCCCCAACTTCAGGTGGAGAACACAGGCAACAGTTTAATACATGGAATAGTGGAAAACAATTATCTTTATATTTGGGAATTTCCAAGTGGAAGCTACCTGTGTCTGATGCTCATCAGCTGACAAACTGTGAAGCAGTTACTGTGACCTCTCTCCTACACAAAGGCATGACTCTAGCTCTACAAAAGAGACTATAGTGCAAGTGCCCACACAGGCAGTTGGGGGGAGGGAAGTAGGGCAGGGGGCGGGGGTAATCGTTCCCATTACAAAATAAGCCCTCCCTCTTGGTTCCTCTTCATTTGATATTCAAGCTACAGGTCACAGAGCACAAAGCTGGGCAGCAAAACCCTAACAGGAGCACATGTAAATAATTCAGTTCTGGAAATAGTACCCAGCTGTATGCTATTCTTCACTCATCCCCGTCATGCTGGAAAGTGACAGAGAGGTTCATTTGAAATCCTGTCATCCAAAACAAAATGCAGATTCATCTCACACAACTGAAGCAGTTATATAACCACTAAAGTAATTGCTGATCAGAAGGTATATAGATTTCTAGTTGTCATCTGCTTTTAATACATTTTTTTTAAATGACAAAAAATTGGTCATCCTCTACTTCTTGTCCACATAGTAAAATAAACATTTTATGGCATTAAAAAATGTTGAGATAAACAATCTAATAAATACAGTTTTCTGTAAATGGTGCAGTTTAGATTGATAGCAAACAGAACACACATTCACCCTTGGAGGAGGGGGGAAAGGGGAGCAGAAGGGGAGGGTCAGAAAATCTTAGACCAGATTCTGCCATTTTTAAACCAGTCTGTGTGCAGCAAACTTCTGTTCTGTTATAGGCACAGATGACTTTCCAGACTGGTAAAAAAAGTGTAGTATCTGTACCTGGCTTGCAAGAGTGTTTGTCAAACATATAAAGCCACGTAGGAGGTAGGCCCAGAGCCTGCAAGCCCTTTCACATACACTTGAAGTTAAGCACATGAGGAGTCCCATTAAAGTCCACTATGACTGGTTGCAAAAGTAAGCTTTATTTCAAATGCAGAGTTTTGGAATTTAGTGCGCCAGCAAAAGTTTTCATAATTATTTATTTAACAAAGATCTGTCCTTCCAGGCCTTGCAGAGAAGCTACATTACTAGAAAAAAAAATAATTTTACCTTCTTTAAGCTTAAGAGGTAAGCCAAGATTAAGTCACCTTGATAAACTTGTCCCAAGCATCAAGTGTGAGAGACTGAAATAAACCATGTAGTCTGTACATGATAATCTCCCTTTGAAGTAGATAGAAATGCTATAGGCCTGGTCGCCACTAGAACCAATAGAGTAACATAGGGATTAATAGAGGATATTTGTTACCTCTCCATAAAATCAAGTCTGATGCTCATTTTTTTCAGTATAAGCTAATGTGTTTATTTTTTGGAAAACCCTAATATTGGGGAAGAAGGTGTGTGCTGCTGATTTCTGTAATTTGAATGCCCATCTTCTAGGAACCAGAATGAGACCAGCTTGTTTTAGACTGATTACAGGTCAACAATGGACAGTAACAAGTTTGGTCACTACTGTCCTAGACAGTATTTGAACTGATGACCTTAAAATGAACAGAACATTGCAGCAGCTTCTATTCTCATTCTATTCTCATTCTTAGCATCACTTTTTTGTAGCATTAAGATCCTTGTCCATCCTTTAACATTGCTCAGGCTTCATGGATGTCAAGACAAATGAGAGCAGGGGAGGAAAAATGTTTTGCTTGTAACTGTCAACACTACCAGCATACACAGAGGAATGTTCCCTACTTAAAATATTTAGTTTTCCAAGACAGCTGATGTCAACAAATATTTTCCCAAGGAGAAAGTTTGAACTTTCAGATGCAGGAGGTAAGGCTTAGTAATTGATATACTCAGTAAGCAAGGGAAATTCCCTACAAAGTTCTTAACCACAGTGAATACTTATTCACAGAGGAGTTCCCATTTTATCTGGAGAAGGAAATGTTGGTATTTGAAATTTGACATTTTGTTATAAATTGCCATTTTTATTCCTCTCACACAGTAGTATCTTTCCACCATCACCTACTGCATTAGTATACAGCTCTGATATGAATAGTGCCATAACTTTTCACTGGCTTTCATGCATGCAAAGGAATGCCTCATTTTCCCCCCCCTACATTGATGTCCATCCACATTTCGCACATTGTTTCATTCCTGACTTTAAAACAAACCAACCAACCAACCTTGAAACAGGTAATAAAAATAGCTTTGACAAAAAGCTCTCTTCACTCCTTTATGGGGTTAATTCAGAGGGCTTGGGAGTTCTTTTTCAGAAGGCAAAATTGGCAGCATTTCTTACTTTTTGCCATTTACTACTGATCACTTAGATGTTGAGCATCATGCCATGTAATGCACAGAAAACATTTACATGTTGTTGGTAAAGTATTAGATTGAAACTGAATCAAGGCTAAGAAAGAGATACCAGACTGGTAAAAGTTAGTATTCATAAGAAGTTATTTAAAAAAATAAAATCATAAAGATGGAGGAGAATAAAGTAGAACTGCAGACAAATGAAACCTAGAATTTTGTCAGGTATGGAGTAGCAGCAAGAGGTCAGTGAAAGATGAGAGGGGAAACAAAAATTACTAGAAAATTCGTTGCTTGAGTTTACAATGGGTAATCAGAGAAAGTGGAATATGATGGCCTAAAGGAAGAGAAAATGGTTTGGGAGTCCAGAGACCTAAGGTCTCTAGGCAAGTCAATTTTACTTGCTCAGCTTCTGCTTTCCCTTCTACTCTTTATCGGTCCTGTCTATTTAGACTGCAAGGTATTTGGGGAAGGCCCAGATTTTATTTAAGGCGTCTAGGTGCTACTGTAATAAAAAAAATAAAGTAATGATAACAAAGGAGGATACTAGGGATACTGGGACCAGCAAATTGACAAGTGCAAAGCACTGATGGACAAACCTGACAGATGAGAAGTGCTCAGAGGCTCCAGCCTATATTTGTCTGCAAGGCTGGGCTGAAAATCTCCTAATATATTAGACATATTTGAATTGACATAGAGGATTCACTCCAATAAGCCTTGGAGATGGGCTTATTTTTTCAACTCTGGCACATCCTAAATAGAGTACAATAAGAATAGGTGTTGCCTATCAAAGTTCTTCCCCTTCCTGTATTAATGTGTCAATAATACCCAAGGCAAGCTGCACTGAAGGACCACTGGAACCCAACAGCACTGAACATCCAGTGCCCATGGTACAACAGCACTTACTGACTACATGAAAAATTCTCCTCAGCATGTAGCAGCCTTTGAAAATACACTTTAAAAACAAAGTCATTAGAAAGCAAAGTGCATATTTTGGGCAAGATTCATAGATGGTTGGGTCGAAAGGGACTTTAGCAGATCATCAAGTCTGACCCCCTGCCCTGGGCAGGAAAGAGCGCTGGGGTCAGACAACCCCAGCCAGGTGCACACCTAGCCTCCTCTTAATGACCCCCAAGGTAGGGGAAGGGTACCATCTCCCTTGGAAGCCCATTCCAGATTCTGGCAACCCTTACTGTCAAGTTCTTCCTGATGCCTGAATGTCTAACCTAAATCTGCTCTCCGTCAGTTTGTGGCTGTTGTTCCTAGTTACTTCAAGGGGTGCCTAGTTACTCTTTCCTTGCTGTGTCCCCGCCCCCCCCACCCCCAAATGAATTTGTAGGTGACCACAAGATCACCTTTTGTGTCCATCTATGATCCAATTTACAGATTTGTCCTGATCCACGTTCAGGAATGCAGAGGCAAAAAAAAACCTCATTGAAGAGCTCAGCCTTGCCCCCCTATCTGTCACTAATTGCTCTAGTTTGTCCTGTAGGGGTCCTATGCTGCCCCGTGCCTTCTTTTTACTCCCTATATACCTAAAGACAACAAAAAGTCCCTCTTTAATTTTTGTTGCCAGCCTAGGCTCCATTTCTGCTTTGGCCTTTCTGACTGCCTCCATGAAAGTGCGGGCCAACTAGGTATGCTCTTCCCTTGGTACCTACCCCCTGCTTCCTCTGGCTTCTTTTTTTGCCCCTAGGCTTTCCTGGATTTCCCTGTTCAGCCAAGAGGGTTTCTTGGCCCAGCAGAGGGAGGATCCATCAGAAGGGTCCAAGGGCAATTAAGGAAACATGAGACCAGGCGGCAGGGAAGACAAACTGGGAAAGATGGCATTGAGGGACAGCTGAGCCGCAGGCACCAGAGCCGTGAGTGGGGTGGGCTGAGGCCCCATCCCCCATTTTTGTTTGTCTTTGTCATTTCTTTCTTTTCTTTGATTTTTTTCCCAGAGCCCTAAGGCAGGGATTAAGGCCACGGGCAATGCTCACAGGGCAGAATGAGCTGGGGCAGCAAGCAGTGAAGAAAATCCAGCATAGCAGCAGAGAGAGTCCAATGTCCTGAATGTACCTTGGGCAGGGCAAGACAACCGGGAGCTAAGTAGACGGGGAGGATCCAGGAGGCAACACGGAAGGGCGAGCTGACTGACCATCAGTTGGCCATCCTAAAAGACTGGTACATGGCTGGGGTGTAGAGGAGGTGGAGCCCCAAGAATATCCACTAGGAGTAGCGCCTGACCCATGAGGAGCCACAGGAGGGAGCCCCACCTTGAAAGGAAGAGCCAAGTTGTGGCAGGCAAGTGTTGGGGTTTCCCTCGGGGAGAACATGACTCAACATCAAGGCTGCAGGAACAATTTCTGCAGCCATCGCCAGGTGCATGCTCCAAGGTGGCAAGGGAGCGCCTACATGAGGCCAGGTGGGTACACACTATCATCAGAACTAGAAAGTTTTTTCTAACATTTAACCCAAAGCTCCCTGCCCTAATGTCAGATTTTAAACTAACTCTTCTGTGCTGCAAATTAAACTAATCTCTTCTTGTCTCGACTGCAACAGACATGGAAAACAACTGATCACCATCTTTGTTAAGGCAACCTTAGGCAAGATGCTTATGTTCCATTTCCACCTGTCCCCTTAGTCTTCCATTCTTAGAAAAGCAAAGCATGACTAGGTGTAATTTATTTTGTCACAATTGGAAGCTGAAACAAAAAAGCTAATTTTGTGGCAAGAGCTAAGAAGATTGCTCTAGTTGCTTACTAGCTACTGGAACGAAAACAAACAAACAAGTTCAATATTGGGAATAATTTTATTTAAAAAAGAAGAAGTTATTTGGGGTGTTTGGCAAACTCCTGTAAATTTGTCCTTGTTTTAATGTACCAGAAAGTAGGTAAGCCAAAGTTGTAGCAAAGGATTTTACCACACAGTCTATTCTTTGTTAAACAGAGATTAAAATCCACACACCCCAGTAGGATCTGAACATTCTTTTAGCCATATTGGCATTATCCTGCCAATCTGAATCCTGCCAGAAATAAGGGGGAAATTGCACAACAGGGAATGACTGCTCTCCATTAGCTATTTAGCTTAGGAGCTCTGATCATACCACTTGGAACACACAGCCAGCTCAGGGTATCCAATCCAAACTGGAGTAGTGTTTTGCTCAGTAAAGGCCTGATCTAATTCCCAATGAAATCTATGAAAAGAATTCCATTGATTTCAGTGGGACTTGGATTAGGCCCAAAGCAAGCAGATCAGAGACATGGAAGGAATAGTTTTGATGAGTAAGAAGGTGCCCTTTTTTTTTTTTTTTACTTCCAACTTT
>NW_017729022.1:98674620-98674931 GCF_001723915.1 Gavialis gangeticus | reverse complement strand
AAGGTGCCCTTTTTTTTTTTTTTTTTTTTTTACAGTCACTTTCTGAGGGCAGGACACATTCCTCTCCTGCCAGATGTTTCTCTTTGGGTGCTAATTATTCTGGGTATTAGTGTTAAATATGTATTGCTAGTAATATTAATCAGTAGCGCATTTAAACTGGCACCATAACTGATAGCTTTTTAAAAATATCTAGCTCTGGCCCCCTTGTTTTTCTTACTTCCCTGGGAAGATTTCAACATGTTCAGACATGATGTAATTTTCTTCCCCTCCCTGCTCCTGACCCCACTTTCTGCCTGTATTCTGGATGAACG
>NW_017729022.1:98667538-98669620 GCF_001723915.1 Gavialis gangeticus | reverse complement strand
CCTCCCTGCTCCTGACCCCACTTTCTGCCTGTATTCTGGATGAACGAGAATCCAAATGAGGGCTCAGTCATATCCTCCTTAAATACAGTGGCATGGATCATACCATTTCTCAACAGGTACTGGCTACTCACTCACTGTTCTCCATCCACTCTAGGAAGGCATGTTATTAAGTGCAATTCAGGGCACAAGCTTTTCCTAGGTTTCTTTAAATTTTTGTTCCCATGATAAATTCTGTTCTCTGACTTAATGTTACCACAGGACAGAGCTAAATTTTCTAACCATTAGCATTAGCAGTTAGCTAGTGTAAAAGTAATTAATTGTTATCAAGATACTCAAAGCTTTTGAATGAACATTTTTAACATTCAACTTAAGTCAGCAACATTGTCAATATGTGAAGAAAGTACTGCTGAGTTTTCTGAAATAGACAGAAAATAATAATAAACTACTAAATTTCAAACACTTTACGAAGGTCAATACCATTAGTGTACTCCGCCTGATATGCATACCAGATAACTGCATAATACAAAGCCAGTTCCTATCTGTTCCCCATCACTATACCATAACAAGCTAGTTATTTGCATATTGGTTAAATACATAAACCACTTGGGCTATAGAAGTCTTAGCCTCACAGCCTACTTTTAATGCAACTGTACTCTAAGTACCTAATTGGTGAAACTGACTAAGATCTGGCAATTCCAGTGCTTCTAAAGCTACCTTGAACTGAAGACCCTGTCAATTTCAAGGCTGCTACTGTAATCGTAAGTTGCTTGGGGGGTAAACAAGTCTTAATGAAAAGAAAACAGCTTATGGCAGGATCTCCTTGCAATTAGTGAGTACCATTCATTTGGTGTCGGGCTCAGGGCATAGCCTCTTAAAATCCCAAGTCTATGCACTTAAGTGGGTACACTGCATCTCCAGTTTAGATGTAGAAACAGAGAAGGCAGTGAAGCTACTTGGCTACATACATACGCCCAGTAGGCTGCAGGCAGAACCAGGAACAGAACCCAGGTTTTTCGAATCCCTAGGTACACCTCCAAGACAAATTCCCATTGTAGTTTGGATGGGCATACAGTTTTTGCAAATCATATTTCCCCACCCATGTTTATGCAACTGCTGGTTTTAGTTACAAAACCACCACTTAAAAGATATAAAACAGGTTTCTGGGATGACTCCAAGCCTCCTTTAAATAAAAGTATGTATGTAACACTCAAATTACTCAAAACCCCCAGGTATTGTTTTATAATTTATTTTCCGTGCAGCTGAAATAAAGCTTGTTGGTCACAGAAGTCTAATGAAGGCATGGAAGTGCCCGAACAGCTTTAAAACTGGATGATCCAGAGTTATAACTGGGGTGCCTTATCGGACACATTGTTTAAGCATTACCACAAAGAATGACCTAACAGTTCACAAGGTTATACCTGGTGCAGCTTCCAGAACAATGCACAGCTCAAACAAATGAATTCAAACTACAACTTGAGCCATGGGGCAAGGGCAGACAAAATCCATGTTCAAAAGCACACAGTTACCTGTTCATTTCCATCCTTTAAGTGGAGAAAGAAAGAATGATAGAAAGAATGAACCATATTTACTTGAATAGAAGATGAGCCTATTTATAAGCCAAGCCCCCAGTAAATTAGATTCTATATATGGAAACTTTATAAGTTTGATATAATTTTCCAGATATAAAATCTAATTATTGGAGGTCTGCCTTGAATTTGCCCCCTTTGACTGCTACAGCAGGGAAAATAAATCTGGTGGGGAGGGGGGTCAGGTAACCCTTTTGCTCTCTGCTCCCCCCAAAACTTCCCTGCTGGCAGCTCCTTCCCTCTCCTTTTAATGTCAGACCCTGGTCTCCCTGAACACATGGAAGGTAGGAGCAAATTTGAAAACAACCACCTTGAAATTAAATGTGGCTGTAACAATTTGCATGCTGTACCCATGCAGTTAGTTCATCCAGAATTGATGCATGTTACTTTTTTTTTTTTTTTTTTTACCGCTGCAAGTTTCAGCACAGGTACTCCATAAAACACACTTTCAATCAGCACTTTTACATCTACTTACATGTAGCTAAAACTATGTGTA
>NW_017729022.1:98661792-98662538 GCF_001723915.1 Gavialis gangeticus | reverse complement strand
TTTTTTTTTTTTTTAAACCGCTGCAAGTTTCAGCACAGGTACTCCATAAAACACACTTTCAATCAGCACTTTTACATCTACTTACATGTAGCTAAAACTATGTGTAATCTTAATCCAAAGGCTACTGCTCATGCTTTGCAACATAGATTATCAGGCTGGGTTCCACCACAAGTTAACAGCATTTCAAGCCATGGTGACCCCACAGCTCAGCACTGCTTAGTGGGCCTGTGCAAAGTGGCTAGTATTTGCTTTGGATTTGGCTGATTCAAGGGACAGTAATTTGATTCAGTGATTCAAATCACTGTCCCAAAATCGATTAGGCCGAATCCAATTCAGAGATTCAGCCAATGCTGAATTGGCCGAATCTCTGAATTTGACAGGCCCCATCCCCTGCCTGCTCTCCCAGCCCTGTCAATGGCTGCCTCACAAAAAAATAAAAAAAAAAGCCCTAAACTCACCAGAGCTGGGGCTGGGTGGGGCAGCCATGGAGGGGGTGGCAGAGCAGGCAGAGGAGGGGGGCTCATGACAGAGCCCCATATGCAGTTGTGGGGTCAGCAGGAATTGCCCCCCCACCCCCGCCTGGCAGCAGCCAGTAAATCCAAGGATTTTTATTTATTTATTTATTTATTTTTAATTAAAAATTGTCCCAGGGCCAGCCATGGTGTGTGTGGGGGGGGGGCCCTGGGACAGTGGGCGGGGGATGGGACCTGGAGGCAGTCCCCCCCATGGACCCCTCTCCCCTCCTC
>NW_017729022.1:98657719-98661782 GCF_001723915.1 Gavialis gangeticus | reverse complement strand
CCCCCTACTTACCAGCACAGAGTCCAGGTCCAGCTCCCTGCAGCACCAAGCGGGGACCCAAATCTCCGAAGCTCTCCAAGTCTTTTCCAAATCTATTTGGAGAGCTTTAAATCAATTTGGACCTTTTTATTAGTCTCCTGGTTTGATTCAGATTTGGAGACTCAGCTGCCAAAATAAGCCGAAACTCCTTCAAATCAAATCTGCACCCAAAGCTTTGCACAGCCCTACTGTTTAGTATGTGTGTGTACTCCAAATACACAGAATCTGTGTCACCTGGTGCATATGATAAGTGTGGCCACCCCCTCCATGAGATGAAGCCAAATCAGGATGCCCTGTGCCTCATCTGCATATAATTTTTTGGAGCATCTCAGGACTTGTGACAAAAAACCTGGTTCCAGTCATGAGTGGGGACTGATTAAACACATGGATCCCCTGTAGGGGGTTAGATGTTTGGGGCCCTGTTTGGTGACATTTGCCAGACATTGAAGGCTGGTTAAAAACAGGAGTCATTGGAAATGGGAAAGAAAGCTGTAGGAGTGAAGGGAGAAGTCAAAATGTAGTAAATGACACACAATGACTTGAGAAAGAGTCAGTGCTGAGGGGGACTGAACGCAACAGACACTACTATACCTCTTATTCAATGAGTTACACATATCAGTCAGGGGAGGAAAATTAGAAGTTTTCAACCTATATGCACCACCAAAAGCAGAGGACAGCTCTGCTTAGAAAGCTAGCCATTGACATGGTCAGAGGGAGACCATGGATAACAGCAGGGGCTTCAACTGGATAATAGAAGTGGGTGACAGAACAGCAGGATGAGGAGATGGAACTTTAGACAGTTCATCCAAACTGTTAACAAATATAAAAGAAGAGTCACTAAAAGATGCATGGGCAGGGGAGAAAGTTCTCACCAGAACTGACCTCAGTGGAAAGAATCAAAATCAAGAACTGACTTTGTGTTTATATAAAAGAAGGAGATAAGGAAGAAAGAAACTGTAATTGTGGCATTTAGTGATCATGGGATGCTGAAGGCAGAACTGAGGTTTGGCAAGAGCCCTGTAAGAGGAACAAGAGTGTGGAAATGTGACTACTACAAAATGAGGAGATATATCAAGTGTATGAGATGATATGAGGGGTGGGGAACACTGAAAAAATATTTTAAGAGTACCAGAGAAAGGTGGATTATGGTGAAGTGGACAAGAGGATTCTTCAGGAAACAAGGCTGAAGAACCACAGGGAAAAGAACAAAAGAGCTGGACGCTACAAAGAAAGATACAGGAGCTGGTAAAGGAAACCACAGAAGGAAGAGAAGAACTAGAAGAAACAAGGCAAGAAATAGCTGGTTTAAAAAGACGAGAGAGAAAATGGTTTTAGCACAAGCACCCTGGGTGGGAGAAAATGAAGAGCAGTCCCAGTACTTTGTCTAGAGCGAAGGCAGCAAAAGGAGAGCTTAAAAGCAGTGCAGGAAGGTGGTGATGCCTGGGTAGAAAAGCATGAGGTGGTGTTGGAAGTGACGAGAAGATTTTACAAAGAGCGTTATCAGAAGAAAGAAACAGACAAGAACAAGATGAGGGATTTCTTGGAAAAGACTGTAGAGAAAGTAGAGGAGGAGGAAGAAAAGAAGATGGAAGGAAAGATGCACTTAAAGGTAGTGGAGTGTTTAAGAACCTTTAAAAGAGGGAAATCACTAGGACCAGTGGACAGCCAATGGAATGTTATGAGAAGTGTTGTACATTCATAGGGAGGGATATAGTGGAAGGGTTCAAGGAAATAGTGCAAGCAGGAGAGGCAGGGAAAGGTTTTACAAGAGGCATTGTGATCTTACCCTTCAAGAAAGAGGAGAAAGAACTCTTGAAAAACTGGAGACCAATTATGCTCCTTAATATGGACTATAAGCTAATGGCCACAACATTAGTTTTGAGGATGTAGAAAAACCTTCAGAAGATAATACACGAAGATCAACTATGAGCAGTACCAGGTAGAAGGATCTCCAAAGTGATCAGAGCAATCAGAGATATGCTGTCCCATATCCAAGAGAGGAAAACAAAACAGTTATAGCAAACCTAGATTTAGAAAAAGCACATGACAGAGTGGATCATGGTTACATATTAGAGGTGTTAGGAAAAATGGGGTTCCCAGAGAAATTTATATGTTGGATAAGGTTATTATATAGAGAAACAGAGAGTCAAGTCCAAATGAATGGGTACCTAAGTGGGGCCTTTAAAATCCATACAGGAGTGAGACAAGGGTTCCTCATTACCACTACTGTTTGTATGCAGCTTGGAACTATTTACACAAAGAATAAGAAAAAAGTCAAGTTCAGAAGCAAAATAAAAGAGGGGGAGAGGTTAAATGCATATTATACATGGACGATATAAGTGTAGCAGTGAGAGACAGACTTTCAATGGAAATGGTGCTAAAGCATACATCAGAGTATGGAGAAGCAATGGGGACTAAACTAAATAGCAACTAGGGGACTAAACTAAAAAGCACCATAATGGGAGTGGGGAACTGGAGGGACTTGACTTTTTTTCCCTCTCTCATGAGGGCCAAGTGTTAGGTATCCCAAAAAATGCTGAAGGAAAAAGGTAATGGAGCATGTGAAAATGTGATGGCAAGGATACAGTAAATATTTTGACAGTGTCATTCTGGACCATAACCCTTTGATGGAAAAGTGGCAGCATTAAGGCTGTGCTACTGTCGATTATTCTACCTATGGGAATTGTATTCTGACAGACGCGGTGGCAGATAGTAAAAGTACAGAGGGAAATGTGTGTATTCTTCTGCAATGCTAAAAGATAAAGGTTGGCTAGATCTGAACTGTACAAAGCAAGAGAGCTGGGGAATGCTGGACTTTGGATCGTTCATCTATTCAAAATTAGTAAAAACAGTATCAAAGACCATAATGGAGGGATACAAGAAAAGCAGCATAAATCACCCAATTTCATGCAGCTGCAATTTTTAGGAAATGGGAAGTATAATCAGACCTCTTTGAAAAGTCCATGGGCATAGCAACCACTAATTCATGTGAGGATGGAAAGTTTCTTGCAGAGGTATAAAATAGTGAAGGTAGAGCTGGAGGTCTTGAAGGATCATAAGAAATTGATGAAAGCGGTAAGAGAGACACACGATGGCACCAGTGGAAAACCTCACAGATGGAAAAATGAAGAAGGCTCTGGGGAATAGTAGTGTGTAAACAACAAAGAGGGGACCAAGCTGACCTAGCAGGGATAGTTGTAAGAAATATCTTGCCAGAGAGAGGGGAAGGGAAGACGAAGCAATTGGATGTGTGTTTTGGGAGCACACATATGCAAAGGGGGCATGGGAAACGGTCCATTACTTGCTGAGTGTCACCAGAATAAACCTGTTGTTAGCCTGGGAGATGGTACTATAGGGTGCCTATAGACATGCTTGTTCACATTCTAATTAAAATGCTCTGGAGCAGAATCAATGAATCAAGCTTGCTCTGTGTTCTAATTACAATGCTCCAGTGTTGCCTCAGTGTCTCATGTAGTTAGATTTCCTTAGAATCATAGAAAGTTAGGGTTGGAAGGGATTCTCAGGTGGTCATCTAGTCCAATCACCTGCTCAAAGCAGGACTATCCTCAACTAAATCATCTCAGCCAAAGCTTCATCTACCCAGGTCTTGAAAACCTCCAAGGATAGAGAGATTCCACCACTCCTCTGGGTAACCCATTTCAGGGTTTTGCTTCCCTCCTAATAAGAAAATTCTTCCTAATATATAACCTAAATTTCCCTTGCTGCAACTTGAGACCGTTGCTCCTTATTCTGTCATCTGCCACCACTGAGAACAGTCTAGCTCAGGGACAGGCAATTATTTTGGGTGGAGGGCCACTTACCAAGTTTTGGCAAGCTGTCAAGGACCACGTGGGTAGCCCTGCCCCTTGAGAGGTGCCCCACCCCTTGGCTGCCATCTTGTGACCTGAAGTCCCAGCCCCAAACCCCTGACCTTTGCCACCAGAAGTATTTCTTTCAGCAAGGGGTTTTGCCATCTCAGAATCAGAAAAATACCAAATTATATTCTAAAAAGTGATCGTCTACA
>NW_017729022.1:98653752-98657532 GCF_001723915.1 Gavialis gangeticus | reverse complement strand
TGGCCCTCCACCCAAAATAATTGCCTGCCCCTGAACTAGACTGTTTTCAGTGGTATGCGGGGTGAGGGTGAGTATGGGGGGGGGACGGGACAGTGGCTGGGATTTGTGTATGGCAGTGCAAGGGGAGGCATAGGTGCATGTGTATGGAGGGGTGTGCATGTGAGACTCACCCTATGAACACACACACACACACACACTCTGCCCCCGTGCCTGCAGACATGCACATACTCTGCTCCTGTGGCTGCCGACACATGGCGTACACACATACATACCCCTACCAGTGCAGTTCTGTGCTCCCCAGTCCAGGGATGCAGCTGGGAGCCACAGTCACCTAGTGCTGGAGCAGGGCAGAGGCAGGAAAGCAGAGAACTGGCTGGGGGTGGGCAGGGGTAGGTTACTCAAGCCTGCAAGCCTGCTGAGGGCTCCCTCTGGGTCCTAGTGCCCCGGGCTCCAGCCAGCTTTGACAGGGAGCTGGGGCAAATAAATATTAATTTACTAAATTTTTTTAGGGGATCTACAGGCTGGGTAGAATGGCCTGGAAGGCTGGATACAGCCCACAGGCCGTATTTTGCCCACCCCGGTCTAACTCCATCCTCTTTTGAACTCCCGTTCAGGTAGCTGAAGGCTACTATTAAATCCCCTCTTAGCCTCCTCGTCTCTAGACTAAATAAGAGGAAAATCTGAGGGAACTGGACTTAAGTCATGTGCCCCAGCCCCCTTACCATTTTTTGTTGTCCTCTGCTGGACTCTCCACTTTGCCCACATCCTTTCTGTACTGGGAGGCCCCCACTGAACACAACAATTCAGACGTAGCCTCACCAGTGCTGAGTAGAGAAGAATAATTGCTTCCCTTGACCTAATGGCAACATTCCTACCAATGCAGCCCAGTATGTCATTAGTATGCCTTGGCAACAAGGGCACACTGTTGGATCAAATTCAGCATATTGTCCACTGTAACCCCCAGGCCCTTTTCTGCAGAGCTGCTGCCCAGTCAGTCAACAATCTTGTACTGGTGCATGGGATTGTTCCATCCTAAGTGCAGGACTTTGCACTTATGCTTGTTGAACAACATGAGATTTCTTTTGGCCCAATCCTCCCATCTGTCTAGGTCACACTGAATCCCAGCCCTACCTGCCAGCAGATCTACTATTCTCCCTAGCTTAGTGTCATTTGCAAACTTGCTGAGGTTACACTCTATGCCATCTTCCAGGTTGTTGATGAAGATATTGAACAAAACTAGCCCCAGGACCAACCCCTGGGGTACTCCACTTGATACCAGCTGCCAACTCGACATCAAGCCACTGATTACTCCCTTCTGGGCCCAATGCTCCAGCCAGTTTTCTATCCACTTCATAAAAGCAGCCACAATAGTGAAGAAACTGTCTGTTTCAGATGCTAAATGTCTAACAGCCACGTGTTGTTTTTTTTAAAGAGCTTAACAGCATGAAGGCAGAAGTTAGCCTCATCCAGAGTGACCAGCAGTTCATTTTTTTTTTGTATTTTGTTTTCTTGCAATTAGGGCAGTGGTTTTCAACCTGTGGTCCGTGGACCCCTGAGGGTACTCAAACTATACCTAAGGGGTCCATGAAAGAGGACTATTATCAAAAGTATGTGAAGGCCCACACTTACAATTCAAAGGGGTCTGGCACCTCCATTTAAAAAATGTTAGGGGTCCACAAATGAAAAGAAGGTTGAAAACAACTGAACTAGGATCGCAATATTCTTAAAAGCCTAAGCAGTGTGCCCTTGTAGTGCATCTGCTCCCTCATCAACATGAACACAATTCTCAGTAGCATTCCAGTGCACAAGAAGAGTGTCCAATTTACGAAAACCTCCTGTATTGAAAATGAATGAGTTTGGTGCCCTCCCCCACAAAATTATTTATTCATTCACATTATTCAATTCTTCTTTGCCTCCTGGTTTCTGAACTTTTTGGGGAGTTTAAAGATCCTCTACAAACACTAAGGATCACTTTTAATAGAAACAAAAGTCCTTTTTATTTTATTTTAAAGCAGAAATTGTCATGTAATCACTTGATCCCAGATGCTATGGATTTAGAGAAGAAAACCTATAAGCAAATCACAGGATTTAGAATAGTTTTAGGAGTTAGCAACAATAATACATGCACATTAAATAATCAAAAGAAATATATATTGGATAAAATGTATCATAGAATCAATGAGTCGGAAGGGACCTAGACAGATCATCTAGTCCGACCCCCTGCCACAGGCAGGAAGGAGCACTGGGGGTGGCAGGGGTCATAAGACCCCAGCCAGGTGCCTATCCAGTCTCCTCTTGAAGATCTCCAGGGAAGACGAGAGCACCACCTCTCTGGGAAGTCTATTCCAGGCTCTGGCCACCCTTACAGTGAAGTAGTTCTTCCTAATATCTAACCTAAACCTATCCTCCCTCAGCTTGTGGCCATTGTTCCTGGTGACTCCAAGGGAGGCCCTGGTGAACAGACTTTCCCTGAGTCCCTGCTGCTGGCCCCTGATAAGGTTGTAGGCAGCCACAAGATCCCTCCTCAGTCTCCTCTTATGGAGACTGAAGAGATTCAGGTCCCACAGCCTCTCCTCACAGGGCTGGCCACGGAGGCCCTCAACCATATGAGTGGCCCTCCTCTGGACCCTCTCCGGTTCTCCACGTACTTCTAGAAGTATAGCTTCTAGGATTCAATAAAGAGAGCACACATGAAGAAGAAATGTATCCTCTGGGATCAGGTTAGAGGATGGCAATGGGATTAATTCTATTACAGTTTTTATAGCTGCAGAAGGCTTTTGGCACTACACGTTCATTTTTTTTAAAAATGATTGAATTAATATTGTTCAGTTTTAAATCTATATCCATGGTGTTACAAAGAACTGCAAAAGACTTAGCAGATAAGTGTTTAACTCCAGCATTAGCAATATTGTATGATGACTGAAGCTATACAGCCTGCAATACCTTTACTGTAAAAGTAAAGAACATAACTAGACAACCTTCCTGTTCTTTAATATTCTGCTTCCCTTCCTGTTCTAAAAATATTATATTGAAGGAAACAACCAACCAACCCAAAATAAATAGAGCACAATGCTACCAGAACTAGGGAATGTCAATATATGAAAAGGTATCGTTAACAAGGAACTTAAAACAGCACGGAGATTTTGATTGACAATAACTATGCAATGTTTAAATGCTATCTTCCCTCTAAGTGGTCTTCTTATAGTAGGATCCATTTCCAGATGCAATAGCTTGTCAGACCTAGCTGGATGCCTGAACAGTCTCTGGTAGTTCTGCAAAGTACTTAAACAGCTGGATGGTATAGACCACTGAAACTAAACCCTTTTTTCTTTTGCCACGGCTGTCTTTCACTGCTCGCCTTTGAAGTTTATGCCACTGAGGAAACAACAGCTGAGTAACATGTGTTATCATACAGCACTGAGTGCAACAACAATACTTCACAGCAAGACCTTTTTGTTCCATAATCCTGGATTGTAAGCATTACAATTTCTTTTGTAGCAGAAAAGCCCTTTTTCAAGCACGACATTAGAGTAAACAAACTAAGTTTTTCTTGTTAAGTAATGTGATTAAAATAATGTTATGAAAAGTGATAGCATAATCTGCATACAGAATGAACTTCTCCAAGCAGGAGATTTTACCACACCTTCAACTCTCCTATGAAATATGAACTTTCATTTCTACCCAGGAGAACGTTTACAATCTCTTCTCTGATGTCTGATGAAGGGTGTTTGTGCCTGTAAGCTTGCAATTAAAGTTTTTTTTTGCAAAAATCTAGTTGGT
>NW_017729022.1:98643910-98648752 GCF_001723915.1 Gavialis gangeticus | reverse complement strand
ACAATCTCTTCTCTGATGTCTGATGAAGGGTGTTTGTGCCTGTAAGCTTGCAATTAAAGTTTTTTTTTGCAAAAATCTAGTTGGTCTAATATAAAAACAAACAAAACAAACAAACAAAAAAAACCCACCTCTACTATGAGTCCTGATTGCTTTTGCTTCTAGACCAATACGCTACAACCTGAATACCTGACGTTATGGACATTGAATGCATTTGTCCATTCTTTCCTCTCCCACTCCCCAACCCCCCAAAACTGTTAAAGAAACTTTACTTTTGACTTGTCTGATTAATTCCTCACAGGTAACTTCCAGCAGCATCTTTACTTACCTTGCCACAAAGACAAACGAAAACTCACAAAGCTTTAAGCAAACACCAAGCGGCCAATTCACTGAGCACTTCAGGGGCTGTAGACCAACTCAATATAAGCCATTCTCTGCCCTAAGCAGAGTAAATTGTATGATCTCAATGCAACATCTAACAGTAGAGTTAAATGTCAGGACTACCACAGTTTCACACAAGCCTATAGATATAAAAGCTACATCTCTCGTCTGCTGATGGAATATATGCAAACTCCTCTAAATGTCAAAAGAGGAAAAGTGTATAAAATCTTTCATAGATTGGAAAATATATCATATTACCCTGAAGAAGAGAAAAAACACTATTATGTAGGAGTACATGTCTGACTACACTGGATAACTGTCCAACTGACAGCATACTTTCTCACATTCAAGCCCAGAGCTGCGGTATATCTCCATACTAAATTCTGATTCTGTAAAACTTTACTCATGCTGGTTGTTCTTCAACTATTCCAGTAATAGAAGCTAAATTGCATCCTATAGCACTGATCAGCAATGTTTCCCAACAATGGGCTCAGCTCAGGTCGAAGATGAACTGGGCTAGGGACAGAAATTACACATAAACTAGTATAAACGATTGGAAATCAGTTCCAATCTGTAACACAACAGACATTCAGTGCACATAAACCATTTTCAAAATGACCAAAACCAGTTTAAGATAAACTTGGATTGATGTAGTACCAAATTTAACGTGATTTGGGTTAAACTGGTTTATTGAACTTTTGCTCCAGATCCCCTCTAGATTCAAGCCGTCTGCTCCAGCTGAGCAGGGAGGTGTGTTCTAGCACCCCCCAGCTTCTGGCCTGGGCCACTTCAGGCTTGTGGCTCCATTTCCAGAATTAAAAGTGAATGTCTGTTCACTTGCCTATGGGTTCAATCTATCCAGTTTAGACTAACTTGCAAAGATTGAATCAATTCAGCCTCAGGCTTTTTGACTATGTGTACTTAGCCCTGGAGCTAGGACCCACTTACTGCTCCTCTACACTGCCCAGCTGTAGTGTGGGGACCTGAAGACCTGTAGGTTGTAGACTTCTATCCTAGGAACTGCAAATACTAAACCTCTTACAGAAATGCAAGCATTCTAAATTATGGCACCACCCACCATTTTAAAACTTCAGGAACATCAACTATCATAATAAAATTCTAAGTGCATTTGGGAAATTACTAAGGAAGACAAAAAGAATCAGTATTCAAGATATTTATGATGTTGCCAGCACTCATGATTTTATCCCAAGCATTATTATTAGTGCATTTCTTAAAGCTTTGACTCCTGGACTCAAGAGATTGCAGAGGAAGGAGGGGGCGGGGGTGTGTGAGAATTTCAGCTTTCTTAAAAAGAAGAAGAAAGCAAAAGTTACTAGCTTGAAAACATGACACAAGCAGGTAGTAATAATAATAATAATAATAATAATAATAATAATAATAAACACCTTAAATTAGGAGGCAAAGAAAAGTATACCCCTGCCCCTCCTCCCAACCAAAAAGGGGAAACAAAACCCTCACAATTTCTAAGCCTCTCATGATTTTGGAAGTCTGGATTATAAGGTTTCGAATGTTTGAAGTAGGCAATGTTGTTTATAGTATCTACAAAGGAAAAACGTTTGCTCAGGAATTTTGTGCATTAAGCTAGGGGAGTCTCAGTACTTCTTCCACACTTAACTAATAGGTCTCCTTTCTGCCAGGCACTGAACAGCCTCTTCAGGAGTGGCTTGAGGTGCACACTATGGGGAAAACTTGCACCAATATCTGCACTGTGGATGAGCAGAAGGTCGATTTCCATAACAGTATGCCAATGCTAAAATTCCCCATGTGCTCACACATATACTGCTGTAAGACTACAACATTAACTGTGTACGCAAGAGAGGTTTGTGCTTTCCCAACAGTACAAGAGCCAATATTAATATATGAATCCATAGGGCTACTTAACTAACATTCCTAAACAACCATTTGTTAGGCAAAAAAACAGAACAATACATTTGCACCAAAGAATTTTCAGCAAATGGTATTAAAAGTAGTTTAGAGTCATTATTGGAAAATTCAACATCCTGTGAGGTACAGCAGGACAGACGGTGAAGTTTAGGTAAAGGTCACGCTGCCATTCCATGGCATGAACGGGCACAGAAACCCAACTCTCTAGTCCCGCATTTCATTTAAAGCTAGATTTCATTCCCCTCGTAATAATACATCCCTTTTCAAAGCTTCCCTCAAGGAAGGATCAAAAATAAGCTGCTAGTCATCTCTATCTGGTTGTTCACATTTCTGGGCACAGCACTACCAGACTCCAAAAAGATTTACTAACTTGTTGCCAGAAGCATTTGCTGCCTTTCCATCTGTTTCTTATGATTCCATTCACAAATTTGTCTTTTGTCTCCAGAAAGCTCGACACAGAGAAAGACCCATCTTTTACCAATCTAAGCAACTAGTGGCAGCTTCTACAAGGATTTTTTTTCAGTTAATGGGTGGGGCCGATTTAGAGGTTCTCATGTAGCTGTAGAAACCGTATTACACAGGTGTTTTATCCTGCTGGAGCATGTGTTTTTGAAAACTCCGTGAAGGAAAAATAATCTTTTTTCTGTTCACTTCCTCCTCCCCAAAGACAGCCTCATTTTGTCTTATATTAAAAATTATGCAGACACTACAAACAATATTGTCAATTAACTTATCTAACTTAAATGTATTTTAAAAAACACAAATGAACCACTGGGGAAAAAAAAACCACCCCCAACTCTTTTCCTACGCATCCGCAAACCCCATGGTATGAAGTGGCACCAAATTAATGTGTAATTTGATTACATTTCCCAAAGATATACATACAGTAGGGATAGCGCTGCATATACAAAATCCCAGCTATTTCTACCCTGGCTCTAAATGCTTAGTATTCAGTTCATGAACCGGACACTTCTCCCCACCCACAAATATAAACAGTCCCTCAGGTTACATGGCTCTCTGCTTACAGCAGCTAAAATACACGACACTTTTAAACAAAATCAGCTGAAAATTTAAGAAAATAATCATCTTAATTCACATGTCTTTCCAGAAATCAAGGGGTAATTGATTTAGCAGTTCTACACAATCCAGTGTGTATTTAATTTTAACAAGCAATGTTGCTGAAAGATGATGCAGACACTCGTAAAGCACAAGCCAGACTTCATAACCCACAGTGTATTTGGTCAGGTATCCAATTAGTTTCTAGTGACTTTTTTTTCTGGTGATTATTATGCCAAGCTTTGCGATCTGTGCAAGGCTCAAATGGAAGAGGAGACAGGTGCAATTCAACAAGGGACAACAAAATGTGCACCTTATTTCTCCTTTTTTACGCAGGACACCAATCAAATCCACAAGCAATGCCGAGCTGTAATTTAATGTGCAGCTTTGCTGCTGTATCAAAATGACATTTGATTGTGGAGAAAGATGAGTTAGCCCATATGAGAAGACTGACTTGGAGATGGGGGGGGGGGGGATAATAAAATCAAACCCATCTCCACAAAGCTTACAATGTACTCAATGCTGCATCAACCAATGACTAAAAAAACCCACACCATCCGTCTGCCTAGCCTTAAAGCTGTTTTATGATCAAAATCAGACACCGTTCACTCAAGCATTCCTGGGGGCCAGTCCCAAAATCTGATCCATTTCCTCACTGGCAGCATGGATTTACTTTTAATCTTTTTCCTACTAGGAGGCAGGGAAATAAAGAAAAGATTAACCACAAAATAAATCCTGGCTATCTGGAAGCAAGGGGGGAGGGGGAGGGAAGCCAACCCAAAACAACACAGTCCACCTTGGGAAGAAAAACCCATTTTGTTTTCATTTGGGGTGGCTGGGGGAGGGCGATAAAGAGCCCAGAGAAGTTTAAAAAGAAGAAAAATAAAGAGCTACAGATTCTCCTGATGGGTTAAAGCGGCCTCGAAACTCTCTTGCCAAGGGTGCAGAAAACACCTCTGACTTTAAGAGGAGAGCTGTATAGAGAGGGACAAAGATACAAAAAAGGGGAGGGGGGAATGTATGGAGAGGGAGAGAGATACGAAAAAAAAGGGGGGGGGAATAAAAGAAGGGAGGAAAGGGAGCTGGGAAAGAGAGGAGAAGGAGAGGGAGGTGAGCCGCCAGGAGGAAACAGGGTAGAAGAGGAAACTGGGGATGGTGGAAAGGAAATAGAAAAAAAAGGAGAGAGAGAAAGCAAGGGGCGAAAAATACCAGGAAGAAGAGAAAGTTGGAAGTGGGAAGAGAAGGGCGGGGGGTGTTAAAAACTGAAGAGAGAGGAAGTGGGGAAAGGAGCTGGGGGAGACGGAGAACGGCCGAGGGGCTGGGGGGAGGGGAGAGGAGAGGGCCGGCCGAGGGCGGCGAGGGAGGGCAAGTCCCGAGTGCGCACTCACCGCGGGCGGCGGCTCCGGCACTGCGGCTCCTCAGCGCTGCCAGCGCGGCTCCCGGCTGCCCGCTCCCCTCAGCTGTGCGCGGGGCGCCTAGCCCCGCCCTTTCCCCGGCCCGGCC
>NW_017729022.1:98641994-98643863 GCF_001723915.1 Gavialis gangeticus | reverse complement strand
GTAACGGGGCCAGGCGCCGCGGCATTGTGGGAGCGTCTTAAAGCACCAGCGGCGCGGCGCCGGGGCCACGGGGCGCGCGCGCGCGCGCGTGTGTGTGTGAGAGAGAGAGAGAGAGAGAGAGCGCGAGCGAGCGAGCGAGCACGCGCGTGCAGGGCGGACACGGACAGAGGCGCCCGGGGCAGGGCGGCAGCGGGGCGACTGCTACAAGGGGCGCCTCGGCACGACGCAGCCGCGTGTGTACGTGTACAGCTGTGTGTGGGCGTGTGTAAATACACCGGAGTATGTGCTTACGTGTGCGTGTGGAGAGACAGGTGATAGATACATATAGGGGATATATACATGTTGTTTTTGAAGAGGGGTGTAGATACGTACAAACACACACAGTGGGGTGGAGAGTCCCAGCGTGGGTGTTTGTGTGTATATACACAACTCTGTACACATGGACTAGATGACACGTGTGTGTGTGTGTGTGTGTGTGTGTATACACACGTGTACATGTGTGGATGTATGTGTGTATATATATATGTATGTATATGTACACACATACAGACATTACGTGTGCATATATGCACATACACAAAAGTGTATATATATATATATAAGTACATGTGTGTATTTGTGTATGGAGAGAGGATATACACATAAACATATTTTTCATATCATACTGTCGCAGGGCACTAGGGTGCCTGCTACTGTTGACAGTAATGTGGGTTCAGCTGCCACTCACCAGGGCAGCACAGGTGTGGGTTGCTAAGACAAGCGGTTGGGTCAGCTGACCAGAAGGGGGCAGGGCCTGGCCTATATAAACAGCCAGGCTGAGGCCAAAAGATTAGTTCCCCTCTAGCAGCCTAAGAAGCAGGATTTCTGCTGGAGCAAGCAGGGCAGGCATAGTAAAGAAGCTGGATGGCTTGAGCAGTGGTGGTATATGGGTGACGAGGACCATGACAGGGATATGGATGCAGAATAGCCAGGTTGGCTTAGGGTTTATGTTGTAGCTAAGGGGCTTTGTGTTTTCTGTTTTGGTTGTGATATAACACTGGAGGATTGGGTGAACCTATAAGGGGTGGAGGAGGCCTCATAGGGACCCTGCAGTAGCGTGGGGTTTCTTGGTGCCAGGGGGGTGCAGCTTTGGTAGGGGGCAGCGAGAAGCCCCAGAGTGAGAGACCGGAGGACTGGGTGAGGCTGTAGGGGTTGGAGGAGGCCTCATGGGAGCTTCCCACTAATAGCGGGGTTCCTGGCACTGTAGAGGGTGCTGTGTTTTGGCGTGTCCCGACCCCGGCCCTAGAGTGGGCAGCATCGGGAGGAGCCCAGTGTGGGTGCAGGCAGCAAGCCCCAGTGGGGCGTAGGACCCGGACAGAGGGTCTGGGGGGCCAGGTAAGGCTGAGGCAGCCTGAGCCCCAATTGTGGGAAAGCCCCAGTGGGGCATAGGACTCGGAAAGGGGTCTGGGGGCCAGGTAAGGCTGAGGCGCCCCACTGGGGCTTTTCCACAACATGGCTCAGGCGGCGAGACCCGGAAAGGGGGTCTGGGGGCCAGGTAAGGCCGAGGCAGCCTGAGCCCCAATTGTGGGAAAGCCCCAGTGGGGCGTAGGACTCAGAAAGGGGTCCTGAGGGCCAGGTAAGGCTGAGGCCGCCTGAGCCCCAGTGGGGGCGCGCCTGCGAGACCGGCCCCAGTGGGGGCGTATAGATTGGAAGCCCATAAGGCAGGGGCACCGAGCAACTAGGCAGAGCGAGGAGACATCTTAAGGCACTGTGTCAAGGAGGGTTAGCAAGGCAGCCTCCTTTCAATATTAACAGCAAAGGCGGGTGAGATACCAAGGGTGCATTAGACCTGATCTGGCACAGCTGGTAGGGGGTGCTAGGGGAGGTCAC
>NW_017729022.1:98636317-98636994 GCF_001723915.1 Gavialis gangeticus | reverse complement strand
TGCATTAGGCCCCATTTGGCACGGTAGGAGCGGGGTGCTAGGGGAGGTCACGGCAGCACGGGGCCTGGGGTGCCACATACACCTCTCCACCTCAAAATATGTATATGTATACATACATATTGGGGTGTAGAGTTTCAGTGGGGGAGTTCATACACCTCTCTAACTGTATGTACACTCGCATGTGTGTACGTATATATATGCACACATGTATGGATGTATATATTGAAGTAGAAAAGCATGTGTATATGCACATAGATACATATGTGCACACACCCACCTCATTAGAACTCTCCACCCCAACATGTTCACGTGCATTTGTGTGTATATATACCTCTCCAAATAATATGTATATAGCCTCTATATGTATACATCCTTTCCCTATGTACACATACATACAGCCTGTATATCAGTGGTTCTCAACCTCTTTTTGTACCAGCACCCACTTGTAAACTTCAGTGGCCAGTCCTGACCCAGTGCTTCTCACTCCTGACCCACTGCCCCTTGCCCCCAGGCCTCAGCCCCCAGTGTGTGGGGCAGCCTGGAGCTCTGCCAGGCAGCAAGGGGAAAAACCACAGTTTCTCATGGTTTTTCTCCCTTAAAGAAGGATCAGTCTTTAAAGTTTTTTTTTTTTTTTTTTTTTCATGACCCTTTCATATATTCTTGTGACCCACTTTTGG
>NW_017729022.1:98631660-98636306 GCF_001723915.1 Gavialis gangeticus | reverse complement strand
TACTAGGTCCCTTCCGACCCTAAATCTATGAAACTATATCAAGGGGTTCCTAAACGGTGGTACATATATCCCTGGAGATATGCAAGGCATCTCTGGGGGGTACATGGGAGAAATTGTGTAATGGGGCATTTAATTTTCATTATAATAATAATTGGCATTTAAGGGTTTGAAATATAAAATGTATCCTGGTGGGAGTATGGAAGCAGCTGATGAATCTGGAAGGAGGTACACAATAAGAAAAAGTTTGGGAACCTCTGCTTTATATGTATATATCCTCTTTCTCTGTATATTGGGGTGGAGAACCCCAGTGGCGTGCTATATATATATATAATATATATCTTGTGTATGTGTTTCTCGTTTCATAGTAGTTGGGGTTAGAAGGGACCTAAATAGATCATCTAGTCTAACCCCCCCTGCCACTGGCCAGAGCACACGTTGGGATCACATGACCCCAGACCGGTGTTCATCCAACCTCTTTTTTAATTTACTCAAGGTAGGAGCGAGGACCACTTCCCTAGGAAGTTGGTTCCAGATGCTAACCACCCTAACAGTGAAATAGTGTCTCCTAATCTCTAACCTGAACCTATTCTCCAGCAGCTTCTGGCCATTGTTCCTCATCGGCCCAGGTGCTGCTGGGGGGAATAGGACCCTTCCTATTTGCTGCTCATCTCCCCTAACGAGTTTGTAGGCAGCAACCAAATCCCCCCTCAGCCTCCGCTTGCTAAGGCTGAACAGGTTCAGGTCCCTCAGTCTCTCCTCATAGGGTCTGCCCTGTTGCCCTCCAACCAAGTGGGTGGCCCTCCTCTGAACCCTCTCAAGGCTGGCCACATCCTTCTTAAAGTGCGGTGCCTGGAACTGGACTCAGTACTCCAATTGAGGCTGGACCGATGTCATGTAGAGGGGGAGTATCACCTCTCTGGACCAGCTTGAGATGCATCTTTGGATGCACGACAAGGTATGGTTGGCTTTGCTGGCTGCGATTTGGCATTGGTGGCTCACGTTCATCTTGGAGTCAATAATGACTTCAAGATCCCTTTCCGCCTCTGTGCTCTCAATGGGGGAGCTCCCCAGCTTGTATGTATGCTGTGGATTCCTTCTCCCCAGGTGCAGCACCCTGCATTTATCTACATTGAAGCCCATCCTATTACTATCCGCCCACTTCTGTAATCTGTCTAAATCTAATTGTAGCCTCTCTCTCCCTTCGAGCGTGCCTACCTCTGCCCACATCTTGGTGTCATCGGCAAACTTGGACAACGTGTTTTCCACTCCCTCGTCCAAGTCGCTGATGAAGATGTTGAACAGTGTCTGCCCCAGGACCGAGCCCTGGGAGACCCCACTATTCACATCCTGCCAGGTCGAGTACGTGTACCCCCTTCCAGGTTTACCAGCTGCCCGTGAACCCTCATCAGCATACATTTTATATTTCAACCCCTTAAATGCCAATTATTATTATTATTATAATGAAAATTATAATATATATATACAGAGTCTTCATAAAATCCTTGTGCACTTTCAAACTTTAATAACTTAGGTCGTAGGTATGATAGAAATAATCTGTTAATGGCATTTAAAAGCAAATTTATTAAAGTTTTAGGACAACTAGAGTACACAATGGTAGACTTCATAAGTAATAATGAATTAGTTCTTATTTCAGATCCTTTGACAAACAAAAAATGGCTACTGTAGATGAGAAGGTAAACTGTTGTATGGCTAGCAGAATTGAAGTCCATACGAGCTGTAAGAAGAAAATGGTGGTTATGTTGAAGCATTGTGTATTCTAGACGTCCTAAAACTTTAACAAATTTGCTTTTAAATGCCACTTAGAGATTGTTTCTATTATACCTACAACCTAAGTTATTAAAGTTTAAAAGTGCACATGGACTTTATGAGGACCCTGTATAATATATATATGGATGTGTGTATGTATTCCCCCCCCCCGGTTACATGATTTTCTCTAGGTGTAACCCTGATGATGTTATCTGCATTCTGTGTGTACACCTTTGCATATCACTGGATGTAACCCTTGCACATGAGTGTATTTATGTATATACTGTACAGACATATATTCTGTAAATATAAGTCCCAGTTTTTAAAGAAGGAGAGGGCTAACAGTAAGCTGGGAAATATTTTTCTGTGAGAAAAAACAACAAAATATCTTTGTTATTTATTTTTGTAGAGAAATAGTTATAAAAATAATAAAAAATCCAAACCCAGAAAAGTATTTAAAAATTTTTTTTGCATCCTTTTGTATTATTTTTAATACTTTAAACACTGGAATTTTTTTTCTTTAGAGGCTGTTCCATGACTATTTCTGCTTGCATTTAAGTAATATTGCAAATTAGTCCTTCTTTAGGCTCCGTAACATAGTCTGTTCTTTCTGTGTGTTTAAGGCTCTAGTCCTTCAACTGCCTTCATGCAAGCAGGGCATTGCACTTGCATGTATCCCCACTGAAGTCATCTGCAGAGTTTGCAGTTTAAGGAGCTTTATGGGACTACTCACATGTTTAAATTAAACCCAGGCATAAGTGTTTGCAAGGTCAGAGTTTTCGGTTATAATCTCTTCCTCTTATGTCTCATACAGCAATGAGGACCATAAATAATAACAGAAATTCAGCAAAGATAAAAGTCCTAACAAACTATATATTTCTTAATGAAAAAGACCTTGCTTTTAGTCCCTTGTCTGATTTCCTTCCTTCCTCTGTCCATGAAAGGGAGAGATGCATTCACTTGACCAAGCAACCTGCATGTGTGGACTGCTAAAGTTGTGCATGGATAGGGGAAATGAACAATTTCTTATGCACCTCTGGATTTAAGGACTAATTTGCAGAAGCACTGAGCATATGTCTCCCCCATGGACTCCCAGTGACAATTGTGGTTGATTGACATACTTTTTTTTCCTTTTGGCAGGAAATATCATAAAAAATTGGCATTATAAATCATTGCTTTGGGAGGGAGGAGGCCTCAGAGTCCTTAAAATGAAAATTTTCTTTGTGTTGATCATATCTATTCCTGTCCAGTTTTTCATCAACTGCTGTGTTGGTCAGTCATTTCTCCATATTAATATGATGACTTCTGTTCCCAACATGAATTTATGAATACAAACCATATGAAATTGAAAGGTATACATGTTATGAATAGGATTATATGAAGATGTATGGTTATGTCCTTATCTAGCGTATATTAGCATAGCTCCATTATAAGGTTCCATTAAGTTTTACCTCTGAATCCTGTAACTAAATGCATTTATAACCCTTATGATTGTATCCAAATGTGGACAGAATATAATCTGCCAAAGCATTACTTTGTAGGGTGACCAGCTTTACTATGCATTGCACATGGCTTTGCCAAGGCACAACAGGGTGAAATTAGCAAGTCTGGTTAGTTTCACACCAGGACACAAGGCTAGTCCCAGAGCACTGGACTATAAAAATTATGTCAATTTCATCCTACTGCCATCAGTGATGAAAAAAAATAACCCAAAGACCAGCAAGTGGTCAATGGAGTTCTTCACTGGAGGGAAAGGACTAGGATCCAAGCAATAGAGACTGATGGAAAGGTAACATGAAAATGCTTCATTTTTCCAAGCAGCCAGAAGGCTCTGGACTTGGAGAAGAAACCAAATTCCAGAGGACTGGAGAGTATCTTATTAACAAAACATTTGCTAGTGTAGCAGGATTGCCTTTCAGAGCTTGGGTTCAGTCCCAGGCTTGAAAACTTCCTGTTTTGATTGGTGGAGCCCATCCACCAATCAGGAGGCAGCAAGAGGAGTTAAGTCATGCCACTTTCCTCAGGGGAGGGGGAGAGGAGCTTCCTCCTCTCTACCTGATTGAAGACTGCAACACTCAGGTCTGGAAGACTTCAGGGGCAGAGTCCTGGAGCGTATAAAAGGAGCTGCATGTCCAGCATGAGGGGAACACACTCGGGACAGAGAAGAATGATGAGCAGGGCTTAGAAGAGCTGAGGAGAGCTGCTCAGCAGGGTGAAGCAGTAGCCCATAAGCATCCCTGAAGACTTCCATCAGTAGGGAATGGTGGACGGCTCCTACAGCTAGGCTCTTGGTGTGCAGCACAGTGCACAGCATCCAGACCCTGGGAGCTGCATGAGGCGGCTCGGGTCTGCAACTTCAGGTGTGTGGCCAGAGACATGGTGCACAGGCTGGTGCATGGAGTAGGACCTTTGGAGTGCTTGGGTGGCTCAGGTCCTCACCCGCCAGAACGAGGTTAGGAGCTTGGTGCAGGAGATGCTGAACGAAGGCAGCCCAGGCCTTCGACCCATAGCAAAAGGTTGAGTCAAAGGAGCCAGACAGTGTTTGGGCTACTGAGCCAGCAGACAGCACCAAGCCAGAGGCCCCAGAAGCCTTGCATAGAGGAGCCCTGTTCCAGGGGACAATAACCCCCCCCAAAGCCCACTACAGGCGAGAGAGCAGCTTGGCGCAGAGGATGAGGGCCACCCTCCAGGCCTGGGAGTCATGAGTTGCAGGGAAAAGATGATCCCCACAGACGAGGAGGAGTTCCCCCAGGTTAGTTAAGGGCTCTTGAAAGTGGAAGTCCCACTGGGAGGGTCCCCCTAAAGTTACCAGCTTCCTTGTAGGGCTTGGGAAAAGCCCAAGGGCATTGGGTTTTCCCCTTGGGATTAAGTTTATCTTT
>NW_017729022.1:98630606-98631647 GCF_001723915.1 Gavialis gangeticus | reverse complement strand
TAAGTTTATCTTTGGGTTTCTTGTGCCATAAGTGGTGTGATGTCATGTCTTATATTTTGTGAACTCTCATGTTTGTAAATTAGTAGATGAGTAGAGTCCTAGGGCTCTGCTGGGACCCCCTGTTGCTATTATTTCACCTATTGTTTATTTGCATTTATTTGTGGCTTATTTATTGTTCACCCATACTTATCTATAACTTATCTGTTGGCTATCTATGTTTATTTTTGGGTTCATCTGTTTCAGATCAGATGCCTGTATCTGGAGCGCTGGTGTAAGGTTTTATAGCATTTACCCAGAGGGTATTGTCTATGTTATTTGTTTAAACATATATATATATTTAAAAAGTGTGTGTGTGTATAGTATATATGTTTATATCCATGGTTCTTTTCCTTGTGATAAGTTAATGTAAATATATTTGTATATAGTTAAGTCCCCTGACTGTCCTGGCCTGGTTCTATAGGGATGGAGGGAAACTGAGTGGTCTGCAGTTCCCCCACATCACACCTGCCAGCTAACAATTTCCTTCAATTGGAGAAGGGGAGTATATACTCAAGTTACCTGGGCTATACTAGCCAGAGGCTAAATGAGTACAGTTTACAATGTCCAGGGACATAATTCTAATAGAAACCCAGGCACTCTGTTCCTTAGTTCCTAACAGGAAAGTAGGCTCTTTGCCAATGGTACCTAGACCAGTGATTTTCAATCATTTCAGACTGAAGGGCCCCCTGAATAGACTCAAGGCACCCCTTGGAAAGTGCCAGCACATAGGTTTCCCTTGTTTTTTTGACAACAGAAAAATAATAGGGCAATTCTTCTGTTGCAAAGACCACAACAGGTCAGAATGTTTTTAACACTGTAGATTCCTATTTGAAATCTTTGTCCACGTCCAGCAGGCGCAGATTCGTGGTATGCTACACACACTACACATGCAAGTGTTCCCCATGCTGCTACCTGGTAGCATGAGGGTTTTTTTGACCCTGGGAGATCCCAGGATAAAAAAAAAAAAAAAAAAAAAAAAGGTTAATCCTCAAAGAAAAAAAA
>NW_017729022.1:98619419-98625606 GCF_001723915.1 Gavialis gangeticus | reverse complement strand
AAAAAAAAAAAAAAAAAAAAATGAAGCTGAAGAAAAGTGGAGCAGTACACATGGCAGTAGTGCGCACCAGCTGTAAAGAGCCTGGCTGGCTGGAGCCATGCTCTGCCTGCTGACAAGGCTTCCTGCCACAGCTACAGCCCTGGGAGGCCCCTAAGACCCCAAGTAATGCCAGCAGAGTTGTTGGCCCCAGTCTCCCCTACCCCACCTGCTGAGTGCTACAACACATGTGGAACTGACATTGCCTGGGAACAAGTAGCAGTGACACAAGTTGTGCTGCTGCTACTTTCCCCAGGGAAACAAACATTAGTGCTGGACGCAACCCCAGGTTTATCTTGTGAATCATGTTTGCTAACAGTACTAACATTATGTGGTACCCTGCAGCACCCTTAAAAGGTTCTCAAGGCACCCCAGGGTGCTGTGACACCCTGGTTGAGAATCACTGTCCTAGACCTTACAATAAGAGGGCTTCATGGTATTTAAACTACCAAAAAGCTAACTGCAAAAGAAAGAGCATTCGTGTCGAACAGTTCACAAGCAGATCTGTTGACTAAGGCTTTTTTGCAACAACTTCAAAGAGTGAATAATTTAATAAAAATCAGAGTCTAATGGTGGAGAATTCACAAAGAAGAAAAAGATAGCATTCTGCTAAATGAATGGGTTTTTTTACAAATTATTTAACCAGCTATTTTAAATAAAATTGTAAAAACTACACCATCTAGAATAATGCTGCTGCTTTGTTTCTTCCTAAAACAGACACACAGAACGAGTGTTGGAACACTGGCTGGCTTAAGATACTTTAAAATCCAGGGTCCACAATAATTTACACATGGAAAGGAAAGCAGGTCTGGAAAAACCTTTTTTATTATAGAATTTGAAAAATCATAGAAAACTAGGGCTGGGAGGGAACTCAAGAAGTCATCTATTCTAGTCCAGTCTCTGCTCAAGACAGGATCATCCTTGTCCAGGGACAGATCCAGAGGGGCTGCAGTGGTATAGTGACACCCCCTTTCAGACCATGCTGCTATCTATCCTACTTTGTAGTGTGGAAGAAATATGTTTTCCTTCTTGTGGCAAACTTTCTTATTAGAAGAAGAAAACAATTATTAAAAAATAATGATTTACTAAAAACATTAATATGACAATTCATAACATTACAATTGTTTGTCACCTCACAAAGTCAATGCAAATAGAAGCTTTAAAAGTTATATTTCATATTCAAGGCTAACTATCTGGTAAATATCTTGGAGTTTAAATAATAGGTTTTTTAATTTTAATTTTATCCCTTATTTCAAAATGTACTTAAAAATAAAACTTGTTGCACTTGAGAAATTAATGGCCATAACAGAGAGATTTCACAGTTTTCTGACGAAGATGTTACGTGTATGTAATGCTTAATATCAGTATTGATTTTGAGTTTCATGTACTTATTGTAATAGATTTGTTTGCATGTAGAGAGAAAATATAAATGTTCTGACTGTATTCCCATACTTCTCTCTCCTGGTTTAATTGCAGAGGGGAAGAAAAGAGCATAAAACTCTGCTCAGTCAGAACAGCATTCTTTAAATATTCAGAATAGCATGTGCATGTCTGATAAACCAGTATATGTTATAGGGGCATCAGAATTGTTTCTGAACAGTGAAAACAGAACACTGTGGGTGATGGAAAGAAGAAATCTTTACTGTTGGGATTGTGTAAACCTCAGGGATTTGATAGGTTAGTTACTGATGCTTACAGTGCATTAGCCTAATAACACTGTGCAGTAAGTTATTAGCACAGTTTTTGCAGTGACACGCTACTGCGTAGTGTTATTAGGTTAATGCACAGTAAGCATCTCATGTATATGTGCCCAATGAGTAGAAATGATGTCTAAAATTTGCTTTGTCCAAAAATTATCAGACAGAAAGTATCACAATACATGAGCTAACAAGAGTGTATTTTAACACTTGATAAGAAGAAAATACTTGAGTGAGCTGAAAAAAAACATTTTTTTTTAGCTGAATCTATCTTTCATATAATTCAACTCACAGATACTGCTTCTTGAGTAAAATCAGAACCACTGAAAAATGTTAAGGCTCTTTCATTAACCAACTCACCAAATTAACCCCTTTCACCTTTCCTAGACAAATGCTTGAAGCAGTATCCTTGCATATAATTATAATTTCTCTGCATTTATATAACTTGCTCCAGACCCTTCCAGTTCTTTTAGGCCACATCTGATGAAGGAAAACATTAAAGTGATTTATACTGAAGAGAGCTCCTAGAATTTCATATCTGTGGGTGCAGAACATAGAAGAAAGAACATTTGATTCAGACAGGGGGCAGGGTGAGAGACCAGTTCAGGCATCTTGTTAGGTCTCAAGAGGCATGAGATGGAGGCTTATTTTTGTCTCATGTTGAAGACAACCCCAACTGAGTAAGAAGGATGAAAATGGTAACTTGGTCATCTGTGCTGGAGAGTCAAAGGAAGCTGACCATAGTGGTGACCACAACACTCCTTTGTGGAGTTATTGGTATGCTTTAAACAAGCTATCCTGAAGACTTCTGCCTTCTTTCAAACATTATTTGAATTAGAGGTTGGTGATGTATGCAGATTTTTACTTTAATGTAAATAATATTTATTTACATTTCAATACCACGAAAACCCACCCAAACAATGAATGCAGATTTTTACTTTAATGTAAATAATATTTATTTACATTTCAATGCTCTTGTGTGAATTTCCTTCACTCAGATTTATGCCCCACTTGGCTTACTGTCCATAAAGGCTTCAGAGGGTTTATTTCAACATCATGAATGCTCACAGAAAACAAACTGAAATGTGCATGCTTGCGTGTTCATGGTGGAATCAGTGGTATGGACCATTGGCACTAGCTCCCTGTTCCTTTTGGCCACCCTGGCAGCACAGAGAGGATATGGAGAGTTCCCCTCACATGGCCTCTGGGGATAATAGATGACATGGCATTGGCAGGTTCTGGCCACACTTGTGAAATAGGCATGACAAAGCCCCAACAGATAGGACTGTCTGCAATCCTGCAACCCTGAAGTTTTTTATCTCATGCCAAGAGCCAAAATGTTTCACAACTGCCCTCCGTCTGCTATGTTCCCTCTTCCAAAGGAGTTCTAGCATACCAGAGGGTTTAGTATGGTATATTTTATATGGCATGGGTCAGTGCTTGATGCAGCAGGAAGGAGAGGCTTTTTATAACCTCTCATCAGGGTTTTGGCAGAAAGACAATCAAGTATACTGATAAGAACTGGTATGCAAGTCTGGAAATCAAATTACACGCACATACATCCTCACCCATACATACATACTTAGTGATAATGGGAGAAGGATTAAAAGTAATGTAAATTCTTCATCCTGCCAAAATATTTCACCATGGGCCCATCTACACGTGTAATTAATGTGACTGAATATACTCTGGCTCAATTTGAATCAAAGTAAACTAAACCAAACATCACCATTTAGATGTGTGTTTAAGTGTAGTAATTTGCTGTGGCATAGGATAGTACCTGTGTTTGACAGAACTATCCTATGCTAGAGTTAATTACTCTACTACAATCTAATTGCAGTACACGTGTAGATGGTGATGCTTTATTACACATTAAATTAGTCTAATGTGTAGTCAGGTGCATGTGTAGATGTGCCCAGCAGCCTCCTGCTTCTCAGAATGATGCCTTTGTATCTCAGAAATGGAAGAGAATACAATTTTCTAAAATTCTCTAGTCTCCTGTTCTCTGCAAGCTAATCTTTGACTCTCCTGCTGTCTCTTATCTCACCCTGAGAAGTGCAAAGTGCCAGTAGCTGTTTCAAACCCTTCTCCTGATTATCAAAATTTAATGAATTGAATCAGAAAACAAAAATTACACTACGTGACAGGTATTAGCAATTACAAGTAACCAATGCAACACTTAGGCCATGCATAGACATTCAAGGAGCCTGAGGAGGAAGTGATCTAAGTTTTGTAGTTTTTTTCTAAACTGTTTAGTTTAGATAGGGAGTGAACAGTATACACATTCACCCTTTGGTGGGGGGGAGGCGGGGCAGGCATGCAGACAGCCTGCACTGGCTGAGGCCTGCAGGTGAAGGGCACTCCTGCATGCCTCCCAGCATGCCCCATGGATTCCCCCAGTTGCTGGGAACTGCCAAGCACAGCCAAGTACCCAAGGAACATGCAATTGGCTGTTGGGCCTGGGCAAGCATGCCCCAAAACCCATCACATCACCATGGATTCTCTCCTGCCCTGCCCTGAGTCTTCCAGAAGAGCCCAAGAGTGAGTGCCCTCCATTGTGAATTGCATGTGCCTCCGTGTCCTGGCCTTCCCACATCCTGCCATGGGACTCCACTGCCTGTGCCCAAGCATGAAGACCCAGGAACTGTGTCCTGGCCTGGGTTACCCTGAGTGACTCTCTCCAGAACCTGCAGGACATCATGCATGCCTATCTGGCATAAAGCGGCAGCTGGTCACCATAGGATGCAGCTTCATGCCCCTGAATCAGCAACCAGATGTCCTGTACTGCACCACCAACTTCCATGGGACCAATGTAAATGAGGCCACCCAGGACACTGTGGATGATGGGATGCTCTGGCACCACCTCCAAACCATTGAATAGCCGTTCTGGGCCCATGCCACGAGCTGCACCTGGTGAGAGTGGATTGTCCTGGACACCTGGGACAATGAACAGTAGGTCTAGACCTTCCGCAGATGCTGAGCCACCTTTATGGACATCATCACCCAGTTGGCCCCCCACCTCATGTGCCTGGATGCCAGCATATGGCCACCTCCCACTCATGAAGCTGTCTACCCCCAGCATTCTCCACTACATTGCCAATCAGTTCAGCATGGGCAAGTCCACAGTCAGAGAGGTTATCCAGCAAGTGTGCCTGGTCAACCAGAATGTCTTGGCCAACCATTTTATCTGCCTCATCAATCTGCAGAAAGCAGTCATTGGCTTCTGCTGAATGGGGTTCTCCAACTGAATGAGAACCATGGATGGCACCCACATCCCTATCCTCTGCCCACCCCAGGGCACCTGGGCATTCATCAACCACATGGACTACTTCTCCATTGTCTTCCAGGGTGTTGCTGACCACCAGGGCCACTTCAATCACATTTCTGCTGGCTGGATGGGCAGTGCCCATGATGCTTGCATCTTCTCCAGCTCCCCATTCCCCAAGATGATGGGGAGTGGCGCTGCACTCCAGGGGTCCCCAATTTCATCATCAGCACTGTTGTCATCCCTCACCTCAATATCAGGGACCTGGATTACCCTCTCTTGCACTCGCTTATGAAGCCCTACATGGGGCAACTGGACCACCAAAAGGAACACTTCAATTACTGCCTGAGCAGATGCTGCATGATGGTGGAGTGCACCTTCAGCTGCCTCAAAGCACATGGGCAGGCTCTCAGCACATGCCTTGAGGTTGAGGAGAACCTACCATACATTGTCATTGCCACATGTGTCCCCCCACAACATCTATGAGAGCAGGGGGGAGGTCTTTCATGAAGCCTGGACAGAGGAGGGATGGCACATGGATGAGGCATGGCAATTCATGCATGCATGGCATAGGAATGCTGGACAGTGAGCAATGATTTTGGGGACACAGCGATGGGGAGTCTGTAACTGGGTAAGGGAGAAAGGGAAGGGTACAGGTTGTTCCCTTCCAGGGCAAAGGGTGGACTGGTCCATCCTCTAACTGGCCCCAGTGGACAGTGGGGGATTGGCCCCACTGACAGTACAGGGAAAAGCCCTATGTGGGACACTGGGGAAGCCCAGGAGTTCCAGATCCACTAAGGGCTCTCCCCAGCTAGCAGGTTCCCCTTCACGTGCAGGAGCTAGGAATACAGCCTCTCTGGAAGTACCCAGGCCTGGCCAGCTGGAGCACCATGGAGGAAGCTACAGGAGTGGGACAAGAGGAAGAATGAGAAGCCCTGGACAAGAAACTGAGGAGCGAGCACCAAGGATTGGTGAGGGGCAGTGAATCTGCCTGCACTTTTGTTTATTTATTTCAAATGGACTCTTAGAGATCCTGAGTGGGAAGACCAGTATTGATTAGGTAAGTTTCATAGTTTCATACTTTCATAGTTTCTAGGGTCGGAAGGGACCTGAGAATATCATCTAGTCCGACCCCCTGCCATGGCAGGAAAGAGTACTGGGGTTAAACGACCCCAGCAAGGTGTTCATG
>NW_017729022.1:98613707-98619161 GCF_001723915.1 Gavialis gangeticus | reverse complement strand
TAAAGGGGGAGGATCACCTCTCTGGACCTGCTCGAGATGCATCTGTGGATGCACGACAAGGTACGGTTGGCCTTCCTAACTGCCTCCCCACACTGCCGACCCATGTTCATCTTGGAGTCAATGATGACTCCAAGATCCTTTTCCGCCTCCGTGCTGACAAGAGGGGAGTTCCCTAACCTGTAGGTATGGTGCCGGTTGTTCCTCCCCAGGTGCATCACCTTGCACTTGTCCGTGTTGAAACCCATCCTATTCTTATCCGCCCACCCTTGTAACCTGTCCAGGTCCAATTGTAGCCTGCTTCTTCCTTCTAGTGTGCCCATGTCCCCCCACATCTTAGTGTCATCAGCAGATTTGAACAGGGTGCTTTTCACCCCCTCATCCAAATCACTGATGATTTGAAAGCACTCTGACTCCAGCCCAGAGTTCGAATGCAGTTTGAAATTCTTCCAGTATGACTCGGGGCCCAAGGACTGACCGAAAGACTTGGAAGTTTGTGAAAGGAGTTTATGGAGGAAGTTTTTTAATGGAGGAGCTCCCACTAGGCCCTGCATTCTTTGATCCATTGGTAGAAGAGCATTCAGTGGTAGAGGAGATTGGGCCTTCCTCTGTGGGCTATTGAACCCAAGGGGAGAGGATACATCAACATCAGACTGGTCAACATAAGTTCAGTGATGCTACACTTGTACGACAGTGGCTAAATGTGTTAAAGTGGACCAGGTTGGCTGGCACTACCATCTGGGCAGAGTAGGAGAGCCCCAGCTAAAGAATTCTACAATTTAATATTAAGTTGTGATGGGGGGAGGGGAAGGGGTCTGGAAGTGGGGCCAGAACTTCCTGCCAGGGTTTGCTAACAGGCAAACGGCTAGACACAGTTGTAACCTGTTACAGGGTCTCTGAAGCCCTGGCTGACTGCCTCCTCACCGTTGGAGACTGGGAGGACTTCCCTGGATGACAGGACTTAGAGTACCTTTGCCCTGGCAACAATCGATGGATCTCTGCACCAGTCCTCTCTGGTCCTGTGTCCTGGGCAGTGATGCCCACAATCCTGGCCACCTGGCCACCATTCCCCCTTGCCTCCCAATTCCCCTGAGGGGCACAGACCAGGATGCAGGGGAATGTGGAGCAAGGAAGAGACATGCCTCAGTTTGCAATAGATTCATAGATTGTTAGGGGCTGGAAGGGACCTTGTAGATCATCAGGTCCAGTCTCCCTGCACTAGGCAGGAAAAGACAACTCGGGTCAAGTGACCCCAGCGAAATCACTGTCCAGTTTCATTTTGAAGATTTCCAGGGTACGTAAGTGCACCACCACTGGAGGAAGTTTATTCCACAGTCTGGTCACCCTTACTGTGAAGGAATTTTTCCTGGAATTGAGCGTGAAGTGGCCTTCCAGGAGTTTGTATCCATTGCTGCTGGTCTTCCCCAGAGGTGCCCTGGTGAGCAGCTGTTCACTGAGTTCTTGATGTACTCCTCTGATGTAGTGGTAAGCCACTGCAAAGTCCCCTCCCAGCCTTCTCTTCTGTAGGCTGAAGAGGCCCACGTCCCTCAGCCTCTCTACTCGTATGACTTGTCTTGCAAGTCCCTGATCATATAAATGGCTTTTTTCTGGACCCTCTTGAGTTTTTCCACATCTTTGTTGAAGTGTGGTGCCCAGAACTGGACACAGTACTCCAGCTGCGCTCTCATCAGTGCAGAGTACAGTGGGAGTATCACTTCCTTAGTTTTGCATGAGATGCAATGGTTAATGCATGCCAGCATGTTGTTTGCTCTGCTGACCACAGCATCTCACTGCCAGCTCGTGTTCATGCAAAGGTTGATCACTGTCCCTATGTCCCTTTCAACTGTGGTGCAGGTCAAATTGTCACCACTGAGCCTGTAGGTATGTTGGGGATTGTTTGCCCCCAGATAGAGTACCTTATACTTCTGAGTGTTGAACTTCATCTGGTTCTGGTCCGCTCAACTCTCCAGCCTGTCCAGGTCCTCCTGTATCTACAACCTGGCTTCTTGCATGACCACGCTCCCCCATAACTTGGTGTCGTCTGCAAATTTGGCCAGCAAGCTTTTCACCCCCACAACCAAATCATTGATTAAGATGTTGAAAAGAACCGATCCAAGCGCAGATCCCTGAGGGACGCCACTGGTCACTTCCCACCAGGATGACACAGATCCATTCATAAGAACTCTCTTGGTCCTGCCATGCAGCCAGTTTTCCACCCACTGAACTGTTGAGCAGTTAAGCCTACAATCGTCCAATTTTTTCACAAGAATATCATGGGATAGTAGATCAAAAGCCTCTTGGAAGTTTAGGTATAAAATGTTGACCTTCTCTCCTGTGACCAGGTGGCAAGAGACCTGTTCACAGAAGGAGATGAGATTGGTAGGACAAGACCTACCTGCAATGAATCCATGCTGGCTGTCATTCAGAATCTTATACTCAACGAGCGTATCGCACACAGATTCTTTAATGAGTTTTTCCAGGATTTTCCCTGGGATGGAGGTTAGGCTGATTGGCCTATAGTTGCCTGGGTCCTCCCTCTTCCCCTTCTTGAAGATGGGCACAATGTTGGCCCTCTTCCAATCCTCAGGGATATCCCCTGTGTCCCACAGTTTCTGAAAGAGTTTTGCCAGGGGTTCTGCCATGACCTCAGCCAGCTCTATCAGCACTCTCAGGTGAAATTTATCTGATCCTACTGACTTATAAATGTCTAGCTTTTTAAGTTGGTTTTGCATCAGCTCAGCATCTACAGTGGGAAGGCTATCATTCTCACCATGCCCCCTGTGATTCTAATCTTGCTTGTCTTTCCCCTTGGTCCAGTGAAATACCAAAGCAAAGTGGGCATTCAGGAGTTCAGTTTTTTCCTAAGTGTCTACCAACTTTCCTGAGGTGTTAAGCAGGGGCCCCACGCTTCCATTTGTTTTCCTTCTTCCCCCTACATACCTAAAGATGGACTTCTTATTGTCCTTGACTCCCTTGGCTAACCTAAACTCAGTTACCACCTTAGCTTTCCTAATCATTTCCTTACAAGTGTGGACCACAGTTGTATAGTCCTCCTTGAGGACTGTTCCTAGCTTCCACTGTGTGTACACCTCTTTTTTTAAGAGGACCATGATGTCCCTAGTGAGCCACAAGGACTTGCCAGTCCTTCTGCTACCTTTCTTCTTCATGGGAATGGCTTTCTTTTGTGCTTTGAGGATCGTGTTCTTGAGGAACAACCACTCTTTGTGCACTCCATTTGCCTTCCGTCCCTGGTCCCGCATCGCCTCCCCTACTAATGCCCCGAGCCTGTTGAAGTCAGCATTTTTGAAGTCCAGGAGTTCAGTCCTGCTAGTTGATTTGTCCATCCTTGTGGCAGACAGTGAACCTGATGAGCACATAGTCGCTGTCACCCAGGTTACTCTCCATGTTCAAGCCACACACCAGGACCACAAAGAGTGGTCGTTCCTCAAGAACGACCTTTGGCCAAGACCAAGTCTAGAAGAGCGGTACCTCTGGTTGGCCCTTGCACTTCCTGGATCAGAAAGAGCTCCTCAATTACAGTTAAGAAGCTACATGACCGATTCAACCTAGCCGAGTGTTCCTCCCAATCTATGTCCAGGTAATTGAAATCGCCCATGACAACCAACTCCCTTGCATGTGCTGCCTTTGTCTGTTCTCATGAGAACTCCAGATCAAGCTCCTCCCCTTAGTTTGGTGGCCTGTAGTAAATGCCTACGGTTAGGTCTCTCTCACCTCACCCCCTGCCCCCACCCCCAAAGCTTGACCCAGAGGGTTTCAAGCTGCTTATCTTTGGAGCCAGTGTCAGCCTCCAGAGAGGTGTACTGCTTCCTCACATAGTGAGCTACCCCTCTGCCTTCTGTGCAGAGCGTAGCCTTCTATGGCTACACTCCAATCATGCGAGGAGTCCCACCAGGTCTCCGTGATCCCTACAAGGTCATATTGCCCACTAGAGAGCAAGAGGGCTAGTTCCCGCTTGTTTCCCATGCTCCTGGCATTGGTGTACAGGCAGCTGAGGCCCCCAACTGACACCCTCAATTTCCTGAGATGCTGTGGGAGAACTGTTTGGTTAGCATTTTCAAAAACAGTTATCTTACTGTCCTCCACTTGGGAGCTTTCCTGTGTGCAGTCCCCAGGCATGCTCCACTTGGAGTGTCTCTGTCCCCCAGCAAAGTCAGTTTAAAGCCCTGTCCAGTAGATCAGCCATCCTTGCTCAGAACAGGAACTTTACCTCTCCATGTGAGGTGGATACCATCTCATCTTAGGAGTCCTCTCTCCCTGAAATGTGTGCTGTGGTCAAATTTTGGTATAGTTGCCAAATTTTTCTTATTTTTAATAATAAAAAACCAACCTGTTGAATGTTGCCTCTGTCAATCTGGTCCCTCTTTTCATTGACACAAACCAGCAAACTTTTGGAGGAGGGTGGGGGAAGGATGAGGGACTGGGGAGTGTTGTGAGAGGGGCAAAATAACCTGGAAAGGCAGTTTGGACAGGGAACAGGGAGGGAGTTGGGATCAGAGGGAATGCCGCAGAGGCTAAACTCAACACAGAAACTTGGAGGGGTGGTATGGGGAAGAGGGCTTTAAACCTGGGATACTAATTTCCAGATTTAGCAGTGAAGTCCAGGGACTTCTCCTTGTAGGAGATGGACAGGTAAGTGATCCCAGACCTACTGTCCACCTCAGAGGTCTGTAGGGTAGGAGGCAGGTGTGAGACTGTGGAGGAGGCAGCTGCAGGGCAGGAGGCATTGCCATACTGGGGACTGTGGACTCCTGGCACTCTCTCGTGGGACACCCAACCCTTACCCCACCCCCAACCCCTGGGCCCAGTCTCCCTCAGGACCTCAGGCCTGCAACCCATCGGCCAAGCCTGGGATGCACCTCATTCTGCAAGACTTAGCCTGGGGGCTGCCCATCTCCTCTGGGCCCCACACCTGGTTGGTGGACACGCTAAGGCAGGCAGGCTCAGATGCCAGCTGTAGTCCCAGCAACAATCTGGCTTGTGGGCTGCACTCTCCTCCTGGTTTGAAATGCATCTGCACCCTGTTGGACTCTCCTGGAACCACTTGGTGGGCCTGTACACACTGGGCAACCTCCAGGGCTGTGGGGGGTGGGGTCCAGATAGCCTCTGGGAGGGGGGTAGTGTCACTGATGTCCCTGGCATTGGGGCCTAAGCACCCTGGTCTCACTCCTCTTGCCCACTGCTGCCTAGCTAAATGGGCCCCGCCAAGGGCCTTTTTGGTTACATGGATGATGGGTCACCTTGCCAGTGCCCTCTACCTGCAACACTGAGGCAGCTGGCCATGTCCCACCTACTCCTGAAGTTTCAGGGGGTATCCACCTGCTTTTCCCTGCTTAGATGCTCAGTAGGGCTGGTCAAAGCTTTGGATCGCAATTTGGATTCAGAGTTGATTCATAGACATTCGAGCTGGAAGGGACCCCAGAGGATCTTCGAGTCCAG
>NW_017729022.1:98607347-98608707 GCF_001723915.1 Gavialis gangeticus | reverse complement strand
TTCCCCATCTATCCACATCCAGTTTCATAGATTTCATAGACATTCATGCTGGAAGGGACCCCAGAGGATCATCGAGTCCAGCCCCCGCCCCAGGGGCAGGAAGTCAGCAGGGAACATAGGATCCCAGCAAGATAAACATCCAAAAGTGTCTTGAAGGCATTCAAAGTGGGTGCTTGAACCACCTCTGGCGGCAGTCTATTCCAAACCTTGGGGGCTAGGACAGTATAGAAGTTCTTCCTTATGTCCAGTGAGTTAGGCTCCGAAGCAGTGAGAGACGCACGGGTGAAAGCCTGCTGTTCCCCTGCTCCCCTGAAGCCCCCCAAGGACCCCCCAGCAGCCGTGGAGCCCCCCGCCAACCCCCAGCACAGCGGGAGGCAAGCGGGGCCTGTGGTGGGAGGGGGTTAACTCCTGAGTGACTGGAAGGAGGTGGCTGAGTGGAGCCGGGCCAGGTCAAGCCCCACCCAGGCCCCTACTTGGCCCAAACCCCAGGGAGGGAGAGAGGTGGGGGGGTACTCACCAGTCCCCCTCCAGTAGGTCAGGGCCCCCCAAATCCCGGGCAGGGCCCCTCCTTGCCCGAGAGCAGCTTCCCCGATGGCAGGCCCATTGCTCATGTGCGCAGTTTAAAAGGGCCCGCCAACACAAAGAACAAAAGCCCCAGTTAGGCTCCAGAGCAGTGAGAGATGCGCGGGTGAAAGCCCGCTGCTCCCCTGCTCCCCTGAAGCCCCCCAAAGACCCCCCAGCAGCCGCGGAGCCCCTGCTGACCCCCAGCACAGCCGGAGGCAAGCAGGGCCCGTGGTGGGAGGGGGTTAATCCCTGAGTGAGTGGGAGGGGGTGGCTGAGTGGAGCCGGGCCGGATCAAGCCCCACCCAGGCCCCTACTTTGTCCAGCCCCCCAGGGAGCCACGCGATAGGAGCTACGCAAACAGGCTGTGCAAACAGGCGTGCTTGTCTGCTGGTGCGTGAGTAATCGCAGAGTTTGCGCAGGAGGGTGCGCAGGAGGGCCCAAGACCCTGCCTGCAAACCCCTCAGGGTAAATAGTCCCAGCTGTAGCCAGCCTACCAGAGGCATGACACAGATGGGCACACGCCGCACCCTGAGGATCCCCTTGGTCTCTGCAGCCCCTGCCCGGCACCTCAGAGATGGCCACCCAGACAGAGCCCATGGTTCCGGGATCCACGCAGATGGAGCCCCTGGCTCTTGGCTGCGGGGGCTGCCTGTCGCTTTTTTAGGCTCTGGGGCCCGGGAGCATGGCCACCTCCCCTTGTGGGGTCTTCTCCCTTTTGTGGACTCTGGCACACCAGCTGGAGGAGCTCCAGGCCATAGTCCAGACACTGTGTGCCATCAGGGACTGTGAGCAGCAG
>NW_017729022.1:98602086-98602347 GCF_001723915.1 Gavialis gangeticus | reverse complement strand
GAGACCCTCTGGGTTAAAATCCGTGGGGAACACGGCACAGCGGACACAACGGTGGGAGTCTACTACAGACCTCCCACCGAAAGTCCTGGAGCTTGACCAGGAGTTCCCCTGGGAACTGGCTGAGGCTGCATGCTCCAGGGCCATGGTTGTCATGGGTGACTTTAATTACCTGGACATCTCGTGAGAAGATCACTCAGCAAAAACTGAGAGGTCACAAAGCTTCCTCTCGTGTGTGGATGACCTCTACCTGACTCAAGAAGT
>NW_017729022.1:98590305-98602075 GCF_001723915.1 Gavialis gangeticus | reverse complement strand
GGAAACTCTTTAATCTCACTTGTCTCAAAGCAAAAATGAAAACCTGGGGGTTTTGCTACAGATCTGCCAAAAAAAAAAGACAAAATTATAGGTATTTTAGTGACTGCCCATTATAGTCTATGGCCGAATCACTGAATCAACTGATTTGGCAGCTGAATCTGAATCCGATTTGACCGAATTGAATTGGGACAGTGACTCGAATCACTAAATCGAATCACTGTCCATCTGAATTTGCTGAATCCAAATTGAATACTTGCCACTTTGCACAGACCTAATAGATATACACACGCATCTTTTGGATCAGAAATAGTTTTCCAGGCTTTTCTGAGAACATATGGATTTTCCAATGATTTTTGAAAGGCCTGTTCTTGTAATCATGCACACTTAACATTTGCCTTATGCATGCACCCTTCATGACCCTACCTACACGTAACTCAGAGGAACCCCTTCATGAGAAGAATATTGCACAGGAAACTAATGTGAGAGTCAGATAGCTATAGTCAAATGATTTCTGACTCTGGTCCCCAAAGCAAACTACACACATCTGTAAAGTATTTAAGGCTCTGCTTACTCATGCCTTCTCCTCCCTGTGGTCCCTTTTAATGAAGGGTATGAAAAATTAAACCCATTTGTAGGCTCCAGCAAACTAAACAGACCTCCTAACAAATGCACAGTATTTTCCTTGCACGCCATTATATTCATAACCGTTAGTGGTTGTGGAATTTACACTGATAAATGTAATGGAATCTGCTATGAGTTTCCTGGAACTCATAATACATTCATGGCCAAATACTGCCGGAAGCTGGGCTCACTTGAGCTCAATGCTGAGACCAAGGGAAGTTTTGTGGCTTTGAAACTGGAAGCACTGTTTGTGAAGTAGTGAGAATGGGTGAGTTTACTGTGCATAACTCTGAAATTACATTTTTAACAAAATATTAGACAAGTAGCAAAGAGGAAGGATGAAGACTGAGCTACCTTTTGGGTGTGTGAAACCCTGCAAATATATGTGAAACATTACAGCTGTTCTCTGTGTACTGCACAGAAATGGAATGGAAATTGAAATGGAAGATTTCCTGTCTGCTAGAGGTAGGGAAGTGAGTCAATTCCAGATGGATAATTCTGTGCAATTTACTGAAAATTTATTTCTGCTTTTTGATTGATTTCTTTAAAAGTATATCATCATATAGCATTCACTTTTCTTTTCATTTTGTTGGGTCTCTGCAGTTGATAACCAGTATACATACCAGTATACTGATAGGAAACATATTTTCTCTACCAACAGAGAAGATCTCCCAGAAATCAAAGTAAGATTTTGAAGATCCTGCCACAAAGAGAGAAGCTGGTAAGGTCATACAGCCAGTGAGAGAGAGTGTAGATAGTAGGAGAGATGCATAATCAAAGTGCATTACTACTGGGTTTACAGGGAGAAAGGGATGCTCTATATTAGGGCGGTGCAAAGCTTTGGGTGCTGATTGATTTGGAGGAGATTCAGCCCGACTCGGTGGCCAAATCTCTGAATCTGAATCAAACTGGGACACAAATAAAAAGGTCTGAATCAATTAGAAGCTCTTTGAATCTATCTGGAAAAGATTCGGAGAGCTTTGGAGATTCGGGCAGTCCCCATGCACGGCCACAGGAAGTGGGACCCGGACTCTGTGCCAGTAAGTAGAGGGCAGGGGTGGGGGGGCTGGAGGAGGGCAGAGGGGACCCACACCAGGCCCCATCCCTTGCCTGCTTCCCCAGCCCTCCTGAGCACCCCCTGACTCCCACCCGCTCTTCCAGCCCCATCAATGGCTGCCCCACTCAGCCCCAGCGTCCCAGCTCCTGAAAAAAAAAAAAAAGCCCCGCTCTCACCGATACCTGCCAGGCGGGGGGGAGAGAGGGTAATCCCTGCTGCCCACCACTGCCTCGTGCTGCATGGGGGGCTGTGCCACAAGCCCCCATCCCCCTCCTGCTCTCTCAGCCGTGTCAATGGCTGCTCCCCCACCCCAGCCCCAGGGTCTCGCCTCTTAAAACAAACAAAAAAAGCCCTGTACTCACTGGCAGCTGCAGTGGTGGTTGGGGCTTCGTGGCAGAGCCCCTGATGCAGCAAGGGGCAGTGGGGGGCAGCAGGGTTGCCTGGAAGCAGCTGTTGAGTGTGGGGCTTTTTTTTTAAAGAGCCAGGATGCTGCGGTTGGGCGGGGTAGCCATTGACAGGGATGGGATAGTGGGTGGAGGATGGGGGTTCATGGCAGAGCCCCCCACACACTGTGAGGCAGTGAGGGGCAGCGGGGATCACCCCCTGCCTGGCAGGATCCAGTAAGTGCAGGGCTTTTTATTTTTTTTTAAAGAGCTGGGACACTGGGGCCAGGCGGGACTAGGAGAGCAGTCAGGGGATGGGGCCTGTTTTATTTGGAGATTTGGCCAATTCAGCGACAGCCGAATCTCTGAATCAGATTCAGCTGAATCAATTCAGGACAGTGATTTGAATCACTGAATTGAACTGTTGTCCCCTGAATCGGCCAAATCCTAATCCAAAGTGAATACTAGCTGCTTTGCACAGGCTTACTCTATATACCCACATCTATAGGGTCTGTGGGTCCCTAAGTGCAGCAATTAAGAGTCTCACTGTTCTCTGACTCCCTCAAAACAGAGAACCTGAGCGCAATGATGGGGTGCGTGCTCAAGACTGCTATAAGCCTCAGATGCTACCTAATTGCTCAGTTCAGGCTTGTGCAGAGCAGGAGTGAGTGAATGGATGGGGCTTATTTCTCAGCAGGGAGGCAGTGAAGATATGACCACAATGGTGATAATTAATGGGGAAGGTGACATTAGAAGACCCAAACATGAAGGGAAATGAGAAAAGGGAAGCTCACTAAGCATGGTTCAATATTTATATTACAGTATGGATTACAGTGGAGCACAGTTGCTCCAATCAGAATTGGGCTAAGTACCATACAAACTAATTCAGAGAGAGTATAAAACAGTTTACAATCCTAGCATATACGAAGAACAAACACAAACATCCTGGGGACTGCTGAAATGACTGGCTGCCAGAAGATTTAAGGAAGGCTTCTAATATAATTATTCTGTCACAGGCACCCCTTGGTAGGATTTCTATCCTAGTATCTTAGTTGAAATGGGAATCCTCATATTCACATCCTCACATCCTCAGATTCCAGAAAGGAATCCACAGTGTTAAAAACTTTCTGCCCTGTTGTGGGCTTTGAGTTCTTTGCAACAGTAGAATTGCTGTATTATATTTATGTGGCTAGAAACAAGTAAAAACTAAGATCTGGCATTTTCCAAGGGATGCCTTGAGTCTAACAAGGCATGCCTTGAATCTAAAAAGGTTGGGAGTCACTGTTTTAATAATGAATGTCTATTTCCAAGGCAGAATGAACATTACAGTCTTCTCAGCCCATGTAACAACAACAAGGAAAGGGGTTAAGCAGCAGATTCATAATGTTGAAGCTGAGGGATTCACAAGCAATCACTGAGCCAGAAGAAGGCACTGATGCTAATAACTTGGATGGGGAAGTTGATGTTTCAGTGTAATCGGCAAGGCCATAGAAATGCAATGTGCAAAGAAAGCCATTATATTACAGAGGCAGACATGGTTCCTTGGGTAATGATGATATTACAGGATACATATTGAAGGAATATCAGTGTTGAAGGTTGTAACAGGGAGACACTGCCCCTGTTACGGGAACATTTGGGAAAAGCACCGATTTTGTTGAGAACTTTCTGTCCAACACATGGAACTGGACGACGTATTGACTGTTTGCCCATCCAGGATGCAAAATTCTCACTATGGACTTTGGTGAAGTATCCATTACTTGCTGACAGCAATGAGGTGCTCAATCAGATTGAGATAACAAAAGGCTTAATTGCCAATTAAGTCTATCCAGCTGGCTGCAGACAACCAGAGATTGACAACAGCCAGGTGGAAACATTGTATAAAGGACTGTCTGTGTGATCAGCACTTACCCCTGGAAGGGGAAGAGGAGCCAAGGCTTTAGATGCCAGAGATGGCAAGCAACCTGCGTGGAGGTGCAGGCGATGAGAGAGAGAGACTCACCAAGATTTTCTTGTTGAAGTGGCGAGTGTTGGGCATCCGGCCCATTGGAAGTCAAATTGTTGATTCAGCCGGACAACTGCAACTCCATCCGGATCCATGACAAGGACTTTGTTGTTCTGAATTGGTAAACGGGGTGGGCTTGCGGACTTGCAAATGTAAAATGAATGTTCATTGACTGATAAGTGAATCGGGAACTTGTAGGGAGAGCCGGCTGAGGAAACTACAGCTGGTGGCTAGCTGAGTTACACTTCTTGCGAGCAGGCATTGCTGATGCTCATTATTAAAACTAAGTGAGCACTCCTCTTGTGTGGTTTCACCCTTTAATTACTCCCATCAAAATCATGGCAGATGAGATTGACACCAAAATGAGGGAAGATGAAGCTATAACATCTTGTTGTGTGCCCTAGAAGAACACACTCACAAAGGGAAATGAGGCCAATGATCCTCAGTGTAATTAAATCCCCTTGGTCAAAAAATTCCCTCCATGCGTCAAAAAAGTGCTGAGAAATCAAAATGACTTTAGCCATATGGCTAAAATAAAAAGCTACTATAAATCATGGTTTTTTTGTTTTTGTTTTTTTATTTAATTTGTATCCACAGCCAAATTAGCCCAAACTAATTCCAAATCCAAGTGTCCAGAACCATAAGTGGCCCCTAATACCAGCAAACATCCTCCACCTGCATCTGAGGCTTCAGATGTTTCCAAAACCTTTGGCAGGCACCCTACTTGCAGGACCAAGCCCGGAGGCTTGGGGTTCAGATGCCCCCGAGTTTTGCTTGTCCTTAGCCATATGGCCCTTGGAGCAAGCAAGGGAGGGGCCTCCCATTTCCATAAACTGGGCTTAAAGCAGCTGCACCTTGGCAAGTACTGAACCACACCAGAAGAGCAGTTCTGGGGTGCGCTACAGGAAAACTGCCTTCTTGGACACAGATACATGGCAATTTCCCTGCCAGGTTAAGAAGCCACTATGCTTGTCCTGAGCCTTCAAGAGGCCAAGAAGCGAATATAAGAACATGATTTTAACCTGTAAAAGGAATTTCTCAGAGGGAGCAGGGGCTAGAAAAGGCCTGGAGCAGAATCAGTTCTAACAGGAAATTCATTAGCTGGTTGTGGTCAGGAAGGAACTGAAGTTGGCTCTTCTACACTGACCTGAAAGATTGCACCGGCAGTTTGTGTCCTCAAGAGCCTGGCCTATTTGTTCCTCAGAGGACCAACAGCATTGCGGAGTTAAGCAGATTCCAGCCAGTGCCTCCCTAGCAAACTGAGACTTGGGTAATAGGGTCTCACTAGAGAAGCTAAGCGTGTCCTGAGAATGATTTCTCTAACACCAGTGCAGGATCAGGCACTGAGGGAAGAGGATGTAAGCAGCAGCATGGGGGTGTCTTTTATTTCCCAGGCTTTGATAAATGAGAATCCATTAATTAGTAAGATGCTAAATTAGTTCTAAGAACTCAGCATATACCTGCCTCAGTGTAATCGATTCAAATGTCCTTGCTTTCCATTTAAGACTAGTCTTCTATCTGTATCATGCCCCTAACAGTTCTGTCTATGGGGAATTACTTCTCTCCAAGTACCTTCTTTCATTCCTCTAACTGCTTATAATTATAAATGAAGGCTGTTAATATACACTCTGCTGCTCTATGTGGAAGGATTCTATTGAACCAAAAAACAAACTGGTCAGTAATAAGCATGTGATGGGAATCAGAGCCCCAAGATATCACCTTATTTCCTCAAGCTCATTGATAACTACCTGTGTACTGAGTATTTCATGGGTGCATGGGAGGGGCATGTCAGCCTGGAAGTAACTGCAGATCATGCAGCATCATATCCTGCTGTGAACAATTTCAGATGGGCCTTCTAGGACCAATGCTGCTCTACAGGAATGGCTGGTAATGGGGCTTGGATTGTCAGTCAAAAACAACCTTACTTCATAGAATTTGACCCAGAGTTTATGAACTGTTCTTCTCCTGTGGGCATGATCTGACTTTGGAGATGGGAACCAAAGCAGAACAATGAGAAATCATTTCTATGCAGAAAGTTCTTAGTTTATTTTTGCACAGTATTGTTAACTCTAAGCCTAATTGCTTCCAAAGCACATTTTTTAGTATTTAGCAGCATAACGTAAGGAAGACTCAAGACAACAAGAGTCACAACTTGTCAATGTTGAAGTAGTTTTCACAGGATTTAAAACCAGTTTTATTTTTCGTTTACTGTTCAAACCCATAAGACTTTGCAATGGCATATAGAACTTATTTTTAATGTGAAAGATTAGTTTGAGTTCAGGATCTGACTTGTATTCCTTGCTCTAATTTAGACTGAATTCGTGGTTGTGACAAATCACTTAACCTGTCTTCCACAGGTTTTCCAGTTGAATATTACAGTATGTCCTACTTCAGAGGGGTACTTTAAGAGCAGATTTATATATTTATAAGTTAAGTGCTTTGAAGAGATACACTGTCATACAAGTGTTAATCATTACTATTCCTCTATTGTATTCTGTGATACAAAAATGTACTAGCCAGATGCTTTAAAATCTGAAGAAATGTGGGCAAGACATCTTTGTGGTAACACATGGGTGCAGATCCCATTCATCATTTACTTGACAGTCTAACTGATCTCTAGTTTCAGAGGTCACAAAATCCTTCTTAGATTCATGGAGTGAAGGATAGGAACAAGCAAGGGAAAAGATGAGGAATCTGAAAAAATGGTGATGTTCAAGGGTGCCTTTTTGAGTACTAAGAGATTTAGGTGCAAAAGACCCATTAAACTCCAGTGGGGCTTATTCTCCTGAAATGCTTAGGCACATTTATAAGTTCAACATACAATCTTTAGGTAAACCTCTATTTTCTAAGCCTATCTGAAAGATTGAAAAAAGAATTGTTGGCAGTTCTCCAAATACTTTGAATTAGCATCTCCAAAACATTTCCTGTTCTAAGTAAGGCTTAAAGGTGAGTTGTTCTTACAGAGAACAAAGAGAAGAGTTTGACCCTTTTTGTTACTTTTTTGTGAGGTAAAAATAAATCCCCAGTTTTTTTTCTACTTGTTTTTAGAATAGAAATGTAGATCCTAGCTAGCCTTGAACAATGTTTTGGTGCCCAGATAACTAGTGAGAATTAGACTGGAATTTTCTAACTAGACTGTGTGAAAATCTGTTCTTGGTTTTTGGCTCATTTTTATCAGGAGCTAGTTAACTTTAATGATTCATTAACATTGGAGAGGGAAAGGTCTCTGTGTTAAAGATTCAACAGTGTACTTGGCTAATTAAAGAGTGGGACATGCAGACATGCAGTACATCTTCCTGCCTATTCCTGGAATACTAGAGTGAATATGTCTAGGATTGCCAAGTTGTGTAATTTTGCGTGAATTGCATGAGATGTGACTTTCCCTAAAGGCCTAGGAAAATGATAATGTGGTTATCATAGAATCATAGCTTGAGGCTCCTGCTGCAGCTGCCAGCAGCCAGCAACCATCTTGAAAAAGCAGCCCTGCTCTTTGCTCCATGGCTGCCCACTTCCCTGGCCAGAAGCAGCGTGCACAGTGCAGGAGCAGCGTGCAGGAGCAGCGTACAGCGGCTCTCTCCTCGCCTCTACCTCCCTGTGCTATGGCTGCTTCAGGCCTCCCCCTGGCAGTGATGACCAGCACTCCAGGCTTCTGCTGACCACTACACTGGCCCTGCTGGTTCATAGCCATCTGAGCCCTCCCAGCTCCCCCATGTGCAGTGACCACCTGCCCACCCCCACTGTGCCATTTCAGGGCCACTGTGCAGCTGCTTCCTGGACCCCTTCCAGCTGGCCAGACCCCTTGTGCTCCAGCCTGTTGTTGACCACTGCAGCACCTTGTCAAATGTGAGTGCTGGCTGGGTGGGCAGTGCCCATGATGCCCATGTGTTCTGCAATTCTGCCCTGCCAGTCCTGGTGCGGAGCAGCTGCTTCGTACTGGGCATGTCAGACCTGCAGCTGGGTACTGTGGAGGTCCCTCCTCATCGGGACCCCACCTACCCACTCCTGCCTCAGCTTATGTGGCTGTACACTGGCCAGCTGGACCCCTTCCAGGCCCACTTGAAGCGGGACTTGGGGCAGGGGTAGGGACTCCTGGCTGGTGGAGGTAGCACTGGACTTCCACTCAGGCCCAGGGGAAGGGGCCTGCTGCTGGGTGGCAGGAGGCTGCCAGGGGGTAGGTGGAGATAGCATAGGGAGCTGGGCAGCAGATGGCATGAAAGTGATCACCAGGGCCAGGACAGTGTTCAGCACCCAGCGGGCATCATCTGCAGCCTACACTGCCCTGTGCAGGACTGTGGTCTGCTCCCACAGGGCCTCCACCCACTCATGCTCCAGGGTCAGGAGCTGCACCTGGAACTCCCAGTCTGCCCTGTCTCAAGACTCCTACCACCAGTCCCACACCTCCTTGCAGGCCATGTCCTCTGCCCACAGGGCCCATGCATCTGCCTAATGGTCCTTCAATGCCATCACCAGCTGATCTAGGAAGATGGTGTGTTCCTGGGTCCTCCTCTGGTGTAGCCGGTGCATCCACAGGGCCCTGGCTGTGGGTTGTAGTGATCCTGAGCCCACATCCCTGCTGCCAACTGTGGCCTCTCCCCTGCATGTAGCTGCAGGCCCTGCAGAGACATAAGAAAGAAGCAGTTTATGAGAGTTTGCAATATTTCTGAGATAAGATGCTCTGTACCAGGGGCCATGTGCCTGGCCTCAGATTGGGGGGTGGGGGGCAGGCATGCATGGGTGCCCAGGGGCCATAGTAAGCTGGCTAGGCAAGCTCAGGCCCAGGTGGCTGCCAGCCAAGCCCCACATCCCTGCTTGCTTCCCTGGGGCTGGTAGGCTGGTGGGTGCTGGTCACAGGCAGCCTGCCTGCTCCACTCTGTTCCCAGGGCAGGACAGGCCAGGTTCCTGGCAGCTCCTGCTGCAGTGGCTTCAGATCCCACTGCCCCACCTTCTCCTCCTACCAGCCAGCCTGTCTCCTATGCTGCTGCCAAGGCTTGGGGGCACAAGGCTCCTGGATAACTGGGAGAAGGAGCTGCCTGCACCCCCTCCCTCCTTGTGAGGGGCTTCTCTGGGGAGGCATCCCAGGGCCAGCCCTCCCCCTACATTGGGACTGCACCCCAAGCTTGCCCCTGCTGCACATGTCCCAGGCACTGTATGAGGAGCTGTTTGTGTAGACTGAGGATTGCCTGACCCACTACACTCTGCTGCTGCTGCTGATCACCATGGTGCCCAAGGTGAACCTGCACAACTGGCATGGGATCCTGAGCTTTGACAGAGCAGGGAGCAAGCCCTGGCTTTCCCACAACCTCCACCACTGCCTGGAGGACTATCTGTTCCTGCCACCTGCAGCTGAGGATGACATTGCCACTACCATCAATGCAATCCTCAGTGTCTGAAAGGCCCATGCGCACCTAGCTGTGGGGGTATGGGCTGTTCAATAAATTTTTGCATGGCCTCCCATGTCCCTGTGTGTTGTGTGTGGGGGGAAACCAGGGGTCAGGGGAGTGTGGCCAGGTTGGGCAGGGAGGGTGGCCAGGGGGTCCAGCAGAGGGTCTGGAACTGGGGACAGGGGCTTGGTCTGGGGCAGGGGTAGGGGCCAGGGCAGAGACGGCACTTACCCCACTGTGGGGCTTACTACATGGCTGGGGCTGTTGTGGCCGGCAGGTCTGCTCTGTCCTAGCTGGTGGTGATCGTGTGGCTCCAGGCTGACTCTTTGGATGGCAGGGTGTAGTGTGTGGGCACCCAGGCAGCCCCCTGTTCCCCCAAGGAGGAACTGGCACTACTGATGGCTGGTGGTGACATGGCTGGCTGTGCCTTATTGCTGGGCTGAGGCTGCCTAGCTGTCGGGGCAGGCGCTGGCCTGGGCTCCAGGAGCTGATGGTTGAGGCTGAAGCCAGGATGCTCAGAAGGATGGGATGCTGGCACCCTGAGGGCCCTTTCCCAGTGACACATCAGTGTGGGTACCGGGGTGGGGCAGTGGCTTGGGCAGGCCACCTGTGCTGCTGCACACAGCACGGCTGTGGTCTGGGTCCCAGGGCATTTGGATCTTTGTCAGTTGCCTCATAAAAAGGATGGACTTGTGGGCAAGGCCTTGATCTTTATGTGGCACTGCTGCACTGACCAGTCCTTCCCACATTCTCACATCTGGCCTGACAGTCCCTCATACACATTATCATTGGAGCACTTGGCCTGCATGAACTGGTGCTGCACCTCCACCTTGCCCTGCAGGGTCATGAGGTTGCCAATATCCTCCAGGGACCAGTTGGGGCTCCGGGTGGAAAGCACTGGTGTGGGTGACAACACCATCAGGGTTCCTGTGCTGGCTATCTGGACCTCTGTGTGGCCATCCCTGTGGTGCAAGGCATGGGAAGCTGCCTGAAGTGCCTAGTGCAGGGGTATGGCATGGGCCTGGCAGCCATGAAGCAAGGTAATGGCATACAGCACCTGCAGGCTCTGGGCAGGTTGTTGGGAGTGGGCTGCAAGCAGCTGGAGCTGACACCAGTGGCCAAGAGCTGCCTGCAGTTGGGCCTAGGCGCTGACAGGCCTGGCAGGATCCTGGAGCAGCCTGCAGGCCTGGCCAGTGTGGGTCTGGCAGCCATGCAGTGTTGTGTTGCCAAGAAGTGGTGCCAGGGTGCAGGCAGGCTGGTACGGCTAGCCTGCAGCCTTCCCAGGGGGACATAGGATCTGGAGTGGCCTCAGGCTCCCTTCACATGTGCCCCAGGGCTCAGAATGCCTGTAGGCTTTAAAGGGCCTGAGGCTGGGGCTGCTATAAAGCCAGCCCAGTCCTGGGGCAGGAGAGGCTCTCAGCCCTGGAGCTAGGCTCAGGCTTGCCCTCCAGTGGCAGGGCTGACTGGGAACAAATCTTTTCTAAGGTGGTGTCTACATGTGCCTTACTGTGCGGTAACTACTTGCAAGTAAATTTGCTAATTGCATTTGCAGACAGAAAATTTACTTGTGAGTAGTGTCATTTACCGTGCAGTAAGAGTGCGCACATGTTGCCACGTGTGCTTACTGCGTAGTAAACTATGATACTGAGAAGTAAAGCATCTTGTGCAGATGCACCCAATGTATTCCTGACAATTCTAAGTGGAGATTTCATAGATTTCATAGACATTAGGGCTGGAAGGGACCATGGAAGATCATTGAGTCCAGCCCCCCACCCAAAGGGCAGGAAGTCAGCTGGGATCATAGGATCCCAGCAAGATAAGCATCCAATTTGCTCTTGAAGGTGTTCAATGTAGGTGCTTGAACCACCTCCGATGGCAGGCTGTTCCAGACCTTGGGGGATCAGACAGTAAAGGAATTCTTCCTTATGTCCAGCCTGAAACAGTCTCACAGTAGTTTATGACCATTCGACCTCATCATCCCTTGGGGCGCTCTGGTGAACAAACTTTCCCCCAGATACTGGTGGTCACCCCTGATAAACTTATAGGTGGCCATCAGATCACCCCTGAGCCTGCACTTTTCCAGGATAAAGAGCCCCATGGCTCTCAGCCTGTTGTCATAAGGTCTGTTTTCCTGACCTCTGATCATGCGCGTGGCTCTTCTCTGGACTCTCTCAAGCTTCTCCACTTCCTTTTTGAATTGTGGAGCCCAAAACTGGACGCAGTACTCCAGCTGCGGCCTCACCAAGGCCAAGTACAAGGAGAGAATGACGTCCCGGGATTTGCTTGAGAAGCATCTATGGATGCAAGCCAGTGTTTTGGTTGCTTT
>NW_017729022.1:98585420-98590068 GCF_001723915.1 Gavialis gangeticus | reverse complement strand
AGATTGGTCAAGCAAGACCTACCCACAACAATCCCATGCTGGCTATCCCTCAGGATGTTGGCGTCAGCCAGTCCATTAAGGATGGCCTCTTTAATAAACTCTTCTAAGATCTTCCCCGGGATAGAAGTCAGGCTGATTCACTTTCCTCCCTTTCTTAAAGATAGGCACCACATTGGCCTTCTTCCAGTCTTCGGGCACTTCACCAAAGCGCCAGGAGTTTTCAAAGATCTGTGCCAGGGGCTGGGCTATGATGCTCACCAGCTCCTTGAGTACCCTGGGGTGTAGATTGTCAGGACCGGCTGACTTGAAGGTATCCAGCTTCTCAAGATGTTCCTTCACGAGGTCAGCATTTATGGAGGGCAGGGGATCTCCCTCACCCGGACCTCCCTGTCCCATTACGGGCATGGGCGTCTCATGGGACTGATAAAAGACTGATGCAAAGTACCCATCTAATAGGCTGGCTACAGCTGGGACTGTTTACCCTGGGGGGTTCGCAGGCAGGGTCTTGGGCCCTCCCGCACGCCCGTCTGCGTGAACTCCACGCTAACTCATGTGCCAGCAGACAAGTGCTCCAGTTTGCGCAGCCTGTTTGCGTGGCTCTGGTCACGTGGCTCCCTGGGGGGCTGGGCCAAGTAGGGGCCTGGGCAGGGGCTGAGCTGGCCCGGCTCAATGTAGCCACCTCCTCCCCTCTCAGAGAGGGGTTAACCCCTTCCCACCATGGCCCCTCTTGCCTCCGGCTGTGCTGGAGGGCGGCAGGGGGCTCCGCAGCTGCTGGAGGGTGTCTAGGGTGTCTAGGGTGCTTCAGGGGAGCGGGGGCACGGCGGGCTTTCACCCACGTGTCTCTTGCCACTCCGGAGCCTAGCTGGGGATATGAGTAAGCATCCTTCAGGTCCTCTTGATATATGTTCTTCCCCAGCACTCTTTCCTGCCTAGGCAGGGGGTCGGACTCAATGATCTGTTGAGGTCCCTTCCAACCCTAGCATCTATGACTCTATATCACATTGCCAATTGATACATTATTTAGTATTAAAAAATGCCCCAACTAATGTTATGGTAGTGTTGGAGTGATGTTGTAGCCATAATGCTCCAGAAAATATGCAAGAGGCAAGGATTTTTGTGGATGATATCTTTTACTGGACTAACTGCATGGTTGGGATAGATTTATACAAACTTTTGAATGCAGTGCATTCAAATTCAATACATCTCTTCACTTGTTTTCTGCTTCATGCCATAAAGAACATTGGCTGAGAAAGGCAGAAAACAATCTGTTCATGACCATCAAAACACCCCTCTGTGACATTATTCAGGGTTATTTGCAAATGCTAGCTCCAGATCTGTTTTTTTTCTGGGGCATGCTTAAACCTAGGAGGATTGTTTGGGTTCATCTGTATCGGTGAATGGTTGGAAGAATGACAAACTGAAGAGAAGAACACAGGGACAGGAAAAGACTATCAAACACAGCTTTAAAGGCTGTATTACTTGTGGTACTAGAAAGAAAAATGGCTATAAGCAACTTGCTTTGAATTTATAGTTTTTACCTTCATATGTTGTTTATCTTATAATAAACCTTTTGACTCTCTAATCAACCATACAGAGTAGTTATCTGAGCCATGACTGGAAAGATGAATGTATTTGATTTTGAAATTATGCAGTGAATGGCTACTCTACATATTTTAGCTACAGGATGATATATTAGCTCATAAAATACTGTACAACATGAGAAAGACTTTGTAAGGTACACTGCATAACAGCAATCAACAGGCTACTCAGGACAATGTGAAGGAGGGATTCACTAAACTATAAAATGAAGGGACTGGCTGCATCTATATGTGCAATTAATGCAAAGCAATAAACTCTGAAGTTTATTGCCATTTGAACGTGTGCCCAGAACCGCAATACTTTGAGCTGGGTCAGAGCATCCCTGGCTGGCAGTGGGCCTGGGGATTAATATGCCAGCTCAGGGTTGTTCCTCCTAGCTCAGCATGCTGTGGAGGGGCTACCTGGGGCAACAGGGTGCTCTAGTGTGGGGCTAACTGGCAGGCAGCCCCCACACTAAAGCACCCATGTGCCCCAGCCAGCTGAGACAGTGTCTACATGTGTGCTGCTGTGGAGTATATTTTACTCTGCAGCAGGAAAGTACTGTAAAAGAGAAAAGATAGGGGAGAGAAAAAGAGGAGACAAGAAGAGGAGAGAAGAGAGAGAAAAAGAGAAAGAGAAGAAGAGAAAAAGAAGAGAGAAAAAGAGAAGAAAAAGAAAAAAGAAAAGAGGAAAAAGGAGATAAAAATAGGGGACAGAAAAAAGAGAGAAAAAGAGAAGAGAAAGAGAAAAGAGAAAAACAGGGGAGAGAAAAGAGACAAAAAGAGGAGACAAGAAAAAGAGAAAAAAAGAAAAAAGAAAGAGAGAAAGAGAGGAAAGAGAGAAAGAAAATGAAGAGAGAAAAAAAGGAAAAAGAGAAAAAGGGTGTCTCCTTCACTGTCCACATCTCCCACCACTACCAGCTGCGGCAGGGATGACCTGTCTTACCCTGCAAAACTTGCGGACGCAGGGGGCCCCACAGCCAAAGAGAACCCTCCATCTGGCCAGTCATCACCTCCCAATTCCCACCACCACTGGCTTCACATATGGCCTCCTCCCACTGCTGACTTCTTTGGCTGCTTGCCACCACCCCCGCCCTGCCCCCCCACACCAGCACCAGCTTCTTCGCATCGGGGGCCCCAAAACTATATCTTGCGGGGGGCCCCAAAAAATTGTGGGCCAGCCCTGGGCTGCAGCTTGGTCCTGCTGGTCCATGGCAGTGTCCAGCAGAGGGAGGCAGCAACACCCCAGTAGCAGCTTCCAGGGCTGGGGTGCTCAGGTCCTCACAACGGTCCCGAAGTAGGGGGAGCCCAGGCCCAGGAGGGAGGGCCTGGCCAGGGCTTGAGCAGACAGATGCCTCATTCCACCTGGGCAGGGGAAGCACCAGGGCACTGAGCACCAGGGCTTGGCACTTGGCTCAGCACAAGACCAGGGTCTCGTCGGTGGGGGAAAAGCAGGTACGGAGGGAGATGCCACAGGTAAGCCAGCCTGGCTGGTCCCTTGGGACAGTGGCATCCAGAGGAAATCAGGGTCCAGGCAGGAAGCAGGGGCTGCTCTAGGGCTCCGCGGACTCAGGCCATGGAGAGCAGGTGGGTGGGAGTGCCCAGTGGCACCTGCAGTGGGGCCTGCAGGTCTATGGGGATGGGCCGCAGCTATCCTGCCTGCAAGGGGATGCCACCTGGCTGGGGCAGAATGCCGATCTCAAAGGGGGGGTGCTGGCTCTGGGCTTGGCCTCTCTGCACGCCAGGCACAGTGCAAATGAATCAGAGCCATCTGTGGTGCAAGGGCCCAGCCACTGGGCCTGGCCACAGGAGCCTCCTGGGCCCCAGGAACAGCCACTGTGCACAGTGCTCGGGGCTGAGCTGGCTGGGAGCCTCCAGCACAGTGTCCCCTTGCAGTGTCTGTCTGGGCCTTGGTCCCTGGAGGGAAGCTGTGTTTGGGTGAGGCCAGGGCCTGGGCAGGTGTTGCAGTGCTGGAGGCTCCCAGTGACTGGGTGAGCCCTGGACCTGGCCGCCAGGCGGGGGTGACATCAGGGTGCCGGGGCTGGGTGATGAGGGCAGGGTCTGGGTGGCATGGGAAGAAGCAGGTACAGGGAGAGGTTCTGTGGGCAGCCTTGCCCAGCTGGGCCCTGGGGAAGGTGGCAGCCGGAGGACAGTGGGGGGTGGGTGAGAAGTGAAGGCTGCCCTGGGCTGCATGGCTTGGGCCGGGGTGGGCAGATGGGGGCACCCAGCCTGGCCCACACAGCTCCATGGTGATGGGCTGCAGCCGCCCTGCCAATAAGGAGACACCACATCAGGAGGGCAGGATGCCAGGCTTGGAGGGCTCTCAGCTCAGCCTCCCTACATGACAGGCACAGCGTGAGTGGGGTGAAGCCACCCTTGGTGCAGAGGCCCAGCCACAGGAGGCCCCTGGGCCCTGGGAACAGCCAGCTGGGAGCCTCCAGCACTTCAGCCCAGGCCCTGTCCACCTGCAGCTCTCCTCCAGGGGGGTGGGCCGAGCTGTGGGGCATGGCCCAGGGACAGGGAGCAGGGTCAGCAGAATGCCTACCTACCTGTGTACTCCTGACTCTGCCCCCAGTGCCTGCCACAGAGCTGGGACCTGTGGCTGCTCCAGAGATCCTAAAGCAGCAACTTAAAAAAACATTTTTAAAATAATTTTCTCACAGACCTCTCGGCATGCTGAGGAAAATGTCTCCATGTGCCACTAATTGGCACACATGCCAGGAGTTGTTGATCCCTACTCTACTGCAATAATCATAACAAGTAATATCTACACATTTCCTTGCTGGAAAAAAATTCTTAGGCATTCCAGGTTTGGGGTTTTTTTTATATGTTTATAGGATAGGTGTCTTGGATTGTTAAGAATGTAAAATGTGATGGGAATAATGCAAAATGTAATGTTAATACTGTAAAAAAAAAAAAAAAAGACTGGCTTCTGAATCCCAGGTTCAAACCCATTTCACATCAGCAGTGATCAGAATACCTTCTGTTGCCTTTGTTAAGTTTCACTGTCTCAGATTTGGCCTACACACAAACCTGCAGCAATCTGAGTTTTAAAAACTGATTTAGTTAAG
>NW_017729022.1:98556969-98580420 GCF_001723915.1 Gavialis gangeticus | reverse complement strand
AAGACTGGCTTCTGAATCCCAGGTTCAAACCCATTTCACATCAGCAGTGATCAGAATACCTTCTGTTGCCTTTGTTAAGTTTCACTGTCTCAGATTTGGCCTACACACAAACCTGCAGCAATCTGAGTTTTAAAAACTGATTTAGTTAAGTGTAAACCCCTAAGCTTAAGCTTTAACTGATATACAATGTCAGGTTGGGACGGTAAAGGGGAAGTGTAAACTCCATTGGAATAAATAAACTAATTTAAAAACACCCCTTAATTAAAAAAACTTGAGTGCAGTGAAGGCTGTAGAGCTATTCCTGAAGGAGAAGCATAGGTTTGCCAGCTCATGATTTCTAGTGTGTTTCTTAAAGCCCTAGTGCTTTGGAAGCGTGTGACTGGGTGACACACGTCATCAAAAAAAAGTTTCTGTCCTTTATCAGTGCAGAGGGATGCCTGATAACTTGAACTGTGGGTCATAACTGCTCAAAAGCCAAGAGACAAGTACGATTCCAGACTTTTAAAGTCAATTTCATGGTTTTTCAGGCCTAATTTGAGATTGTTTAATATTTGGGGTTAGCAATACCTGCAGAAACCATGTGACAAGATCATTTAAGGTTAGACATTCCAACTCAAAGTGAGGCAATACCAGAATTAAGGTTGTAGTGTGCCTGCAGTCTGGATGTTGAAGTTCTGTCAGATCTCTACCCTGGCTCATTTCTCCAGTCCTAACTTGTCACCTCACCAAACCCTGTCTGCATTCCTCAGGTTTCTTATTTTAGTCTCCTTCCCCAGCCAGTCCTAGTCTCCTGTTTCTATGTCTTTCTTACTCATCCCCACTGACCTGCAACCGAGTTCTTCACACTGAACTTTTTCTAGTCTCATTGTCTCTCAGTTTGGCTTCCTTTTCCCAGTTTCAGGTTTCCATACTTTAACTCATCACTGCCTCTCTCTCCCTTCCTTTTCCTTCTTTCTTCCACCGCATAAGTTCTCAATCCCAGTCTTTCCCTCCAACTCTCTGTTCTAGTTGCCAGCAGCCTTCTGGCTCAACCTTCCCCTTCAGTCTCACTCCCCCCAGCCCCTCTTGTAGGCCTGTAAACTGCCTTGACATAACTGATGCCATTTTTTCGAATGGATACTATTAACTGCAAGTGAAATGAGTACAAAGGCAATGAGCACAGAGGCAATGCAAACAACTGTTGTAGGCAAAACAAAATATAGATAGCTGTAGAATGTAAAAAAAACAAGATAGAATAAACAAAACCAGCCCAAGGATTGCTCAAGTAGGTGAGAAGTAAGTTAAAAAGAAACAAGCTGAGGTTGACAGATTGATGAGGAAATAATCCCTGTGGGGTAGGCAATTATTTGGACTGGAAGGCCACTTACTGAGTTTTGGTGACCTGTTGAGGGCTGGAGGGGCAGGGGGCAATTGATCCTATCTAGTCTGTTGGATGCCACTAAAAGCCTGACGAAGGAGGGCTGTGCCCTGTGCCACTCTGTTCTACTGCAGTCAGGGCTGGGCCAGCCTGTGCAGCATGCAAACTCCTCCACCCCATTCCCCCGATCCATCCCTCCACCTGACTTCCTGTTGGTACTGCACAGTCCTGGTGCTGTGGCCACTGGTAGCTGGGCTGCCATGGGACGGGGCACAATGCACGAGGCCAAGTAGCCATCCCACCCACTGTGATGAGCTGCTGCTGCTGTGATAAGCTGCTGCTGTGGTGCGCCACTAGTCCATTTTGGGCATGCGCGGTGGGGGTGGTACTTGCCCCAGGGCAGCTGCCTCTGACTTTCCCAAAGCATTGTGGCAGTGGCAGCAGCTCATTGTGGCAGGCAGGTGGGTAGGAAGGCTACTTGGTGCACTGCAACACACTCTATCCCATGAGGGCCCAGCTGCCAGTAACCACAGTGCCAGGACTGCGCAGCTGCAGCACCAACAGGAAGCTGGGCAGAGGGGTGAAGGCGGCGGGGGGCTAGATGTGGGGGAGGAGTCTGCATGCTGCACTGTGCAGCATAGCCTGGCCTGGCCTGGCCTGGCCTCAGTTGAGGCACAGCAGAGTGGCATGGGGCTTCCTCCTCAGGCTCCTGTTGGTGGCCAGAGGGCTGGATAGGAACAACTGATGGGCTGGAACTACAGCAGGGGTGGGCAATTATTTTGGTTGGAGGGCCATTTACTGAGTTTTGCCAAACTATCAAGGACTGCATGACAGGCAGCCAGGGGCAGATAAATATTAATTTTCTTAATTTTGGGGGTCCCCCATGGGCCCCACAGGCTGGATAGAATGGCCTGGTGGGCTGCATCCGCATTTTGCCCACCCCTGATCTACAGCATGACCATATATGGAATATATAGAAGAGGGCTGCAAAACATTATAAAAACCTAAGGAAAAAACTCCGGGAAGCTGTCACCAAGCAAGAGGAGACTACTCCAGTCAAAACTGTAACCCCCGGTGTCATGATAACACCTGGCCAGCTGAGTCATCATGCATCATTCGGAAGGCCTGCATAAGAATACCTTTACAAACTGTTTTGGGTTTTGCTTGAGTAGTGGTGTTGGTTTCTGAAGTATTCAATAAATTAGGTTTTGAGACTGGAATAGTCTCACCAATCTTTTCACTCTATTTTTACCACCCCTTAATCAAAATTGAGCTCAACAGATTTGGTGTCCCTGGGTAGGCATGAGTGGATGGAGATCAGAATATACAGATTTAGTGAACCTTCCTGGGCTCCAAGTGTTGCAACTTTACCTTGTGTGGGGGAAAGAGTTCCCTGAGACCACATAAGATCACAGGCAAGTAGGGAATATCTGAAATAGGGATCTCTCCACTTCTAAAACTAACACCATATCAAAAGAAATAGAAGAGTTTGAGAAACGGGTGGCAGAAGCTACTGCACCCTGGTTTTGGTATAAGGCGGCATTTGAGAATGAGGATAGCACCCTAAAGTGTCTCTGTAAGCAGTGGTTCTCTTTGCTGGCCTCCAGGAAAAATCTGTGCCCAGATAAAAAAGACTAAGCAGCAAGCAGGATTACAGGGTCTGCTCACAGTAGCTAGAGGACTGACCAAGGAATTAGTGTGGGAAAAGGGTGAAGTTCAGAACTGGCAAGACAAATGCTGTCAACAAGAGCTAAAGATAGGAAAAAGGAGATGAAAATGCTTTTGGTAGTGTATAGTTGTATAAGAATAAAGTTTTAGAATATTGTGCTATTGTAAATAAGTTTTTAGACTTGAGCACATTCACACTGGAAAAAAAATAAGGACAATTAATATAGATACCAAAAGGGGAGCCAAATGTTAGTAGAGATTAAGCTGCATGCACAGGCACAGTTATCAGAGAAAACATATTTGTTACGGTATGTGTGGTTTGATACATGCATTAAGTGTAATAAGACCTGTTTGTTTGAATTTTGGAATGGTGGGTAGTAAGCATATCTTATACAACTTCCATAAAAAAATATCCACAAAACTGGTTACAGAGGCTGCTGACAGATGTGAAAGAAACAAAACAGTGCTTTACCAGAAGAGGAAGCATGGTAGTTCATACCAGCTCCCCAGTGTCTGTATAGATCAGGCACTGCAGCGGGGCTTTTTGGTGCTTTTATCTAAAGTATATCCAATCAACTAGTAGATAAAAATGCCAAAAAGCCATGCTGGGCATACTGGGTCAAACTAATGCTCTGCCTCTTCTGGGCATGGGCTGCACTCAGTGTGGGGGGTACTGAGCTTAAAGTAAAATGTGGGGGGGGGGGGGGTTCCCATGTCTGTAAGCAGAATGTTTACGGTTAGAAATACAACTGCATGTGCATTGACTTAAGTCAGATTTTCAGCTGAGGACAAAGGTCCACTTTCAGCAAGGGTAGTTTCAAATTATTGTATCTGAAAGTGAAAAATAGCCTGTGCTTATTTGTTTATTAAACTGTTAGGCAAAGAAAACTGGAATTTCTTATTTGTATTTTCAAGATGTTAGAAAATTGTGTATCAGTGTATCAGTTGTGTTAGTAATTTTGGTTTGGTAATTTGCCTGTTTTAATTTTTTTAAGTGATTAAAAAAAGATCCAAGATATAATTACCAAATTCTGTACACTGCTAATATACTTTATTTTAAAATAATGAAAATGTAGCAAGAAAATTTTATACTCTAGTGAAAATGTAATTGTTATACTTTCAGAAATATTTATCTAAAGAAGCAAGTAAGAATTAAAAGAGGCATTAGTTCAGGCCTTTCTTTAGCCCATCCACAGTTCAACAAACCTTTTGTTTTGGAATTGGCAACTACAACTCAAGGCATAGGAGCAGAGCTGAGTCAAGATCTAGGTATCGGACAGAAGCTAGTGGCATACACATCCCATTTGTTAATTAAAGTAGAAAAGGGGTTCACTGCATGTGAAAAAGAAGTAATGGTGCTAGAGTGGGCTTTGCAGCATTGGGAATACCTGACAGAGCTAGTTCCACTGATTTTGTGTGCCAAGCAAGTCCTCTCAGGAAAAGCTAGTGAAAAGGGAGTTCCAACTCCCTGATTAGCGAAGTGGACACTAACAGTACTCAATAGAAAGTGGAGATTCAGGTTCAGGGAATAGTCTTGTTCATGCCATATGTGTTACTCATTGTGGGGAGGAACATGAATGTCTCCTCCTGGTCATGGACCAACTACGGAAGCAGACAGTGTATTGAGGAAGGGTGACATTGAGTAAGTGGAAAAAATGCAGTAGGTGTGGATTGTGCCATCATCTGGCAGGACAAAATTAATAGCATTGGCCTACGTAGGAGTGTATCAAGGAGTAGACCGAACCCTTCAGAGAGCGTGGGCTGCTGGATGACCAGGGTTAAGAAATGAGGTAGAACTGTTTGTACACAATTGTCTTCCATGTGCTGCTAACAATGCAGACCTGAGAACCAAGAAAGGACCTTTGAAATATGGTAATATTATGGGAGTAACCACAGCTAAAGTGCTGGTAGAACAAGTATTTTCATGATGGGGAACCCTCAAAGAAGTTGACTCAGATCAAAGGCCCCACTTTGTGGCAGAAGCAGTAAAAGGTGTGCCAAGAATTTGGGATTAAGCAGTGCCTTCACACTGCTGGGCATCCCTGAAGTTCAGAACTAGTAGAATGAGGGGATCATATCCTTAAGGTGGCACTGAGAAAAGTAGTGAGTCAAAAACATTGCCCTTGATCCTCATGGACCTGCAGGGGATTGTGGCTGTCCATGGGATTATGCCTCACAAGGTGATGATAGGCCAAGAAATATGAATGCCTGAGCAGTGGTGGGTAGCTGGGAACATACCTGAAGGTATGCAATCCTGATTGTTAACTGATGCAGCATATGTTAAAGGCATTCTCTGACACATATATACTAGTGGCAGTGGCTGTCAAGGTAAACCAAAACCAAATGTTCAAACATTTTGGGCCACTAGAAAAACTGACAAAATGAAAAACTGGAGATCAAGTAATGTATCAGGACAACTGAGAAAAGTACAGGTACTGTGCTCTGCATGGGCTGGCCCTGTCAGAATAGTAAATAAAGCTAGTCCTACCGTGTTCCAAATTGATGTTAAACAACAGAAAGAATTTAAGCTTAAGTGGGTATATGCTTCCCAGTTAAAGACATGGAAAGGGGGTAACACCCCTAGTAGCTCCTGCAATAATAACAAAAAATTGAGTGAGGTACCTCCTGCAACCATTCTCTAATTCTGTTTTACAGGAAGAGCAAGATGGCTGCCAGAGTGTTAATTTGGCTGCTAAGCATCAGTATGATTGACACTTCAACAACGAGCAATGGCCAAGGTCACAGGTGAAAGAAATCATGGACGCAGATGGAAAACAAGTGGTACATGATTTGATAATGGAAAAAAATGGGTAACACCACCCTGAGTCCACACCCTCACAACCCAGGATGCCCAGCTTCATAATAAAGTTGAAGGTCACTTTGGAGCAATTATGAGTGTAGCATGAAAGCTAAAGGCACCCATTTCAACGTAAAAATGAATCCATGGTTTATGTCTGACAAACAAAATTCTGTGTGGGCACCCAAAAAGGTGTGAAATTAAGAAGGCTTCGTACAATTTTACATTAATGTAACCATAATAGCTGTGATGCCCCCTTGTGGTCAAATGGCTCCTGTCCAACTCAGACAAATGGAAGGGTAGCTTAGAGACTTTCTCCTGCCATGCCTTGATCTTCATAATAGGTTTGAAAAGGGAGGCTGTCCAAGGATCTAAGAGTGAGCCTTTGTTTATCTTCCTGACAGCAGATGCCTCCTGCTGATCTCAGTGTAGGCCCTCCTCCCCCCCCCACCTCAGGTGGGCCCTCCTGGCCCATATGTGCCCCCAAGGGATCCATTGCCTTATGGCAGGGGTGGGAAAAATACAGCCTGTAGATCTGGCCCACCAGGTAACTGAATTCAGCCTACAGCTGCCCTGGCAGCACTCAGCCTTTCTCTCAGCTACCAGCCTGTTTAACCCAAGCTGCTTCTGGGCCTTGAGCCCCCAGCACCTGGCAAAATGCACAACAAATACACACCCCGCAGGCACTAATGGAAGCTCTTCTCACCCCTAATAGTTTGACCCAAACCACTGGCTGCAATTTAAATCTAAGCCCACTAGCTGGCTACTAAAAACCTCCATTCATTCAGTGTCTCTGCTCCTCACTTGCTGTTCTTAGGCTTGGTGGGGTCTCAGTCAGTCTTCTGGCAATAGCCACTTCACAGTAGGGATCTTTACTCTTTGGCATCCAGGGGCAGATTGCCTACTCTGGCTCAGGACCTGGGTTTATATGCATCCTGGGCCGTGTCCTCTTCCAGTTAGGAGGCTTCCTGGGCTGGCTGCAGATGCTTCCTGATTTTAGTTTTCTGGCTTAACCCCAGGGTAGCTTACTGCAGCTGGTCACTGCTAGCTCTGCATTTAGTACTCATAGTAGGTAAAATCCCTGGGTACTTGATTTCTGCCAATGCATAATGAGCATCCTTCCTCTCCTGAAGCTTTTTTGGCACCTTTTTCACCTTTAAAGTAATAGAAGCCCTTAGCCCCCTGTTACAGGACCTTTAAATTTCACTTATTCATACCAAAGGGAAGAGTCAACATCTATATAATTTACACTTGGGATAATAAAGACATCCAGTAACGGGCTTTGCAGGATTTTAGAATGGCAAGCTCCCAAATACATCCCCCTGGAAGAAAGCATCCCCTTTGTAATTCAACATAGCCAATGGAACAATTCTGACCCTAGTGAAGAACACCGGAATAGTAGTGTAAATATGATCATAACAGACCCACATGGAGAAAGTCACTGTATTATGTGTGAGCTTTCTAGAAAACAGGCATGAGCAACCACTGGTATACTAAAAAAAGTGGCCCTTGTGAAAAGGACACAGTGGCCACTTAGGTTGTAGGGACCTTCAATGTAACTATGACCCTAAAGTGTATGGGAGTGTGGACTATTGAAAAACCAGGCCAACATGTAGAAAATTTTCTTGTGATACCTGTACTAGCAACCAATCTTTTGCAAGCGGGGTTCTTTGTAGTTAAAAGGGATCAAGTCCAAGGGTTATTTTATTTTAATTTATTATTAAGGATTCTGGCTAAATGCTATGCTCCTGAAGACGGCATAACACACACACACCCATAATATAAATAAGTGTAAACAAGGAAACCAAGCTACAAATATTATATGAAAAATAGAGCCCACCAACCTAAAAACATTAATATAAACACATTAATATAAAAACATATTAATATACATAGTAGTAAATCAAGGCATGAATCTATAATATTGTTGTACATAGATCCACAATTGAGACAATAAAATCAAGTCTAATGTTAAAATGTATCACTCATATCAGTAATAAAGGATATTTAACTCTAATTGCCTCTGCTTTGTAAGCAAAAATTGCGAGACAGTTTAATCTGTTTGCTGTAAAAGCCAGATTAATTTCTCTCTCTTTGAGAAATGTATCAATTTTTGCAAGTACGGTAATAAATAGGTTCTCCTTATGTCATTATATAAAGAACATTCCAATACATAGTGGATAGTATCTTCCATAACTCCTAGACAGACTGGGTAATATCTTTTAGACCTTGGAATGGAAAATCTACGTCTAGCCAGAACAGCTGTGGGCATCTGTTTGGGTTCTGAGTCTGGTCAAAGAGGATTGCTATTTATTATTGAGATCCAACTGTAAATACCTTTCTGCCCCCAAATCTAATTTCCATAGAGTATATAAAGGGGCAATGTGAGTAGCCCTAGCCACTGCAGAATCATTCTGCCTGGCAATATCTCATATCCTCTGGAAAACCCAAACCTTTTATATGTAGAAGAAAGATTTTTCATTATCTTTGAAATAGTATCCCAACCCAGAAAGTGCAAACGTGAGGGAAAGAAAAGCTAACCGTGGTGATTGGAGAGGAGGGGGATTATTAATAATTTCTACATAGCATAATTTAAGCAGACGAGATGGTAAAAGGGGCAGGATTTTAAACCAAAATCCCGCCATTCTAATAATAATATTAGTTAAAATAGAATCCATTCCCATCTCTAATCTCAGAAAAGATGCAGGAGTTGAGGGAGGAAGAGCCAGAAGAGCCCTAAGAAACTTGTTCTTAGGTATGTCTACATCATTACTAGTGGCATAACCCCATACTTCAGCGCCATATAAGATATGAGAGGTAACTTTGGCTTTGTGTGCTGATATAGAATCATGGACTGATCATACTGCTGTGGTTTCATAAAAATTCTGCTGTGGTTTCATAACATTTCAAGACTGGTTACCCGCATATTCCATGGATATCTCATCAAATGACTTCCCCAATACATTATTTTGGATTTATCATAATTTATCTTTAAGCTATTTTCTCCACAAAGATGCTCAAAAATTGTAATTGCTCTCTGTAATCCAATAGGAGTTCTTGACAGTATAACAGTGTCATCTGCATACATTAAAATAGGAATTGGGGTTACTAATAATTTTGGGGGATGAAAATGTGCATCCTGCATATTTCCAATAATACCATTCATGTAAAGATTAAATAAAAAAGGGGCAAAAATACATCCTTGTCTAACCCCTTTTTGTATGTGAAGTTTTTGTGTAAATTCACCATTCAAGCCCCACTTAATTTGGGCCCATGCATCTTTATAATATTTTATCAACAAATGCAAAAGAGAAGAGTCAATCCCATAATTCATCAGTTTCTCCCAAAGTTTACTTCTCTCTATACTATCAAAAGCTCTTGACAAATCTACAAATGCAATATACAGTGCTGATTTGTGCATTTGCTTATACTTATGTCTCAAAAATTTAAGAATATGGAATATCTATCCCTAAATCCGGTCTGATGTTCATGTAGTATGTTTTCCCCTTTCACCCATGCTATGAGATGATATAACAAATGGCGCCCAAAAATTTTGGCTGAAACATCTGTCAAACTTATAGGGCGATAAGATTCTGGCTTATCTTCTAAACCTATTGTGGTAGTCTGGATTGTGATGCCTCTGTATCCCTATATTGTTGTCCAACGAACTGTTGCTACCCCCGAATTTCCCGCCTGCCATGTCTTGGATGTTATTATTATATATTCTAATTTTGGATGTCACTAGTTGGGAGGGTTATTATTTTATTATTTATTTGTTTGTTTGTTTGTTTTTTGTTCACTCGTTCTTATGATGTCCTTGTTAGGGGTCCCTGGATATTATGCATAAATTATCTCTCACGTGCTTCCCCAGATATTAGCCCGCACTCTAAATTACATATATAATCACAGTCTGATTCAGATAAATACTTGTCTTTATTCTTGTCTTTTATCACTCTGTACAATTTTTCTTTATATTCAGACAAAAACTGTCATTCTGTGTCCTTCTCTCCCTTTAACCTCGTCTATAATACCAATTTTGTAGCTCTACTTATATAATGCCCTTATCCTCTCGCTATTAACTTGGATGAACAGAACTTCGTATTCACAATTAAAGTCTCTCTTTGTTTTGTTTGCTTGTTTCCTATTTTCTCGTTGTGGTCTTTTATCCACAAACCACTCTATATACACTCTCTTTTATTTTGTATATGATTGATGCCCCGAATCCTTTTGAAAGGGCAATCTGGTACAGTCTCTAAACTTGGGAGCACAAGCCAACTCTACTCTCTTCTTTTCTTTGTTTCCCTTTTTTTTTTGCCCGCAGCATAAAACATCCCAGTTTCTCTCACTGGGGATCTGCCCCTTGCTCTAGGGGCTCCGTTCTCCACGCGGCATTGCTAGATGCTTTTCAGGTAAGTTGTAGATCCCCTGGGGATTCTCTCTCTCCCTTATTTTCTCCTCCAAGCTCTGCTTTTTTTCCCCATTGGAACTCCTGTCCTGCTGCCTCACACCAATCTTGGAGCTTCTATCCTAATATGGTAACGACTCCGGAAGCAGCATTTCCTGGGTCTTTTCATTGTGTCCTCGCTCACTCCTTCACACCTATCTTGAAAATCAGTACAATAATGCTCCTTTTCCAGGAATCTGGGATTTGGACCAACTCAGTTATAGAGTTATACCATTTTTCCAAGATCGGAGCCCACCATTTGATGTTATCAATGTAAACTTCTACCAATATTTTATCTGGGCCTAGGACTTTATTCTTCCATTGTGCTTTGAGGAGATGTGTGTCCCAGGAAAAGAAGTAACGGAGGGTACTCACTGGCAGCACGAGACACAGCACAAAAGGGGGGAATGAAGAACTGTGCAGCTCGTCAGCCACCTCTTTATTCAATTACAGCTGGCCAAAGATGTCAGCTTCAGAATCTGTCTTCATGTTCACTGAAGACATATTCTTTGGGCAATTAAGCTATGAAGATCTAGTTACACTAATAAGCATATACTACTTGCAGTTCTTCATAGGCTTCTAACTTGGTCAAGTTTGGCAGAGTTTCACAGGGATGGCCAAAGTCACATCTCTGACATGAAGGGCACAACATCCCAAATTTCAAGTCCCTGTTCCAAAGCATGAGGACACTAGGGCTTCTAGAAGAAACTGGGACTTTTTTTAACAGGGGGCAAAAAATGTATTTTTCCTTAGCCTTGATCTTGGAAGCAATTGAACCTTTTGGCTGAAAATAATTCAGTCCTCAGTAGATACACAGTGTAGAAAGTTTTAGTCACAATGGTAAATGTTTGGTAAAAATATCTGGGTTACCTTAATAATGTAGACCATTAGTATTTGATTGTTTTTTGGCAGAAAGGTCAAGGACTGAATGGACATAGAGTAAAGCTGGAAAATTACACTGTTCAGAGATTCTCAAGGAGTCATCAACAGGTCTTTGAAAACTTCCAGCTACTAACCTTGTTATAACAACACCTCTGTAGAATACACAGTATGTTTTGCTTCGCAAAGTAGTATTATGATGGGGGAGAAATGAAAATGCATGTGCTTCTTATCTACACTGAATCAAAACAGAATATAAAATGTAAAGCAAAGCTTAAATGACACAAACAGGCACATTAAATAAAATGCTAGTAAAGTAAATCTCTGGGGGAAAATGGTTCAAATGCAGCCTGAAATTCTTTTAGACAGTACAATGTACTTGAACTGAGAAAAGAAAGTTGTGCTATGAGTCACACAATGGCAGATAAAATCATACTTCCAAAACTTATAAGCAAGCTTCATGTAAATCTTTTATGCCACTTTACTTTTCATCTGATAAATATTTAAAGAATAAATTTGTCTTTTCATGATCACTCATAATCATAATTGTGACTGAAACTTTAATGTAACACATGAAAGAAGAGAGCAGGTTTTCTGAATACTGTACACTGGAAGTAACTTTACCTCTTGAAGATTTCTCTATCATAACCACTATGATAAAATATCACTTAAAAACTCTCATGCATAAACTTTCATAAACTATAGCTCTCATCTGGCAAAAGCTTAAGCATATGACAACTGCTTGTATATGTAAAGTCTATGTATGTTTGCCTGGATTTGGGGTCTAAGTGGATTTTTTATATTTATATATAAAGATTAGATTTCTTTGTATGCAGCTGCTGATCCAATTTGCTTATTTTCTGCCAACATCTCTTCTCGTCTGCGCTGCCCAGGGAAACTCTAGAGCATAAGTCCCACCTCTCAAGTGGAAAGTTCATAGCAACCATCAATCAAAATTTGTTGCCTCTGGCAACCAACAACAAATCTGCCCTAGTTAGTCACAGGGATCAGGGATGATGTGAGATGTGGTTATTATTACACTGATGTTCCACTGAGAATTTCTGGCATCAGGAAGATTTAATATGCAGGAACTTCCAGAAAGAAAGTAAGTATTAAGTAATGTCTGAGGGGTAACTAAAAGAAAACAGCCAACTCCAGGATTAATTTAAAGCTCCTCCAGCTTCCTCATGTCCAGTTGCTGTAACTTTAGAGGAGGAAGATGCCCAGAGCCAGCTTTAAATCTAATGATCAGAAGATTAAACTCTTCATTTTTTGAGATGGGCTTGTTTTAATTATGCAGGGCAGCTACATGCTGAAAACTCTAGTACCAAGTATCGCTTACAATCCTTTGTGATTTCTCTGGTTGAAAATTTGCAGAGGTAGAAATTTTAGTGTTTGCTAATTTTATAATTGTGCTAATTCATATATTTATTGCTTTTATTTGTTACAATTATTTAGTTACTTCTGTAATGCTGTGAGCACCTTGGCAGCAGATGAGGGCTTATCCCAATAAACTGGGAATTTCATTGAGATACTAGACTTGATTTCTCAGTACCTGAACACAGTAATTATTTGCAAAACTGATGTAAAATGCTTCTATTTTAACTGAACTGAATTTTCTGCACTGTTGCAGCATGATACAGGAGGTGAAAGGCAATAAGGAACAGGAAGATGCATAAACAGTAGCATATGTGGCCCAATTCATGCCTTTCATAAGGAGATAACAGAATCATTCTGATGATGATTGTATGGTTTACAGCTTGGGAAGGGAATCTGGACTTTAAACTTCCTAACCCAATGAGGACCCAAGATCAGGACAAAATTCCGAGGTTTAGCTTTCAGTGGCTGCTGAGGGGGAAAGAAAGATTTCTTTAAAGAGAAGACCAAGATGCCTATACTTTATGCTTCAGTATTCACAAAGGGGCTGATGCATCAAAGAGAGGTTATTCCTCAGCTCTGTATCTTCCATGTGTACAGAAGGGGCTTTTGCACTGTCTGTGGGGAAGAAAAAGGCTGCTGTCTTTTCCCAGCACTGGTCCTTCCAGTAAAACTTTTATGAAAGTTCAACAATTTCCACACCCTTGGAGGACATAGTGGAGGACATGATCTGGCCAATTTGTTATTCTCTCTATTTTTCTGGTGCCCTTTGAAAGACACATGGTATTTTCAAAGAAGTCAAGTCAGAGGTCATCACTGGCTTGGCTTGACATTTAGACACATATTTTAGAAAAAGAAATAGGAGGCTGACATTCACTGGTGAAAAACAGAGGGAAGGTGAAAAAGAGAGGGAAACCTTTTGTTTACCACAAATTTTTAGAGCACTATTTCTCTCTCTCATTCCCTGTCATTTATTCAGGTTCTAAAAATAATTCCCCCATTCCATCAATGCAAAAAACACAAACTATTTATAATGCATGGCTTTAACACCTGCTGCATTGCAGCAGTCACCGTGCAAAAACTATTGACAATGTAACTATTACAGCAAACTGGCTTCCCTGACCATTTCTTTCAGGAAGTACAGTGGAGAAAAAATTCTAAATTCACTTGGTAACCTATGAGGTTTTTTTCCCCCTCAGGCATCTTGAAATCAACATGAGTCATTGCCCTGGGTGGCATGAATCCACTGAAGTCAGGGGAGTTGTGCCGATTTATGCCACTCAAGGATCCAGGCTGTAATTCAGTATATTTATTCTCATTCATGTTACCTGTGGTCTGAGAAGAGTTTAATTGTGGCTACATAAGGGACATGTAGCTGGGCTGCTCTGATGCACTGTAATTCAGTCTGCTGGTAATTATTGCACTCCAGCAGACTCCAGCATCATGTGTATCAGAATCCCTGCACTGAAAAATGGGGGGAGGGGGAGAGAGAGAGCACTTTAATTAAAGCTCATTCAACAAGCTTTAGTTAAAGCAGCCCTACCACCATTTTTCAGCATGGGGATGCTGATACAGGTGATGCTCTGGTAAATATTATACTTCGCCTGAGCACTTGCAAGCACATAAAACCTCAATGGAAGAATAGAGTGGGAAAAAGCATTTTTGTTAACAGACAGAAACAGTTTATGCCTTCATAATTGAGGCTGGATTTGGGAAGACTTGGGAATTTAAGGAGAATTTGGGCCAAGTCTTGAGTGATCCCATCCCTGTATATAAGTTTGGGCAAGAGCCATACAAAATGTAGTTGTCCCACAGGATTCAACTTGAAGCCAGGTGAATTCCAGTGATGTCAGCTGAAGTGTGTCTGTGGTTTTGGATTCATCCAAACCTGAGTTGAAACCCCAGGGTCCCAGGACATAAACTGATATTCAGAAAACCTGAAGAAGGCCATAGTCATCAAGTGTTGGCCTGCTCAGTTTGGGTCTTAATTCTACTACCTGGTCTCATACAGATGAGTACTGGGGCAAGGAGTGTCCGCTACAGTGTAAGACCTGATTCTGACTTGGAATGTCTATTCCCTGGGGACAACTGTTGTTTCCAGGGGTCTGTCCTGGGCCTGGTATTGTTTAATATCTTCATTCCCATGAGCGTTCTCATGAGTGGGGATGTGTGTTCTCTGGGGACAGCTATCAGTGGCACATATTTGTCTGGTGCATGGCAAATTGCATGCAACCAAGGTGGGGTAGGGCAAGCTGGAGCCAGCACCTAGGCTGGCCTCAGAAGCCTTACCTTGGGTCCTGGGGGCCTCCTGGGGCTCCAGCACTGGCAATCTAGGGGCACAGAGTCTGGCCAACAGCCAGAACATGCCTCTGTCTGGCCAGGTTCTGGTTTTGGGTGGCACATGTGACCAACACATGTGTCACCCCGCTTTTTTCTGGCATAGGCTTTTTTTTTTTTTTACACAGAGATCTCCTGGTGTCAAAACCCTCCCTGCTGTGTTGCCAATTAGCAGCACAGTAAATACTTGCATGTGCAGCGTGTGCAGTTTGTAGCACCACAGGTGGGTCTTTGGTGCTGCAAACTGCATATGTGCACTTATCTGGACATGCCCTTAGGTGCTAAATGAATGACAGATAGGCTCAAACTCCAGTGTAAATTATTGTAGGTTAACTATATTTGGAGTTTGTCTACACTGTGTCATAAAATACAGAGGGCCTCACACTATGGTGAAGGTGGAATGATTCTTCTTCAGTCAAATAACAGTGTTACAATAGCGGGCAACTGGTATAAGTAAGGTTGCCTCAGGTTGTGGGCCCCCAAAAGTAGTACATTTGTCTAGAACTGGGATTCAGGAAAATGAGCAACCTCACAGCACATGGCCCACCAGGCTTTTCACACCATCAGGCTTTTCACAAGAGACTGTAGAAAGAGCCACAAAAGTTGTTGGAGGCAGTCTAGGTGGAAACAAGAAAACAAGGAATAGGAGATGCAGGGTAGAACTACTAGATACAATGTAGTGCTATCTGAAGATACACAAGCTGTCTTTGACACTGTTTCCCACAACATTCTCAGGAACAAACTAAGGAATTGCAAACTAGACCAAAGTACTGAAATGTGGATACTTAACTGGTTGTATGATCATGCTCAACTAGGAGTTATCAGTGGCTCAATATCTAGTTGGGAGGCAGTGTAAAGTGGAGTTCCTCAGGGGTCTGTCCTGGGTCTGGTATTATTTAATATCTTCATTAATGATTTGAATGATGGGATTGATTGCACACTTAGCAAATTTGTGGATGACACTAAGTTGGGTGAAGTGCAGGGCTAGGATCAAGAATGATCTGGACAGATTGGAGAAATGGTCTGCAATCAACCAGATGAAATTCAGCAAGGACAAGTGCAAAGTCCTGCACTTGTGACAAAATAATTGCATGCACAAATATAGACTGGGGAATGACTGGCTGGGTTGCAGTCTTGCAGAGAAGAACTTAGGGTTTACAGGGCATGTCTACACATTGCTGTACAGCGATGTTGCTATGGAACAGTGCTTTAGTACTTCTGTTTGGAAGTACTAGAGGACGGCACAGTATAGGTGGTTACTGTGCCATGTCCATGGTGCATGGTTAGATTTCGCCACTAAGTTGCCATAGCAGTGCACTATAACTGGGGAGCACGTTGCTATGGTGACATAGCTGTTGATTACAAGTAGACCCATGTGATCACTACATTACTGTAGCACACTATATGGCAATGTAACGGGTTGCTACGTCGCCATAGGCTGAAGTGTAGATGCACTCATTGTATACCTTTTAAGACTTAAATCTCCCTCATTAGACTCAAGGAACCCTTTGTTAGATTCAAGGTACCCCTTGGGAAATGCCAGCTCTTAGTTTTCACTCATTTTTTGACTAGAGAAAACTAATACAGCAATGTTTTCTGTTACAAAGAACTCAGAAGGACCACAACAGCTCAGAATGTATTCAATACCAGAGATTCCTATTTGAAATCTCTGGTTTTATTTTGTGAAACATGTTTGCACACCTAACAGTGTTAACATTGTGTGGAACCCTGCAGCACCCTTGAAAGGGTCCCAAGCCACCCTAGGGTGCCTCAGCACTCTGGTTGAGAACCACTGCTGTAGACCATAAACTGTATATGAGCCAACAGTCTTTCTTGTTGGGGAAAAAAAAGTCAACAGCATACTGGAGTGTCAGGAGTGCAATCTTCAAATCAAGGGAAGTGTTTCTTTACTCTATTACATTAGTGAGGCCTCACCAGGAGTACTGTGTCCAGTTTTGGACCCCACAATTTAAAAAATATATGAACAGATTGGAGAGAGCAATGGAAATTTTTAGTGGCTTGGGAAGCATGCCCTATTATGAGGAAAGGCTAAAGAGCTAGGGTTATTTAATCTGGAGAAGAGAAGACTGAAGGGGGATTTGATAACTGTCTTCAAATACCTGAAGGATAATTATAGAGAAGATGGAGATGGGATTTTCTCTGTGCCATCTGGGGCAGGGCTAGAAGCAATGGACTCAAGCTGCAGCAAAGGAATCTTACTGGTAGGCTGCAATCTTTTGATTATGAGGGTGGTCAAACACTGGAACAAGCTACCAAGAGAAGTTGTGGAATCTCTATCTCTGAAAAATTTCAAGAGCAGGTTGGAGAGACACCTGCTTTTGGATGGGATGGTTTAGTCAGTGATTACTCTGCCTTGAGCAGGGGAGATGACCTTGCTACTGTCATCTACTTGCCCTACTTTCCTATGATCCTAAGCTGGCTCAGGTACTAGACGTATTATAGCCACATTAAGCCCCACAATAATCATGCTTTACCTGAGCTAATAGACCTGCTTCTCAGTGGGGCTAACTGGTCTTGGGAGGGAACACTGTGCTAATATGCTAATATCGCCAAACTGTTCCATTGGTTCATTGATTATGAACTGCACTGGCCGTTATTCAAAGCTGTACTCCCCCAGCAGAATCAACAGGGAGAGTGCTGGTATTACCTAATTAAACTATTCCTTTGCAGGTTGCAAAGTATTGCAGAAAATATTCCTTACTGGGTTGAATGCCCCCATAACAAGAACTGAGTGTATATTTTTCAAGGGAAAAATTGTCTAATGAATGTATTCTCCTTTTCTTCTCATAGGATCTCTGTGAGCAGATCACAATTTCCTTACATTTATTGCTTGGCAAGAGTTGAATCTTGTACTGGCACTTATTTCTGACCACAGAGGGTGCATCCAGATGAGCTTGCATGTGCAGTTTGTGGTGCTGCAGACCGCACATGCCACGCATGCAGACATTCCCTGCACTTCTAATTCGCACTGTGTGAGGTTTTTTTTTTGATATTGGGAGATCCCAGTGTAAAAAAAACTGGTGATAGAAAAAAGCATTAACTCCACATGCCAGACTCATGCTCTGGCCATTGGCCAGGCCCTGTGAACCCAGGATGCGACCATTGGTGCCCTAGGAAGCCCCCCAGGTAAAGCTGCTAAGCCCAGCTCAGTTGTTGGCCCCAGCCTCCCATACCCTACTCATGGCAACTTGCCATGTGCCAGAGTGTATCTGCAGGGGTGTTCCCTAGGGAAAGCTAGCAGCAGCATAAATATGTGCCTCTGCTAGTTGTCTCCAGGGAATGCATGGTCCTGCACATGGGGATGCGTCCAGAGACTTCTCAGCAAGGATTTGCCATCTGGGCTCTGCTATCCAGTTGTGGCTCAGCAGATAAAATACCCAAGGCCTGATTCTAGCCTGGTGGCCCCTATTCATTGTTTCAGTGGTGTCAGGAGGGCAGACAGTAGAATTTCCCCTGTGCAGAAGCAGTGCTGGACTAGATTGTCTGCTCATAATCAGGTTTATGGAAGAATTAGCAGAAAGGGGAATAGATGGCAACACTGGCCTGCAGAACCGTCCAGGGATAGCCAGATAAAGCTGCTATAAATCATGGTAGATTCTGAGACTCTGGGCAAAGGTGAACCCCACAGAATCTGGTAGGGGTCTGAAACTATTTTTGCCCTTCTACCTCTCTCTTGGGCTTTGCCTTTGGTGATTCATTTTCTGAAAAGCACAACACAGACTCTGGCCTAAAGTATTTATATCTCTTTTCTGACTGGCTAACAGTATCAGAGCTCCTCTTCTGAACACCAACTCATACTAGTGAAACAGATGCTAGAACTTGACTGTGTCACACACTATCCCCAACATTTGTGTCAATATTGTCCGGTTATGGGTGAGGCCAACAATTTTGCCTATATGACTTACAAGTACAACATTCAGTGGCATTAGCCTTATCATGCATGGACCCTATTCTGCTTGAATATCTGCAGAAAGCAAACAAAAACATTGATTCAAGTACTCCTAGAATATAAAGTACAGTAGATCCTTGATTTACGCAATTCTGACTTATGTGTGTCTTGTGTTTACATGATTTTTTATTAGGGTCTGGACTGGAAAATGCCCCCCGAGATGTGTGTTTACACTCATGAGATTCACATATATACATGAATACCTTACAGGATTTGCAGGCAGAATCAAGCAGAGCTGTGTCGCCATTATGGTAGCAATACTCGCGTAAGTCAGGAGTCTACTGTATTCATAGAAGCCTAAAAACAGCAGCGGTCAAGGGGAGCACATGGAATTAATGCACTAGCCTAAGTCATTATGCAGAGCACACCCAGGGCTAAAACAATTCTCAGCCTTCAGAAATCAGAAGTCATAAATCTCCTCAGAACATTTTAAAGTTTAATAACACTCTTTATCTTCAAAGCAGCCCTTTTTATTTCAAGTTGGTTCAATTGTACAGTAGTTTTGACACCTCTGATTACTAATTCATCAGTATTAGTGATGAAGTCCAAAACCACCACTAAGACTGTCTAGGGCTGAGAACATACTTTAGTTAAAAAACAAGGTCTTAGCAACCCTCCCCACTTTGCTGTGATACAAGTACTACCAGACTCTCCTTCAATAAAAGTCCAAATCATAAGATAGTCATCACCCAGAGCCTATTCTCTCCGATTTAAGCCTTTATGAATTAAAAGCATCTACATAGGGTAAGCATGAGACAGGAAGAAGAAAAGAACCAGTAAAGTTTACATGTAACTTCTATCCATTTCCATGTTTTATACTCTAAGCTACTTTCTGTCACATTCCTGGAAAATATTGGTCTTCAGACTGGTATAGATAGATGAGATGTTCATCTCAGTATGAAGTGAGTATTATGGGGTTAAAACAGAGCCCAGAAGCTAGCATAAGGATGTAGGTAAGGAACAGAGAATGTGGCTAGGGCTGCCAGATGCCAGCTGTAATATCTTGAAGCCCTCTTCTTGTAAGGTTTAGCAGAAGATTTTACATTATCAGGGAGATGTAAAACACAAGGCAGTAACTATCCATGGTCCTCTGCAGGAAGGTAATATGAGAACTTCGGGGCTTTTCTGGAAGCATTATTCTTTGGGTTCTTGGAAAGAGAGTGTTTGTGAGAAGAGGGCAGTCAGGAAGGATGGTTTTGGTAAGGAGGGTTAGGATTACGTTGTACAAATGTGGAGGGTATTTGGAGGTCTGTCCATGAATTATTATGCCATTGTTGCTATGTTCTTCAAGACCAGAGGTTTACTTCAGAGGTATCTCTGTTTAAATATTCATGGTTGGTGTGTGACACAGGGAGGAAGGTGCTAGTGAAATCATACTCTATATATCCCTCACATATCCAAACATTATGCTATGGGTTTTGAGTAATATTTGTGAAAACCCTCAGAGCAAAGGTGCTCTTGAAATCCAAGCCACTTATATTGAGAGTGCCCCCTTTCTGCTACACAAACTGACTCTGAGCTTGCTTTGGCTGTTACTAACTCAATAGAAGTTTATCTATTGACCTAAATGGAAACAGAAATGGATCTTTTTGAATGCCAGCTTTGGATAGGAGAGATGTCAGAGGGAAGAGACTACCAGTATTTTCTCAGATGGTTAAAACCTACAGGAGGAGTGATCTTATTTAGGGAGGACTGTCCTATTTTCTTATTATTCCTCATTCTGTCCTTCCATAAAGCTCTTTTATTCAAATTGATTTGATGGGGATCATTAATGTGGGATCCTGACTGTCTCTGTTTATAACTGTACAGCTGTCTCTGCCAGTGTTTGAAGCACTTTGATGTGGACCAGAGAGCAGCTGGAACTTCAAACAGGAAAATGAATGGGATACCACACAATAGTTGAATTAAGACAATTTGCTTCCTTCCATAAACTCTGATTAGAAATGATACAGTGAAATAAAAGCAGGTATTATTACCATCTGATGGTTTCAATTTCCAGTAATTTTAGTAGACGTACTAAACAACCAATGATTAGACAAAAGTGGACTCAAACCAGCAGTTGATTACATTGGAAGCATGATAATTTCACTTAACCATGAATGCAAAACAAGTCTCTACATTTATTCAGCTATAATTTCAGTCTCCTCATGTGTTATGATCTTGCCTTGTTTTGCAAACATCAAAGGAATTGATTCATGTCAAATAACCAACAGCATTTTCTTCTCTACATGAATAATTCCTGTTACTGATTTGTATTGTAAAAGATAAATACCTTTTTCTCTCCTCCTGTATTGAGACACAGTTTAGAACAATTAGCTGCCTCTAGGCTAGTTCAGATTATTATTTGTTCTTCTGACAGGTCTAAAAAAAGTCACAGTGTGAGCTGTTTTAGAAGAGATACTATGAATATAGCCAAAGTAATGTACACAATGGTTTTAAGTACTTTGTTTTCAGTACTGTTCATGATTGTATGTAATGGTGATGGAGACTGATGCCTGTACACATTCATCAAAAGGCATATTTCCTTGACTGACAGTGGCTCTGGCACTGCTTCTAGCTAGCATCCCCAAAGCTTGCAGCAGGTATTTGCTTGATGGACAATCATCTCCACAACCATTTTGAAAGCCCATTTGGAAATAATAGCCCTATTATAGTAAGTGGAGGCAACATTATCAAAATCATTTATTCTGTCTGATCCTAAATATATCCCTTAAGGATTTCAGGGGGTGAAAATAGCCAACCCCCAAAACATATTAAAACTATATTGCAGGGCAAACTGGGAATCAAATGTCTGATGCATATTGAAGACTCCTTTGCCTCTACACTCCAGCCCTATTGGTAGGCTCTCAGTTTTGAGAACAATCCAAATAACCAAATACTATATATTCCTAGAATTCAAACACATGTCTTTACTATGATATTTTGTCCTCCATAAAGTGAGTATTTCTTTAGTAAAATAAGAAAAGCAATTTTTAAAATGATTTACCATCATCTGTTTTTAATGGACTCTATTAAGCAGCCCATTTCTGTCCTTTTCAGGGCCCCAAATGCATCTGAAAGAACAGCTAGCAACTGCTGAGGCTAAACAAGCAGGGGTCCAACATGATTTCTGTGACTAGAGGGAGCAAGGGGGTTAGGCCTCATCAACACTACAAATTATATTTTGATTAAGCTATTTGCTAAGCTAAATAATAAATTGACCTTGATCTAGGTCTCTGGCTTTCCTTACGTGAATGTCAGCAAAATAGTAAAGTATAGCACTTGAATTTTTTTTAGAAAAATACAATTTGGCCCTGTCTACACATACAACAACAAACTGACTTATAAAAGGACACACTGGTGCATCAAAAAATACAATTAATGATTAGCCATAAACTCTGGCACATATTGCACTGGAGTTTATAGCTCCCAGGAGTTGTGTTTCAGTGTATGCCCAGGACTGCAGCATGTTTTGCTGAGTTGGAGAAGCCCTGGCTGGCAGGGTGCCTGGGGCAGTGAGCCTGCCAGTCCAGGGCTACTCTGGCATGGCTCAACATTGTACAGGGGCTGGCTGGGGCGCAAGTGTGTTTCAGTGTGGGGCTAGTTGGCAAGCAGCCCCACACTGAAGCACCCTCATTCCCCAGCCAGCCCCATCAGAATCTACAAATGTGTTCCTGTGGAAAAAAAAGACTCCACCATAGAATAGTACTTGTGTTTACAAGCAGAGGTATGCAAAACGGCCTGTATTCAGTTCAGATTTGGATTCAGCCCAAATCAGGGACAATGATTTGATTAGTTGATTTGGATCACTGTCCCCAATTTGATTTGGGTGAATCTGAATCTGAAGATTCAATGCTGATTCAGAGAACAAGCGATTCAGCCATAGGCACAGCTTTAAATGTTTTTTCCACATACCTTGAGGTACCAGGCATGGCTCATGAACATTGTGATGCTGGGGTGGATGGAGCGTCTCACAGGAGTGTGTGGGGGCAACCCACATGCTTGGTGGCAAACCCGGAAGTGGACCTAAAGTACTCCTGTGCATTCCCTGGCACTGGGTCTGCTGCCAAACACGCTGGGGAGCCCCTTGCGCTCCTGTGGGATGCTCCATCTGCCCCAGCATCTCAGCATTCACAAGCTGCCTGGTACCTTGAGGTATGTAGAAAAAACATTTAAAGCTGTGTCTATATCTAAATCATTGAATCTTTCCGAATCTCTCTGAATTCATTCGGAGGATCTGATTTGATTTGAAGAGATGAAAGGGTCTCCTGATTTCATAGTTTCATAGTAGCTAGGGTCAGGGGGGACCTGAACAGATCATCTAGCCTGACCCCCTCCACAGGCAGGAATGAATGCTGGGTTCACAAGACCCCAGACAGGTGATCATCCAACCTCCTCTTGAATTTGCCCAAGGTAGGGGCGAGAACCACTTCCCTGGGAAGTTGGTTCCAGGTTTTGGCCACCCTAACTGTAAAATATTGCCTTCTGATCTCTAACCTAAACCTATTCTCCATCAGCTTATTATCATTGTTCCTCGTCACCCCAGGTGGTGCTGGGGAGAAAAGGGCTCTACCTAATTGCTATTGATCTCCCCTGATGAGTTTGTAGGCAGCCACCAGGTCCCCCCTCAGCCTCCTCTTGCT
>NW_017729022.1:98535007-98556568 GCF_001723915.1 Gavialis gangeticus | reverse complement strand
TGGTCATAAAAGGCAACCAGGTTGGTCAGGCAGGACCTGCCTTTGATGAACCCATGCTGATTGCCCCTGAGCACGATCTCCCCTGCAGGCCCCCCACAGATGTGCTCCTTGATGATTCTCTTCAAGATCTTCCCGAGCATCAAGGTGAGGCTTACAGGCCTATAGTTACCTGGGTCCTCCCTCCTCCCTTTCTTGAAAATTGGGACCACATTAGCCAGTTTCCAATCCCCCGGCACCTGGCCAGATGACCATGAATGCTCATACAGCCGGGCTAAGGGCTCTGTGATGACCCCTGCCAGCTCCCTCAACACCCTTGGGTAGATTTGATTTGGATTTGGAGATCTGGCCACCAAATCTGGTCAAATTTCCACCAAATCAAATCAGGGACCGAAGCTTCACACAGCCCAATTTACAAGTACTATCCTGCAGTGGAGATAATTAGTTTACTTCATCCTAATAGAAATATACATACAGGGCACTTGTCCACAAAATCAGCATTTACCCACTAAAATTGTTCCTGGTTTAATTTTTCTCTCAGTTTAAGTCAGCTAAATAAGTAATGTGGATGTGATTTACCATGTAAGGGCTTATTATGCTATGACTAGTAAAAAGCGCTAGAAGGCACATCAGAACAATTTTACCCTCATGCCCTTTCAGTCCTACCTTACTGCCAGGCAGCACTTTAGGACAAAAAATGCCCAGCCACAGCACTTCTAGTGGTTGCTTTTCCTGGGTGCAAGTTGCATGGGGATCTTGGAGGGCTGGGGCATGAAATCTTCCATGTAAAGCTACCCCCAAGTATGCTCAAAGCACTTCCTCACCTCTGGCTCTGGGGCTCCAAAGGGCATCACCCTCTGCCCTAGCCTGGTGCCCCTCACTTTCCTTGGTTGCAAGTTGCAAGTTGCAAGGGGTACTGGGGCACTTTTGTGCCAAACCTTTTCGTGCAAAGCCCTGCAGGGCTCTCCAAGTGTACACAAGCATCTCCCAAGGCTGGGTGAAGCGGAGGGCACCGTTCAGGCAGCACACAGTTTCCATGGGGTGCTGGGTGCAGGGTACCCTTCTGGCTACCTGCAAGTATGATCAAAGCATTGCCTTACCCCTGGCTCTGCGGTCCCAAAGGGCATCACCCCCTGCCCTACCCCAGTGCCCCTCACTTTCCCTGGTTGCATGGAGTGCTCAGGTGCTTTGGGCGCCAAACCTTTCTGTGAAAAGTACCACATGTTTTGGTGTGAAATTTTCATGCACTTACCAGGCTGGCGCCAGACTGTCTGGGTTTTGTTTTTTTTACTTCAGAATGAGGTAGGTGGGGGAGGGGGCAAGGCTGGTTGGCCTCTTGAGTACTTATAGATTCATGGAGCAGTGACTAACTTGGGTGCGTACGCTGTAGACTTTTGAGGTGGGTGAGAGATGGCAACACACCAGAGGGACACTTGCTCCTGGGTGGCTCAACACCTTTTCCATAAAAGTGTAGCCTGCTGCTTACTGCTTATGTTGGGTGCAGTATCACTTTTCAGTGCAGGATGAGGCCGCTTTTTGTGACACTTGTAAGAGGACACCCTGACCTGTTCCACAATCAAATGGGATGTTTATGCATAGGTAAGTGAGAACAAACACTTACTTGGCTGTGCCCTGAGGAAGGGAGGCTTGCATTATCTTTCATGTAATTGGGATTTAATGGCTCTGAATGAAGTTGCTGGGTATCCAACAGCATCCTGCAGTAGCAGGGCAAGTTTTGAGGCTGAGGTGTGGGGGAGAGGAACTTCCTCACTACCCTTCCTGACCCCTCGGCTGCCTTTCTCCACCTCCCTCCCCCCACCCCACTCGCGTACAGGAGGGCTACCCCCACTTCAGGGCTGGAGTGACTGCATGGTGGTTTTACAATACAAAATCTTATGGTCTTAACTTCTCCCTCCCTTCTATTTCTAGCTCCCAAAAGCTATGCTTTATATTATGCTACTACCATCAGGCACAGCAGGCAGAAAAAAAAGAACACAAGCCTGAGAAAGTTGCCTGATGCCACTTCCATCTCCAGAAAAAAATGATGGCAATGTCACTGCCAGGGACCTATTTGATACTCTTGATATCCTTTTAGACTCCATATTAAAAAAGTCTATGGGAATTCACCATTAGCCTCTCTCTGCGTCACTGTAGACAAGTCCTTGTATTGTGTGAATACATCAGCAACTAAGCCTGCATTTTAAATAATCCCTTCATAATTTAAAAATTAGTATTTGTGTTTCATATATGAATATGCCAGTATTTACCAATGAATATATTTTTTCTCTCTTTTTTGCCCTGCTTCCAGCCTTCCCTCCATCTTCCTTCTCCTCCTGCTGATGGTACATGTAGTGCAGTGTGCAAAATTTAAAAATGTTCAGGCTGAGGCTGAGGCTGGCTGCCTGGCCAGCTTACTGTGATAAGTGGTAGCACAGCAGGGGTGAGGGATAGCAGCACTGCTAGGGGGAACACAGGGGTGGGGGTGCCCCCAACTCTGGGCATGAGCAGGATAAAAGTTGGGGGCTGGGTGGAATGAGGCTGAGGCTGGCTGGCTCTGAGAAGCAGCAGCACAGTGGGGAAAAGGACAGCCAGAAGTGAGGTGCATGCAAAAAGGTGGAATACTTTTATTAGAAATTTCATTTTTCATCACTCAAATAAGCAATAAAATAAACAGTAAAAATTTGCAAGATTAGCACCTGGCAACTGGTTGAATCAGTGCAGTGGAAGTAAGATAGACTTCAATGGATTTTTGTGGATTTACAAATGAACCCAAGCAGCACCTGGTGGTGTAATAGTTGCAAAGCATGGAAAATCATGTTTTTGGGCATAAGTCAGATCCATTGTGAGAGGGGAGGCCCCCCCAGCACATCCCAAAACCCCACCAGACGTGCCCCGGTCCTTACTGCAGGGGTGAAGAGGAAAGGCAGCTAGGGAGGGGTAGTGACACAGGCTCAGCAGTTCCAGAGCTGCCTGACCCTGTGAATCAGCAAGCTCTGGGGGCAAGACTCCAAAGAGGTGTGGGTTGGCTGCTCAAAAAGCAGCCAGAGATACAGCTGTAGAGCATCTTGTATAGGCACACCCACTGTGGTGCTGATTAGGCAGTTTGGTAGCTAATGGCTCAGGTAGATGCACCCACTGTGTATTTAAGCACTGTACTTGAACATTTCCCCATGTGTGGTTATGCAGCTATTTGCTCCATAATAATGATTGCTTCTTGGATAGTTTTTCACTCACAATGTATCAATCTAAAAACATACTTTATTTTTCACTGAAAATTTTAAGTAGATTGGAGATGCCATGAAAAACATTTGGATGTTGATTGTCAAACTCTGAAAAAAAAATCAGCATTTGGGGTTTTAGTTTTGGGACATGAAGACAGAAAGCTATTTTCTGACTGCATGGTTTTCAAGCAGCTCTAATCTTTATTCCTGTTTTCTAAGTGGAGTAGCAAAGGCACATAGAGTTACCGGGACTTGACCAAGATCATCTGTGGCAGATCCAAGAACCAAACTCAGGTTTTCTAACTCCCAATCCAGTGCCCTGTCTACTGTTTTCTAGTTCTTTTCTTCATACCCCTTTGACAAACAGCACTTAAAATTCAGTGTTTGCTCATAGTCGCAAGGCAATAGGATCTGAGATACTGCAAATTTGCCTTATACTTGGAATAGGACATTATTATTATTGTGGTATGGTATCTATTGATAAACACTGTTTCTAAACATTGGACCTTATGTCAGTACTCACCAGAAAGCATTATATTGACTATTGATATGGGATATATGAGAGTTTGAAGAATATCACTTATTTTATTAATTTCCCTCCTCTAATATCTAAAGAGGGCCTGCCTGATTCTTAGAAAGTGGAAAACAGTATATAGACACTTACATAAATAGATGATTTGAGATTAAAAAAAAAGAAAAAAAAAAAGAGGTAGTCTGGTCTAATTTGGAGACATTAGATACTTCACAATCTACGCAAATGCCAGACCTTTTCTGTCAGATGTATAGATTAGATGTCACCTTTTCTATTTTAGGAATACTTTGTATTGACAGGATCTATTTTTCCTTTGTCTCTTGCTCTAGATTCTGAACACCCGTAAGGCAGATTGTATGCATTGACATAATTTATTTCTGTGGCTTCCACTGCCTCATTTGAACTTGGGGTGATATAATTAGATTTTCAAAAATGTTTTGTCTGTTGTTATATAAGTTTTATAGGACATAAAACCCATCCAAGCAGGAAAAGAAAGATCTAAGAGTCTCCACTATATAGATGAGAATAATAAACTTGGATTGCAATTTTCAATTAGTTATTGATTAGAGAGCATATCCAGGAAGAAGACAGTGATTCAGGAAATTTAGGTAGTATTTCAAGATGCATTTTTGGTTTACTTGTCAACAAAATGTATTAGCTACTCAGTGCATTCTATCTGTGAAGGCAATATATATTTTTAATGCTTTTACTTAGGAAATATTGGCTGAAGATTCTCCTCCTCTTTCTTCTATCCCTCTGATAAGCATTATATGTATTTTCTCCAAGTTGCTATTTCCATCTGTCTATGAATTATTAGAAAAAGAAGCCTAGTAAAACTTCAGGTGTTGGCATCATGTTCAGCTGTCATGAACAGGTTTCATTAACAACTGCAAGGAGGAGTTTGACACTGGTCAGGTTTGTAGGAGACTAGAAAATATAACAAATTCAAAGTGCATTCAATGGATTAGTGTGTTTTGGTGGGAGTCAGGGCTGAAGAGTGCTCTTCCTGGCTCTGATACTATTATGAGATTACCTTGCACAAATCATTTAGATTATTTGCAGAAAGCCTAAGGAGATTAAGTTCCTACTTTTCTCTAATTTTTCAGTTGGAACTGGGTGCAAAAGTGCTTGATCTCCCAGCTTGCTATATTATCAAGTGCTCATAACAATACTAATCTCTTCCAGACAGGAGAATTGAAAACCTTCATTAAATAATATTTAAAAAAAAAAAAAAAATCAGTGGTATCTAAGGACGAAAGCTATACTTGTGCCAGGTATTCTTTGAAAAATATGGTTAAATCTGGATAATATTAATTGATTCAAAGTAAAATATAACACTCACATAAAAATGCTGGATAAATCTGGGAAGAAAAAAATATTAAAACACAAAACTAAGTTAGGGGAGCATTATTTAGAATGCAGCATTCAAAGGGAGAAGCATGGTAATCATGGATAAAAGCACATATTAATGTTCACAGTGAAGTGTCATTGGAAAAAAAGTATGCATGATTTTTTTGGATGTGTTCACTACAAGATCTCTTGCAAATCAAGGGAAGTAATGATTTTGCACCATAATTACAGAGCTAGCTGAAGTTCTGACCATTTCTCTAGCTTGTTTGAGTGCATTCTTCAACTGGATGAGGCACTGTTCATTTATTTCCCTGGAGTACAATCACACAATTCTCCCACCCTCAGACAAGGTCAAAAACTATGTAACCTTGGTGTCCTCAATTCTCCCCCTGCCCCCACCCCCCTTCAATTGGAGGGGATAGGTGGTTAGGCAGGAGTGCTGCAAGAGAGGTCTGCTGTGTGGGCCAGCCCCCCCACCCTCTAATCCTCTATAGAGTCAGGTTAGGATAGCTTAACTATTTACAGGTTTATTAATGTACAGATAATCACATTTACAGATTTATAAGAAAAGTATTGGCAAATATATTCGGTATTCAGTTCACTCTAACACTCTTAGGCTTTATAATCAAAGACTTAAGGGGCCACCACCTCAAGAGGGCGTGGGTCCCTATGCAGGTAAGCAGCAGTTAGGAACAGGTAAATACAACAAAGGCAGATTAACATAGGTATCACCAGGGAGGTTTAGACCAAAATAACAACAGTGAGTAAATACAGGAAAACATTAAATAGATAACATAACCTAGATCACACTAAAGGATAACACTATATAGATAACTATTTACAAAATATGAGGCGCAAGTCCTCCCTTTCCAGGTACCCACATGGCTGGATCCACTGGGCGTTCTCCTAGGGGCCCCAGCCCTGGTACCTGTTAGCGGGAACAGTGGGAGGGTTGTAGTGCCTTCACTGCCCCTAATGGGCTTCCGCCCCTGGTCACCGATTTCTCAGGCTCCCCCTCCCCCCCTCAGGGCTTCCTCTCCTGTGGGGAGCCATTTCCCAGGTACTCACAGATCTGGGAGCAGACCAGGAGGGGCCCCAGAGCTGTGGGTGCCTTGTTGGGGCCACCCAGGCCCTGCCTTTTGCCCATTGCTGGAGCTTGGGTTGCCTCTTGTGGGTCCCGAAACCCAGGCTTCGCTGGACCCCAGTCATGCCATGCTGGTGCCTCCTGGGTGCCTGGCCTCATGCCAGGGAGGTGGTTTGCAAACCCCAGTGGCCTGGCAGTGCTGCCAGGGTTTGGGATGCTGTGCACTGCCGTGTACATTGAGTGGAGCCTGAGGAGTGTTACCAGATTTGCCCATTACTTTGGGGGATGCTCATTTATTTGGGATACATTTCTAGGCTCTTGGTACCTCTATTAACGTTGTCACAGGGCGGGGACCCAGGAGCGGCCGTGATCTCTCCTGGCGCCCCCTATCATGCCAAGTTGCCTATTAAGCACCCTGTTATCTCGCCTGCCCTGTCTTTGCTGATCTAATATATTGTAAGGGAGGCTGCCCTTTTGTCCCCTTGGACACGGTGTGCTCGTTTATCCTGGTCCCTGCTCTGTATAGCTCGATCTCCATTGCACCCAGCCTTATGGGCTGTGCGTGGCTCCTACCTTCCCTTATACTACTCCCCAAGCCTCTCAGATGTCCCGGACGTTGTTGAGTCAGTTATTCGTGCCCGCCCTCTCCGGGGGCCTCTCAACGTGCGCCCGCCCTCTCCGGGGGCCCTTCCTGCACAACACTGCCCCACTGGGCCCTGCTTGTGCTCACGCCCGCACTGGGGCGTGTCTCCGTGATCATGCCCACCCTGGGGCTTTGCTCAATGGGGCTCAGGCAGCCTCAGCCTTACCTGGCCCCCCCCAGACCCCCTTTCTGGGTCCTATGCCCCACTGGGGCTTTCCAAAATAGGGCTCAGGCGGCCTTGGCTTTACCTGGCCCTCAGACCCCTTTTTTGGGTCCTGTGCCCCACTGGGGCTTTCCAAAATAGGGCTCAGGCGGCCTCGGCCTTACCTGGCCCCCAGACCCCCTTTCTGGGTCTTATGCCCCACTGGGGCTTCTTGCCTGCACCCCACTGGGGCCAGGGTCGGGACACCCCAAAACACAGTGCCTTCTTCAGTGCCAGGAACCCTCCCCCCCCACTACTGGGGAGCTCCCATGAGGCCTCCTCCAACCCCTACAGCCTCATCCAGTCCTCCGGTGTAACAATAACCAAAACCATAAGCCAATTGGCTGTAACACAAAACCCCCACTCAAACTCTAGCCTTCTGGCTTAAAATGTAAACCCTAAGCCCTCTGGCTCATCATTGTTTCCATCCCCGCCAGGGCTCCTCTGCCCAGTATCCTCACCCATGAGCTGCTCAGAGCATTGGACTTCCCAACTGTGCCTACTCCTAGCAGAGCTCTTTCTTTCACAGCTGCCAGAAGGGAACTATCCTCTTAGCCTCAGCCTAGGCTGTTTATATAGGCCAGGCCCTGCCCCCTTCCGGTCAGCTGACCTCTAGGGTTTCCCCGGCAACCCACACCTGTCCTTCTTTAGGAGCAGGGCACTTCAATGCCCTGCGACACATCTCCCCCTCCCAAGTTTGAGTCTTACTAGGAGCGGGGTGCAGAAGTGCCCTGCGACAAACGTGCTACTTGTGTTACTTTTGTTTCTATATGGAGCTGTATCTCTCCCTTCTGCAAGCCCTCACCCCCAATGGAGCTATCTTGCAGGACTCAGTTTCAGTGGGGCTGGATTCCTCCAGTCACCAAATCAGTCATATACACAAACACACACAGATTAACATGACACGCCTGACCGGGCCGGGTTGATCAGCATGGACAGGCTGACAACCTCATATGCCAAGAATCAGTTCATCAGAGCAACAATAAACTACACAAGCCCACAGTTAAACAGAATACCTCTGAATCCCGCTGGGTGTCCAGATGACACCCTCATAGGCCAGCATTCAGTTCATCAGGGCACGTCTGAGTCAAACTGGGTCAATCAGCCTGTATAAGCTGATCCCCTTATGTGTTTCAAACTCAGCATGTCCCAATCTTTTAGCCTCTTGATAAGTAGACCCCACAGTATTTTTGGGCTTCACAGGGATCTTTAGCTTAGGTAAAAGAAGCACTGCTGCAGAGCAAGTGGGGAAGGAGAAGTAGTGAAGGAAAAATATACCCCGTTACCACCAGTTTGACTATAAAAGTTATTTATTGCTAAGTATATAAAATATATAACGGCACTAGTAGTAATAGACATGCACAGGAAAAACAAACACAAACAATTACAGTATTACCCTGGTTTCACTAAGTATTTGGGGAAACTTAGCTCAAGCTTAACTAATACAGTTCAGGTTCAGAAATCTATGCTTAGAGAGGGAAGAGAAAAGGGAGAGAGCTGGGATCTCACCAGTCCAAGGCACTTGGGTTGCAAAGCTGATAGGTTAAAGTTCTCAGCACAGTCCTTGAACGGAGACTATCTGCCTCCTTCAGCCTCTCAAGAAGAAAGTAGGTGGTGTCAGCACACACACTGCTGCTTTTTACAGATTTTTATATCCTCTGTTCAGCTTCTTTCAAGCATTCTCAATAGTGTAAATCAAATTGTCTTTTCTATTGACTAGGCATTATCTGGTTGGAACATCTCAGGAAACTGATTGACACTCAGGAAATACATACTTAGGAGCCAGCTTGACATTCCTATGGATAGCAGATATACTGATGGGATATCTCCTGGTGTCTTCAGAAACGATAGATAGCTTGCAGCACCAGGGTTTTGGATTTTTACTTGTTGTGAACAAGCCTCAGCTTAGCATGACTTTTCCAGATCTTACTATAGTCTTTTACCAGGCTTAAGGCAATTATTGGAGTGTTCATAACCTTTGGGAGGGGAGGATTTCCACCAGTTGTCCCGGGAAAAGTATGACAGCACTTATGGTCAGGGCTCCAATGGGCTGGACGCTGTGATGAACACTTTACCATTGTTCAAATGTTGCCCATACCCCCGACTCAGTGTCTTGCTTCAGCATTCCCTAACCTGGCAACCGAGTTTTAGCCAATTAAGTTTAAATAGGCCTCCCATAGTGGGACCAGGGAATGTACAGCCCGAGATGCCTATTAAACTTTACTTCTGCTTAGAGGTGTGTGTGTGTTGGGGGGGGGAAAGACCTTTGTAAATCCAGATTAGAACTGGTCTGATAAATGCTGAGCTGGGTGTGTGGGTTGATTAGCGTTTGGAGCACAGATTCCCCATCATGCAGTGCTCCCCTGCTTCTCTGATCCCAGAATTCACTGCAGTCTCTGCTTCAGGCTTTCTGTTCTCCATCTCACATGTAAATGAATGGTCATCTGGTTCCATCTCGGATGCAAATGAGACCTAGGGCAGATGTTTCACTCTTGTCCTCCTTATCTGGAGGGTTTTAGGTGTGTCTCTCACTGCATCTTAATCAGTTTCTGTTTAGGTGTGTGTGGGGGTGGGGATTCTTTTTGAGTCAGACAGGCTGTGTCCTTGTGTCAGGGTTCCCCAAGAACATGGAGCTGAGAGGTAACAGCAGCTCTCCTCTGCTCCCAGGCTCCGTCCCTCCATGTGCTGCTTGCACACCTTCCTCCTTGGCCACCTGCCAAGGGTTACAGGCCTCTGTGCTGTCCTGTGCACCATGGGACTTGGCCACTTGCTGGAAAATGGGGCCTGAGCTGCCTCTCTGAACTGTGCACCATGATGGGTCTGAGCAGTCTCACACTGGGTCTCTGCACACCATACCTATGCGCTGTCCACAGCCCAAGCAATCACACATCGCTCCCAAGGCTGCTGCTTCAGCAGAGATTTCAGGGCCTATTGCCCGCTGGGGAAGAGCTCCCCAGCTTTTCTCTACTGCACTCTTCCAGTGTCCCTCGCCACATCTGCTGTGTGCTGGGCATGTAGTGCCTTTTAAGGCTTGCTGGACCTGCAGAATGCAGGCTCCAACCAGATCTGGGAGGCTCTTCACCCCCACTCTGGGTAAAGGGTGGGACTGGCCCCACCCAGCCCTTACCTGAGGGGTGGATGAGCTCCACCAATTAAAATGAAGATAATCCGAGCCCATTAGAGCAGGGCTGGAGGGGTAAGTCTGCCACAATTATAACACTATGGATTAATTTTGATTGCTGCCACAGGTCTCAGTAGGTTAAGGTACAGTGGTTCTTTCCTTTTGGAATCTGTGGCCAATGGCAAATGCAGGCACTAGAGAACCTTCTTAGAGCAAAATATAATTTAATCTTAACAGTAGGAGCAATGTATAACATAACCAGAAAGGCTGTGAAGGTAACAAGAAGTCTATGTGCATGTCTACCTTATTTCTAGGATTGTTCGCTCTGGGTAGGTCTAGCTATCCAGTCACCCCAAACTTTTGAGTCCACCTTGCTCCTTTTTCTCTGCAAACCCCATATCATCTAATTCTCATATGTCTTTTAAGACTAGTTAAACCAGTTTGGGCATCTCAGCAAGAAATGGGAGTAGCAGCATTAAAAACAATAGTCCTGTGTGTTTGCCGAAGACTCTTACATGGGTTATTGTCATCCTTTTGATGATCTTGCTATTGAATTAACTCCCTTTATACATTAAATGAACATTTGAAGAACAAGGTCACCTGCAATATTCACAAATTATTACAGAGCAGGCCCCCACATCATTCACAAGACCAAGTCACACTGTAACTGTAAAAGCTTTGCAATATAAATAAATCCAACTATATAACTATAATACTGTGCACAGGCTTGGTCACTTTTCTTCAAAAAAATTCCTACTGTAGATTTACACTCTTGTAACACAGCATAATATCCTCCCCTGAGACTGGTAAAGCTAAGAAAATTGAATATGAATGTTACTGAGACAGAAGGGACATACATCCTACTATAACATTTTACAGCTGCTCTTTTACCATCAGAACTTTAAGCAAAAAGATTCTCACTTGGATAACTTTGTCCTTTCCCATGAGAATAAACCTTCCCTAAAGCCCACACAGCCTGCTCAAGGGCTTTCTATGCCAGTCTTATATACCCAGTGTAAGGGTATACAGTCTTTTTGCAGCTGGTAGAGAGGCTGTGACTTGGGAAGAAAACTGAATATAGACTCATTTTTTGGTGCCATTTACTGTAGATGTTGAAAACTCTGCTGATGTGCTGCTCTGCCACATGTAATAAGGATATAGGAAAGTAAAGATATAGATACATTTGCACATATTTCACTAAACACCAGTGGTGGAATCCTGGTCCCATTAAATGGACCAAGGAATTTAAAAACAACAATTAACTTCAATGGAACCAGTCATCTTGGAAGCCTTTCTAGAATGCAAGGGTTGGAATAACATTCAGGAACAGTAAGGAAGCATGGAGCACAGTTACATAATGTACAGGAATGTGTTCATTATACTTAATGAAGATGAATTATATAGTCGATATGGTCGCTTCTTATGGAAAATATTCATAGTGACATTTCAATATTTATGGCAAAATAAAACACTACAATTTATTCATTGTTACTGCACTACTTCTCACTTAGCATTAATATACCAAGTGGGGGGTTCTAAACGCAGGAATATATGTCAGCCAAGAATAAGTTCAGAGCTGAGTGTAAAGCTTAGGATGTTTAATGTATCTTGATTTCCTTAAGTGGTTGGTAAAGAACTGGCAATGAATTCATTATTCTCCTTATGAATTGATTCCTATTTATAGCAAGCTATCAAAAATTATAATATAGAGATTGAACTCTCATATAATGGTTCTTTTACTAGAGGCTGCCATGAAAGGACCAGTGAGACTAGAACGAATTACAGTTAATGATAGACTTTCTCAGAGAATTAAACACTTTAATTGATTAGTCAGGTTGGGCATTTGTGAAGGGAAAAGTTATGTTAAAACCTACCTATTGTATTTTGACAGATTTATCTGTCTCAGGTAATTCAACGTTGGGAGTGGGGAGGAGGGCTTTAATTAGAGCAATTCTGAGAGCCGCTCTAATTAAAGTGCCCAGAACATCTCATGTATCAGAGTCTCCATGTTTAAAAATTGCAGCGGGGGCACTTTAACTAAAGCTCATTGAACAAGCTTTAGTTAAAGTGCCCCTGCCACCATTTTTAAGCTTGGGGACGCTGATACATAAGTCGTTGGAGCTGGCCGGAGCACAGTAATTACCATGATTAAGTACCACAATTAATTAAGTCTGATCCAACACACTGTAATTACAGTGCATCGATGCAGCCTCACTGCTCATGTATAGGTGCCCAAAGTTCTAACTTTTGTAGCTGTGTTTTTGAAGTTGAAAAAGGGATGCCAAGAAGAAGGATTTTTTGCTGTTGTTGCAATAATCAGGTTGTTAGAGAACTATATAAATATTCAGATTTAGTATCATCTTGGAATGAAATTCACACAGCATACAAGGTCCATGTACCAATTAAGTTATATTTTGAACGTCTAAGTAATATGCAGTAGGTCTATGTGACTAGGCAGCTATTCAATCCGGCTTTGGATCTGGCCACTTTGGATGCCAGGGATCTGATCTGGAGCTCCAGACCGGGTTTCTGTTTTGATCTGGCCGAAGTGGCTTTTTTGTCTGATGTGGATGAAACTCGCAGTGATGGTAGCCTCTGCTGAGAGCATGAAGCCTGCCAAATTTCAAGAAGATCAGTGCAGGGGTTTGGGAGGAACTGTACCCCAAATTCTTGAAAGCAAAACTCATGTCACATCTATGTGTTACAGCATAGGGGGCTGAAAACTGCAGGGATGGTGTCCCCTGTTCAGGCCACAAAGCCTGCCAAGTTTCAAGGAGATAAGTGCAGGGGTTTGGGGGAAACTGCACCTCTAGCTGCAGACAAGCAAAACTCGTGACATGGATGACACTGTGTATGTTAAGGCACAGCAGGGTGAAAGCTGCATGGGTGGTGGCCCCTGCTGTGGTCACAAAGCCTGCCAGCTGTCAAGGAGATAGGTGCAGGGGGGTTCTGGGCTTTATAGGTGTTAATTGTTGCCAAATAACTGGTTACATTAGCTAGTAACTGTGTATTGAGCTAGTCTCTGAGTGAATCATGATTGATTGGTAACTGGTAACACAGTAGCTTAGCAGCAAGGCGGGCAGTAGTTCCCGCCCAAGACAGAGGCAATCAGTTGCACAAGTACCCATGTCACAAGTTTTGCCTGTCAGCAGCTAGGGGTGCATGGCCACATAACCCAGAACCCCTGCACCTATCTCCTCAACAGCTGGCAGGCTTTGTGGCCTCAGCAGGGGCTGCCATCCCTGCAGCTTTCACCCTGCTGCACCTCAACACACAGTATCACCCATGTCATGAGTTTTACTTGTCTGCAGCTTGAGGTGCAGTTTCCCCCAAACCCCTGCACTTATCTACTTGAAATTTGGCAGGCTTTGTGGCCTCAGCAGGGGCCACCACCCCTGCAGTTTTCAGCCTGCTGTGCCTTAACACACACAGTGTCACCCCTGTCACGAGTTTTGCCTGTCAGCAGCTTGAGGTGCAGTTCCCACTGAACCCCTCCACCAGTCTTCTTGAAACTTGGCAGGCTTCATGCTCTCAGCAGAGACTACCACCCCGACAAATTTCATCCAAATCAGACAAAAAACAACAAAGTTATAGATATTTCATTGATTCCCCATTATACCCTATGGCCGGATCTCCAAAACAGCTCCAAAGCTTTTCCAAAGCACTTCGGGAAGCCTAATGAAGCCAGCACTTTGATCCAGACATGCTGCTTCAGACGCTGAAGTGTTCAAAACTTCTCTGGATCTGAAGCAGGGTCCAAAGCCTCGCACAGCCCTAATATGCAAGCCTCTTTGCTCCCTGGGTTGTGTTTAAATGAAGAGCTGGAACCACATCCATGTCTAACAATATGTAGCTCCACTGAAGTCAGTAGAACCACACAGACCTATTCCAGCTGAGTATCTTCCTCACATGCTTTTTAAATGCAAAAGTGGGTTAATGCTTCTTACATCTAATACAAAAATAAACAAAATACAAATGCAAAATACAAAAATGCATCAGAAAGCCTACATAATTTTCATCTAAAGGTTCAAGAAGACAAAATAAAGTATCTTTACATGCACCACTATGCTTCAGTTCCTCATCGTTAAAATGCAGATGATTCTCCCTTTCTCTTCCATGTATTGTTTACCATGTGTATTTGGAGCAGGGGTGTCCAAACTTTTTGAACGTGGGGATGGATCATGAACTTTTTATCACCCAGTGTGCCGGCGAGCCATATTCAAAGACCTCACAGGAAGTGGTATCACATCAGGAAGTGATGTCACATGACCTTTGACACCAATGAAATTGCAGGAAGTGACAATGAAATGGATCTGGAAATGTGGTTTAAAATCCAAAATAAAAACAATATAAAAGCAAGAATGAAATAATACCAAACACTTGACTAAAATAAACACTTTCGCTTCTACTCACTTCTCAATGAATGAAAGAAGCATAATGCAAGTTGACAGATCAAATGTGGAAAAGATATCAGCCAGAGTGGAAACTAATCAAAGCAACAAAATATGGGCATTTTTGAGAATAATCTTCAAGAAGATTTACTTTTATTGAATTAATAACTAGTTATGACTAAAGGTTACATAATAAAACCCTGGTTTTAAATGTTGACCATAATTTAAATAGCAACATTAGAAGGGCTTGTCAGCCTCATCCAGTCTTAAAATAAATTGCCCTTTTCTACACAGAGATTGATGGCAACATGAAACTTGACCACTAGGGAAGCCCATCCAAAGATAAAAAATATTTATTCCATCAAAACTGAAGTGAAGTAGACAAGCTGTTTCCAAACAGTTACATTTCTATTAGTTCCAAGAAGATCTTTCTTTACTAACGAAGAAGAACAAACAATTAAAACTGTTTGAGCCATTTATCCAGCAGGGGAAGGGGTATGCATCCCTGTTCTGCCATTTTGACAAGTCCCTTGTTGGATCACTAAAACCCTCTTCCTAGGGTACAGGTACAGCTTCCAGCAGGTGAGGAGCTGTGCTGGGGCCAGGCAGCTGGAAACTGCATTCATATTGCTGCCACAGCAGGGTGAGAAAGGACAGTGAGGGTAGAGGTGAAGGTGGGGGTGGGAAAGAGTGGCAGCCATAAGAATGCAGCTTCCAGCAGCCCGGCCCTAGCATAGGTCCCCACCAGCTGAAGGCTGCAGCCATAGAGAGGCTAGGGAATGGGAAGAAGTAGCAGCAGCAACAAACGTGCAGGTAGAAGTTACTCAGCCCTAGTGCAACTCCTTACTGCTTAGCCCCAGCATATGCATACACACAATCATAGGCAAAAACCTCAGAATCTGCAGGCCAGATCCAGTGGCTCTACAGGCCGGATGCAGCCTGTGGGCTTAAGTTGCTGGCCCCTGCTTCAGCATATTTGAATAACAGAGCATCTGAGGGGCAACACTTGAGCAGGAAATTAGAACAACACAGATACAGCAAGAGAGGGCTGATAGCACTGTCCTCTCAAGTGAGCATTTGTGTGAGTTTGTATCCTTTCTGCACTTCACTTGAACCCATTGCTCCACCTGAACCACCAAGGAGGTGGCTGAACGTACAGCACCTCCGGGCCAGGCTCCTCCTGCCTCCTGCCCAGCCCGGCTCCGGCAACCGTGCACCCTGCAGCCCTGGCCCGGCCCCGAGGCGCCCCCAGCTCTGCGCGGGGCCTTACCCGGTGCCTCCATCCACCACACACATGGGCAGGGTGCAGGCCATGCTGCAACACCCCCAGCCACGTGCCAGGGGCAAGGGGTGGAGCCAGAGGAGAAGTCGCAGTTGCTGTCCCCAGCTCGTCCAGTCAGGAGTGGCTGGGGCAGCCCCACACAGCCCTCAGGGCAGTGGCAGCGGGACCCGGCTCACATGATGAGCTTGGCCCCGCAGGCTCAGCAGCTCCCCTCCGCTTGCTGCTGTCCGGGGCCCACGGGCTGGCCCTGGCTGCCTCACCTCGCTGCTGCCCTGCTGCCGCTGCCGCCTCCACCGTGAAGCATGGAGCAGGCGCCAGGACTCCTTGCCTGTCTTGAGCGAGGGACCTCGGGCCAGAGAAAATGGCTTGGCGGGCCGCATGGTGGCCCGCGAGCCATATATTGGACAAGCCTGATTTAGAGTGCAATTTATCTGGAAAAGAAACTAACCCTTTTCATACATTTGTGCAGTGCCTAGAATGAAGTGCCTTTTTCTTCACAAGAGCTGTTAGGGTAGAAATGGACACTTTCAAATGAAGTGGATCTGTTTTGCTGGGGTGTCTTGGTGCAGGTGATCTGCTTCACTGGGTGAAACACACACAACCTGCTGTCTCACAGTTTCAATGGGTGGAAGAATAGGTGATGTGTTCTCTCAGGCCTTGAAGGGCCCATCACTACAATCCCCAGGAATTCCTGGGCAGAATTGGGCCCCTCAAGCCTTGGAAGTGCCTGCCCAACTTTCCCTGCTTACCAAAACATGTTGCTGTATTCATTTTATGGCATCACATATGATCCAGTGAGTTGCAGCATCATTCTAAATCAGAAGAAAAATTCTACTTTCCATAACTAGAAGTTTCCAACCCAATAATGAACTAGAATCACAACATCAGCAATACAGTGCTCTATTCTGCAGTGGAAAATTCTAGATTGCTATCTAATTATGGTTCTGCAGGACAGAGGAACATGATGCGCACCGTGTATGGTTAGATGGTACCAGGGATAATTGCATTGTTTCAATGAAAGAATAGATCTTGGACTTGGTGCCAGGCTTGTACAAGTGGATTTGGTAAAGCAGATTTTGTGGAATCATAGTAATGACTTTTCCCACAGCTCTTATGGGCTCAACAGCTGAATTGCTTCGGGGTGCTACTGTGAATGCCATTGATGGTATATGGGTACAAGAGAGATGCCCATTGCCTTGAATCTTAGGAACAGACACTTCATTTTAGAAATTCAATGGTAAAGTGAATGTTACTCAATTTTGTACAATTGTGTACACATCCTTACATATATTGATCTATACAAAAAAGGTGAGGATACGATTATAGGGTTTTAGCATGGGGGGGAAAGGAGAGGCCCAAACTCCTATAGTCTATTGGATGCTTCATATTGAAGGGTCAGATATGAAATAGGGAATGTGGGGGAGGGGGTTGACCACAGCATCAGCAGAACAACAGTTACAATCTGGAAGTTACTACCTGATTTTTCTGAGTAACATTGATCTTTCATTTCAGGTTCACCATTTAAAGGGTGAGATGGCTGTCATTCATGATGTGCATGAAAAGAAGTAGACGTCTGATCTTCAGGAACAGCTGAAAACAAACAGCAGTGGTGAGATAAAAGCTGAAACAAGAAGCTCCAACCTTTTTCAAATGGAAACAACACAAAAGAGCAGGTTTGTTTGCTTCTGCACTTACCAGAGACTCTGGTATTTCCTGTATTGCCCATTTCAGGCATTCAGAAACTGAAACAAGTTTTCTGTTTCTCCAAAATATAAGACTGATGTAGAAAGAATGTATTTTTCCAGAAATAATACACTTTTAGATTCCTTTTTCTTCTTTTCCTTTGCTTGCCAGTTTCTGAGCCTTTAGGATGCAATCACTTGAGAATTTCAAGTTTTACTCAGCAACCAGACAGGCTAGAAACTTCCTGTTTTTCTTAAATGAAAGCTGAGATTCTTAAGCAATTCCAGGAGCTGGAATAAAATATGCAGGAAGTGTGATAAAATCACAAGACCTGGCAACACCGTGTATGTGTGCTCAATAACTAAGTTGGGCTCTATTGTGTGATTTATGACCCCTGAAAGTAAGACCTTTGAAATATTTTCTGCTGATTTTCTTTTTGGAACATTGATTTTTTCAAAGGTATCTGAGTGGGTAAGTGCTTATGACACAGAAGGTAAGTACTAAGCAGAATTGCTTAAACAGAGTGAAATTTATGGCTGAGTACAGGACAATACCAAGATCTAGCTATTATGTCAGGTTTATATTAGGCGTGTCTACATGCACTCTTATGTGTGACTAAACTTAATGTTCATTTGCCTAATGTGCCTTAAGTTGATTTTGGCACGCATCTACATGTGCATGTGCTAAGGCACATTAACGTGGTGTGGGAACTGACTTGGAATGAAAGTTAGTCCAAAGTCAGTCAACATACACAGCGTTAATGCACCTTAGTGCATCTACATGGGTGTTAAGGCGCTTTAGCTATTCGTGCCTAAATTTGATACAGTATAACCTCATAAATCCGGATATAAACAATTGGGAATTATGAAAAACCCAGCACTTGGATAAAACTACACTCCATCAGGGAGTAGCAGTGCCCAGTCCCAGAGCAGTGGAGGGGGAAGCTTGCACGCACCGGCTCCTGCCACCATCTGCCATCCCATGCCGCCGCTCTGCATGTAGCTGCTGCTCTGGGACCAGCTGCTGTTATCCCTGCCCATCCCTCCCTCCCCCCAACCCCCAGCTCTGGGACTGGCCACCATTTAGGTCCAAAAATCCAGGATTTTCACATTTCTGGCAGGTGCTTGGTCCCGAGCATGCCAGATTCATTAGGTTATAGTGTACATTCTTTTGCAGGTATCATATTTAGGCATGAATAGCCTAAAATCACCATTTTTGAGGAACATAAAGGGCACACATGTGTAGACCCACGCCATTAATGCCCCTTAAATGGGCATGTGTAGACACGCCCACTGAGGATGTAAACAGTGCATAAGCAACTCTGAGGCAGAATTCATCCAGATGTTTCTATGAAATATCAACATTATTTACATATTAAAGAGGTAACTTCTTTATGATGTCATTGATATTTTACTATAAGAGCTGAACTTTATCTCAAATCAGTGGTGATGTGTAGGGAGTGCACAGGGGTGTACCCCCTGAGAGCACTGGTATAGCCCCTGAGTGGCTATGTTCAACGCTTACGTGAGGGGCAGGGGGGCAGGCAGAAGCACCAGTGTCCCCCTGCAAGCACCGGCTGGCGAGTGGAGCACCATTATGCTCCCAGAAGTGGCCGCAGCGATCGGCCAGAGCACAATTGACCACAGGGGATCCTCCCCAGGTCAGCGGGATTGGATGCGAGGGGACCCCCCAGGTCGCTGACTGGTCGCTGACTGGTCACTGAGGGAGCACAGGCTCCCTCTGACTAAGGCGGCACCTGTTGCCCATGTCTCAAATGCACGTGCAGTGTTCACCTAAGAACTTGGAGTTGTACATATGTTTTAAAGGCAGAATTTGCTTCTTAGATGGTCAAAATGGGATCCTCAAATAGTACTGCCAGTCTAAGGCATTCAAAAATCATAATTCAGACTTCCAAAGTTATTAGATTTACTAAAGAAAAATCACACTGTTTTTACTTGATTCTAGGATGAGGTGTTCCCCTCCTCCCCCCCATTTAACATGGGGGCAAAAGTCCCTTGTCTTAGAATCAAGTACAAAGGTGGTGGGGGAGCAGGCAGCTGCTGTAGCCTGGACTCTAATCCCTACCCCAGGATCAGAGCCGTAAGCACAGCTGCTGTATGTCCCCCCCCCCGCCCATCCCTGCCACCTCTTCACCTTGCTATGACCCTCCTTCAGCATCTTCTCCTCATTCTCCCTCCACCATGCAGCTTTGACTCCCTCTCTTGCCCCTCTCCTTCCCCCACTTACCCTTGCTCCATGCTGGCAGGATCCACGCATGCTGCAGCCTGAGATACTGAGCACAGCTCCAGCCCAGTCCTCTAGCAGTGGCATGCAGCCCTTACAGCTACTATGGGTATGATATGGGGCTGTGCTCCATGACCCAGGCAAGAATAGGGACAGAATCTGCCAACATAGAGCAGAGGCTGGGGGGAGGAGGAAACAGGAGCAGGGGGAAAGGGGATAAATTAAACATGATGTTCCAATAATTAGATTGTATACATGGAAAACTATTACAAATTTATACATTTTCCATGTATAGAATTATTATTAGAGGGTCATCTTAAATTTGGGGTCATCTTAGGTTCGAGTAAATGTGGTAATTAAAATAGATTTTTTTTCTCCTGGTTTCTGGTTAATTAGATTAATTCATTCCACATTTTTAAGCTTTTCTCTGCAACCATTATAGCTTGGAAATTCCTTTAAAAGTTATAGTTTCAGTTTCATAGTTGGTAGGGTCTGAAGGGACCCGAGCAGATCATCAAGTCTGACCCCTGAGAGTGTTGTTCAGTCTTCAAGTGCCAGTAGTAAGGATTTTAAGAACAAGACTACATTTCATAAGATATTATTTAAGAGTCTGCATTCATCATATGGCTGATGGAAAAGTAAGTGAAGCTGTTGCAGCAGTAGCTGAAAGTAATAAGGCAGAAACCAGGGCAACTTGCCACCTTAGAGACTAACTCATTCAGAGAATCATAATCTTTCATAGGTGACACCTTAATTCATGAGATGCTATCAGATGCTGTCACTTGTGAAAGTATGTCCTTCTCTGAATGAGTTAGTCTGTAAGGTGCCACCCCGCCATGCTTTCTGTCTGACTTCAGAGTGACACAGCTAAGTACTAGGGCTGTGTGAAGCTTCAGTCCCTAATTCGATTCAGAGGAGATTTGGCCTGATTTGGTGGCTGAATCTTTGAATATGAATTGAATCAGGAGACCCTTTAATCTCTCCAAATCGAATCAGAACCCTCCAAATTGATTCAGAGAGATTTGGAAAGATTCAGCGATTCAGACATAGACACAAATTTAAATGTTTTTTCTACATACCTCAGGGTACCGGAGGGCTTGTGAATGCTGTGATGCAAGGGCACATGAAGTGTCCCAAGGAGTGCAGGGGGCTCCCCAGTGTGTTCGGCAGCAGACCCAAAAATGGACCAGAAGCATTTCTGGTCTGCTCCTGGGTATGCTGGGGAGTGTGTTGGGGGGATCCCTGGTGCCCCAGCTTGGTGACTGGTGCCTCCTGGGCCTGGCGGGGGGGCACCTGGGGTTCCCCTTCAGCTGATCATTGAGCTGGAAGGGGTGGGGGAGGCGCTCCCTGGCAGACCTGGAAGTGGATTAGAAGTATTGGTTTGCTGCTGAGCATGCAGGGGCCCCCCTGTGCTCCTGTGGGATGCTCCATTCACCCCAGCATTGCAGCATTCATGAGCCGCATGGTATGTAGAAAAAACATTTAAAGCTGTGTCTATGGCCAAATCACTGATTCTCCAAACTGGCACTGAATCTTCAGATTCAGACTCAGCTGAATTGAATCAGGTACAGTGATCTGAATCAATGAATTGAACTACTGTCCCTGATTTGGGCTGAATCCAAATCTGAATTTCACACACCCCTACTAAATACCACTCTCCTCTGCAAGATATTGTTCACCTGACCCAGATCAGCCACCATTTGACCATAAAGGAAGAATCCAACAATTTATTAGACAGTCTAATATTCATTTTACTAAAACGCAGAGCAACGTAAATGTTTTGGGGGGGGGGGGGGGGTTTTTTTAGGCAG
>NW_017729022.1:98529137-98530007 GCF_001723915.1 Gavialis gangeticus | reverse complement strand
GGGGGGGGGGGGTTATGTTCAGCATGGAGGATCAGGCAATTGAATTCCTGAAGAGAGATGATGACTTTAAGAATTTAAAAAATTTTGTGGTCCAGAAAGAAACATTTGCAAGAGCTGAGAACCTAAAGGGCACTATCCTCAGCACAGCTGGATTGAGCCATGAAAGAGCTTGAGAAGCTAAATACAAATATCCTGATGTCTCAAAGAAAGTAAGAAATTAAATTTAGGCAAAAGTTTGGAGGTTTTTCTTTTCCTATCTCTGACTATTTCTCTTGTATTCACAAATAACCATAGCTGTTGATCTACCCGTGTGCAAAGTGGCTAGTATTCACTTCAGATTCACATTTGGCCAATATGGGGAACAGTGATTTGATTTGGTGACTTGAATCACTGTCCTGAATTGATCTGGCCAAATCAACCAGGTCCATCCCCCGCCCGCCCTCTCAGCCCAGCAATGGCTGCCCCACCCACCCCAGCTCCTGGTGCTTAAAAAGAAAAGCCCTGACTCACTGGGTGCTGTCGGGGAGGGGGCAATCCCCACTGCCCCCCACTTCCCCACACTGCATGGGGGGTGCTAAATGAGCCCTTCAACCCCCCCTGCTCCCCCAGACCCCCCATGGCTACCCCGCCCACCCCAGCTCTGCCCTTTAAAAAAACAAACAAACAAGAAAACCCCCTGGACTCACCATTTCAGCTGGCAGGGGGGGGGGATCCCCACTGTTCCCCATTGCCCCGCACCACGTGAGGGCCTCTGCATGAGCCCCCCAAAGCCCCAAGGCTGCTGCAGGAGCAGTGAGTCCTGGGGGTTTTCTCAGGTTTTTTTTCTTAAAGGACTGGAGCTGGGGTGGGTGGGGCAGCCATGGAGGGCTG
>NW_017729022.1:98517524-98528931 GCF_001723915.1 Gavialis gangeticus | reverse complement strand
GGGGCTGGGGGTTGGCAGGGGTCCCCCCATGGTCCCCTCCCCCTCCTCTGCCCCTACTTACCAGCTCCGATCCTGGCTGCAGCTTCCTGCTGCATCCACCGGGGACTGTCCAAATCACCAAAGCTCTCTGAATCTTTCCCAAGGATTCAGAGAGCTTCGAATTGGTTTGGACCTTTTGATTGGTCCCCTGATTCAATTTGGATTCAGAGATTCAGCCACTGAATCGGGCCAAATCTCCTCCAAATTGAATCAGCACCAGAAGCTTTGCACAGCCTTAGTAATTACATAAAAACATGATATGCTTATTTGTACACCACTTGGAGTGTACATATTATCACTGAAAAGAACCAAGGCTGTCATGTGAGATAAAGATGTGAAGTATGGTCAGTTTAGCACCTGAAAATAGGAAAGCCAAATACTACTGGGAACATGATGTGTGATTAAGAGAACTGGCAATTTCCCAAGCTGGAAACAAAATCTTGAAACATTTAGGTTAAAAAAGATGAGCAGGTTGCTTTCTTCCACATCTGTATTAACCACAGGGAGGAAAAATATTCACAGTTTTCTTGCCGGTGGGAGACAGAATGTCGTAATGGAGAGGGCACTGAGAAGGAAGTCAGAAGCTTCTGAATTTTATCCTTGGATCTGCCATTGTGTATGACTTTAGGCAAATAACTAAACCAGCTTCCTCTTCTACCCTTTCTGTTCATTTAGATTGTAAGGTGTGTGAGACCATACTTAGGACAATGGAGCTCCAGTCTTAGTTGTGGCCAGGAAGACCTAGCACCTCACCCATAATAAACAATCATGATCCAAGAAAGTGGTTCTCTGTCAAATGAAGAGAATGTTTTGGATTAAACTTACATGCTTCGGGACCATATTGTGGAGTTGAGTCCTTCGTTAGGCAGGGTTCCCTCTACCGCCAATGGTAGCTCAGCTTGAGCAAAGCCTGTAGGATTCTGCCTAAAGGCTGTCACTCATCCACTTCTGACTAGATATCAAAATGTGTGTGGTATGAAACATAGTCCACTGGGGGATACTGCGATGATTTGAACTGAAGTGACAGCAGTCCATCTCTTCTGCTTATCATAGCTTCCCAGTTGCCATTTTAAAATAAATTTAAAATTCTCTGATTTATTTCAGCTGTTTACCACAGATTTTTTTCCTTTTTCCTTTAAACTCATACTTAAAGAAAGAAAAAGAAACAAAAAGTCCTGGTATAATCCTATCAAATATTGCCTGCAGGCATCTCTACTTTAGAGAATGTTTTGGGACATACTCAATGCTGAGAGGGATGTTAAAATGTACAAAGTGACAGCATAGTCACTACTACTACACATCTTCATATCTGTAGACACCAGGAAAAGAATATATTTTCACATTTGCATAAAACACACTCAGTTTCACTTCTGTGTGATAAAATAGCTGGGGATTTGAACAATAATTTACATTTCTGTTGCATTTTTTTATTTTGAGGCCATCAAAGAACATTTATAACCACTGGATAAACTCCACAACACTCTATGTGGTAGCCAAGTATTGCTATTTCCATTTAACGAATGGTGAGACTGCAGCCCTGAGAAATTAAATAGTTTACTCTGTATGAGTAACAGAGTGAAGAAAAATAGGACGTATGATGTTAGATTTCATGTCCTTTGCTCTGTTTCCGAAAGGGACTGTGCCTTCTGCTAAATATTCCATGTGATTTACTGAGGGAAGAGAAGTGATCTTGGGAGAGAGAAAGCACCCTAGCCTACAAAGTCCTAAACTTTTAGAATTGCCTGGTGGAGTTTATTAAGGACTTTCAACTAGTTCCTTGTTTGTTATTTGGGGTAATGCCAAGTTCCAGCTGAGGAAAAAAGTATTCCTTTGCTTTAGCCTCTCCCCCATTCTCATTCCCCACCTTGTCAACATTTCCTTGTTGTCTTTGTTTGCTTTCTTGTGTAAAATCCCTTTGTTTAGAACACTTGAAAAACAGAAAATCTGGAAGCTGAACTACTGAACATCAAAGAGAACAAGAAAGAGAGGGTTTTCATTTTCTGATATTAAAAAAAATCAAATATTTCTGAGGAAAGCAGACTCTTTCCAGGAAATTTTAGTTTAGTCAAAAACACAATTTTCCATTCTCCGAACAGGAAGTTTCAATAAAAAATTTCAACCAGCCCCTATGAAGCCAATTTCATTTGTCTGTAAAGTGCCAAGAGCATCTTGATCAATTTACTGGAACATACTAAACAATTCATTCCCTTCCTAGCTATTAAGTATTATAAAGGATAATATACTTTTGACCTTAATCTCTTTCTGCCTCAGCCCTTCATTGGTGAAACAGAAACAATGCCATCAGTCACCCCACATACGTGTGATATGCCACAGCTGTCTCTTTGTGGGCCTTACTCAGTGAAGTCATGAAAGATCTTGGGCCAAGCACAAAAAAGCCAATAGAAAGACCCAGGCTTGCATTTGGCCTCATACACTATAGTTTTGCATTGATTTAACCTAAGTTGATCTTAAACCCCACACCCCCATCAAAGCATGTACATTTTCCCATCACAATATGAGGCTTTTCCCCATGTATACCTGTATTTTGACTCTCTCCATTACAACCCCAAAGCAGAGCAGATATCTAATGACTCAGGTTCTGAATATTTTGGGTTCCAACTGAACTAAGGGCATGTATAGACGACATGGGCATTAATATGGAGTGCCTGAAAATTTTAACATGGCTTTTTTTTTTGGTGCAGTGCATTTTTGTTTGCATGACACAGCAATCACGTTTGCACGAATGGTGCTTTCGAGCAAGTTAAGCCTTGTGTGTCATTCCCTGCAGATTTCAGTAGGGGGAGTCAAAGACCAATTTACCCCCTGTAATGTCTTTCCTAATGTGTTACAGCAGGAGGTGCACATAACCACCTGGGCTCCCAAGTCCCCGCCCCCAGACTCTCACTGGGCAGTCCTGACTCTCACTGGGAGTCTTCCCTGGGCACAGTCATGGTCACCCCAAAATCTTTGTCACTTGCACCCACCTATGCGTGGTCGGTCTGGTCTCTCTCCATCAGTACGCAATCCCAAACACCCCATCCCAATACCAAAGCCAAGCCACTTGAATCCTCTCTCTCATTACACCTCAAGTGTAAGGTGATGCACCTGGGGAGGAACAATCGGCACCATACATACAGGCTGGGGAACTCCCCTCTTGTCAGCACGGAGGTGGAAAAGGATCTGGGAGTCATTATTGACTCCAAGATGAACATGAGTCGGCAATGTGGGGAGGCGGCTAGGAAGGCCAACTGCACCTTGTCGTGCATCCACAGATGCATCTCGAGCAGGTCCAAGGAGGTGATCCTCCCCCTCTATGCGGCACTGGTCAGGCCGCAGCTGGAGTACTGCGTCCAGTTCTGGGCGCCGCACTTTAAGAGGGATGTGGACAGCATCGAGAGGGTCCAGAGGAGGGCCACTCGTATGATCAAGGGACAGCAGGGTAGGTCCTATGAGGAAAGGTTGCGGGACCTGAACCTGTTCAGCCTTCAAAAGAGAAGGCTGAGGGGGGATCTTGTGGCCTGTTATAAACTGGTTAGGGGAGATCAGCAGGCGCTGGGGGAGTCCCTGTTCCCCCGAGCGCCGCAAGGAGTGACCAGGAACAATGGTCACAAGCTGGCGGAGGGAAGGTTTAAGTTGGACATCAGGAGGCGCTACTTCACGGTCAGGGCGGCTAGGGTCTGGAACCAGCTTCCAAGTGAGGTGGTGCAGGCTCCCACCCTGGGGGGTTTTAAGAGGAGGTTGGATGACCACCTTACTGGGGTCATTTGACCCCAGTGCTCTTCCTGCCATGGCAGGGGGTCGGACTAGATGATCTGCTCAGGTCCCTTCCGACCCTAGAAACTATGAAACTATGAAACTATTCCTTTCCCTTCCCAACCCACCATGTTACAAATATATGTGTTTTTTCTTTAATTTACTATAGCTGCTATGATAACTACTGTGATATCATCAGATAGTCAGGGTTTAAAGTAATGGGTGGCTAGGTGTTTGTTGCCTCTTGGTTGATTGGTGATTGCTGTTGATGGTGGTGGTGGTGGTGAGCTCTTTTGGCTTTTTTCCCCTGGTTTGTTTGGACTACATTTCCCAGCATTCCCGAGCTCATTGATCTTCATACAGTTTTCAGTGGGGGCTCCTATTGGAACCCTCCTGTTCCCTGCCCAGGTACACTGTCAATCTGGTTGTGTAGTGCCACATATGGCTTTGGGAGGTGTGTTGTGAATTATTTTATAAATGTTTTGGAATGTTTTTGAAAATGTGGGTTGCTGTTTAGCTTGGTCCTTCACTTGCCTCGCCCGCCAAGAGCTATATTCTCACCCACATGGGGTGGGGGAGGGAGGGCTCATTCAAATGTGGGTGATGGTGCATAATGCCCCCCTTCCCCAAACCACTGACAGTCTGGAAGCAGCAAACTCCTAGCCTAGTGAAAATTTCCTCCCCCTTCCCCTGACAATCCTCCTTTCTGCCCCGTCTGCAACACAGCACACCCCTATAGACAGACACAGATTTAAAGTGTAAATCAATTTATTTTAACATAACCAAGAGAAAGAACAAAACACTGCTAGGTGTTGTTGTCAGCAATATATCCTGCCAGACAATCATGCACAAGGGCTGCCCAACCAGCCTCTCCTTGAGTATATCTCCTTGGTCCCTGTGCTGCTGCCTGGACATGTCTCTGTTGTCTAGTGACTGCCTGTCGTGCTTCTTCTTCCCACAACTCATTGAAAACCTCTCCCTGGCTCTCACAGATATTGTGCAGCACACAGGCTGCCGCTACAAGGGCTGTGATATTCTCTTGCACCATCCTGAGCTGGCACATAAGAGCCCTCCATCGTACCTTCAGTTGGCCAAATGCACATTCCATTGCCATCCTGCAACTGCTCAGATGATAGTTTAAAACCAGCTTCTGCAAGCCAGTGACGTTGCCTCCATAGGGCTTCATGAGCCAGGGTTTTAGGGGGTAGGCAGAGTCTGCTAATATAACTGGGGGAAAGGTGACACCGTGCATCATTGTCTCCTCCATGCTGGGAGTGTCCTTTCTCCATGAGGCCAGGCTGAGGAGAGTTTCTGAACATGCACGCATCATGCATGCTGCTGGTCCACCTGGTATAAATGTTCATGAACCAGCCCTGGTGGTCCACCACCATGGCTTGCAGGATCACAGAAGCACATCCTTTCCTGTTTTTGAAAGCCCTCCCCACCCTGCAGCACACAGCACTGGGATGTGAGTGCTGTCTAAAGCCCCAGTGCAGTTCGGGAACCCCCTCTCATTAAAACCATCTATGACTCGCTGTGGATTCATCAGGTGGATAATTCTGTTTGCAGCAATCTCCTTAAGCAGCTGGCATACCTCACAAGTTGCCGGCCAACTGTGCAGGCAGCCAGGCCAAACTGGTGTGCAATGTAGTGGAGGCTGGATGGGCTGGCCAGTTTCATGATGGTCATTGCAACCCACTTGTCTGGTGGGATGGCCTGATGCATGTTAGTGTCCTGCCTCACAATGTGGGGCCCCAGCATTGAGATGATATGATAGAAAGTCTCCCTCTTCATTTGGAACATCTCCAGCCACTGCTGGTCATTCCAAGTCGTCAGCATGATTTGTTCTGACAAGTCTGAGCTGCTCTCGTGGGCCCACACTGTGCAGATTCTGGTTCTCCTCAGGTTTCTCAACAGAGCCCAGTCCACTTCTTTGCTTTCCTCTGTGTATTCCAAGTCCTCTGGGTACCTGTATCTTCTTGTTCTTATTGTCATTAATGCTGTTAAACCAGGAACACAACTTCCCTGTGAACACTCTAGCACAGTTCCTATCCTTCTCAAGCACTGCAGCAGTAATCCCCAGGTAAACAGCATTTGCAGAAGCAGTACTGCCACCTCCTCCTCCGCCTCCCCCTCCTGCTCATCCATGTCCTCCATATTCTCCATGTTGGAGGACTCTTCATTGTGTTTTTCTCCATTGTCACATATTTCATCCCCATTCTCCATTTTGCCCCTTCCATCAGCAACAGGTTCTCAACCATCTGCACCAAGCAGGGGGTAGGGACTGTAGGGTGTTCTGTGGTCTGGAGCTTGGTGTAACTGCTTTTTCAACACTTCACCCTGGCACCTCGGGGCACTGGGGCTTTGCACATCCTTTCATCCTGACCTTAGCAGCCACTGGTGTTCTGATGTAATCAAGCTTGCAAACAAAAAATGACTTGCCTACTCCTCTACTGGTAATGTAGGCTGCCCAAAACTTCTGCCACTTTAGTGAAAGCAGGCTGTGCTTCTGTAATAAAATTATTTTGCAGAAGCAGGCAGGTAGGTATTGATTTCTGCAACACTCAGGGCCACTGAGCAGCCACCCCAAAGTACAATGGCCTCATTTACCCCATCACCAGGTCTTTTTTTGTTGTTAAACTGGGTGCGAGTGAGGGATGACAGCACAGCAGGCACAGAGAAGGACTCATCCCGGTCATGAGACTTACCCCTGGGGGTCACATCAATGCAAATCCAGGGTTTGAGAAGACTGCAGGCTGATCAAGTGGGGTGCAGTGAAGCTTCGAGTGTTATTTGATGCCTGCACCTCTGCGACATGCAACTCAAAAGAGGACATGGTGATGTGCATCTTTGGTAAGTGACATCTGACATTGTCTGTGCCCTGAGGGTGGCAGGGTCATCCCTATGGGGGTGCAAATACAAGCAACCGTCCTGGGCACAGTGCTTTGGGGGCCCCACAGAGATGGGTGGAGTGGATGGAGTGACTTCTCAGTGCCACAGTCAGCCTTGCATCCAGATGCTCTCCCACTCCCCTCCCCCACCACTGCTGCAGCAGCACACAGGATCATGTGTGTGTGTGGGGGGGTGGAATTTGCCCAGGGCCCTGAACCAGTGGTGTACCATGGGTCTATGGGGCCCAGGGGACAAGCCCTGGGTGCTGCTGCCCTCGCTCCCATGTGCCCCAGACAAGCTGCCTTCTTTGGCAGTTTTGGCGGCGGGGGTGGGGGGAGGGAGGACTGAGCAGTGTGGAGTGGTAACACCCCCTTTGCACCTGCCAATGGTGGCCCCTTTACATCCATGTCAGGGCAACCGTGCCACCCACCACTGTCAGTATGCCACTGCCATGCACCCTGAAAGGGTCATGTCTGGTTGTGGGGGGATTCATTGTTTAGTTCAAATTTATTGTAAATGGGGCTGGTGGAATTTTATGGGTGTGAAAGAAGGTATGCGAGATGAACAACAGGCACCAATACAAATTTTGACGCTCGTTCTATCCTCCCTCCCTCTGTCTTTTAGATCCCTTCTGCTGGTAGCTGCAGACTGATCGATCCCTGTTGGTGTGACAAGAGGCAGAAAGAGAAGATGAAGAGGATGACAACACTTCCTTTAGGATTCTCTCAACAACAGAACTATTATGCATTATAATTACAGTTGACTTCCATCCTGACTTATGTAGACCTATAATATAATAACAGGTGATGCTAATAATAGGAGTCAATAATACTATTAATTCCAATAGTAATATATTAATAAGAGTTTGTAGTAACAGTAACATTAACGATGATTTATTAATGTCAATAATAATTGTAATGGTTCAATTACTTATCACAGCATTTCAAAGCAAGTAGATCTGCTTTATCACTTTGCATACATCACACACATCCTGGGCCTCCACCATATATATATAGCCAAAGTATGATATAGACTTATGTTATATAGATTTATAATTACAGTTTGATTCCTTATGATGAGAAAGCAGATAGTGAGCATAAGGCAGGTGATTATGCGCCCTCCCTGCCTCTTTCCACATGTTGGGGCGGGGGGAGGAAATGCCCACCTCCTGGTTCAAGCTCCTTCCTAGGTCTCTCTATTCCCAAGGAGAAGAGATATATACCCTTCTGCTTTACATATTACCCTTACTGAACTTGTATTACTTCCTCCTCCTGGTTGCTAGCTACAAGTATAGCTGAGGCTTCTCTTGTGTGTACTACTTGAATTGTGGAGGCTTTCTTCTCAGGCTTTGGCCTGAGCATCAGCTTGAGCATGGTAAGAGTTGCACAAGTTCCACAGTTCCATTTCATATTATTTTCAGCCTACTCCTGGTTGCTGGCCCTGTTTGCTAATGAGCGTATTATGGAATTGTAATTAGAGGATTATTGCTGGCCACAAATGCAGAGTCTTTATTCTTGGTTACTGGCCAGGACGTCCAGCAAATTCCCACCCAGGGTCCAGGTAGTAGGCCCAGGCCTGCGGGCTCTTTGCCCCACTTGCCCACCTTTGCCTTACACCTCTCCATTGCACCCTAGTAACTTTTGAATTGTTGCTGGCCACAAAGGAAGCTGTGGTCCTTAACTATGACCACTGCAGCAGCAGAAGCTGAGGCTTCTTTCCTGGTTTTGGCCCCAGCATCAGCTCAATTTGCACAAGTTCTGCAGGCCCATTTCATACTCTTCTCACCCTCCTTGTTACTGGCAATATCCCAGAAAATTCAGACTAGGGTACATGTCTTCTGACTGAGGGAAAGCTTCTTGTTGGGAAAACCCTCCCTTCCTCCTGCATCAGCATGAGCTGGACAGGTTCTGCAAGCACATTTTATTCCTTGCTGCAGAGGGCTCAGGTTGCAGGTGGAGCCTTCCACAAAGGAATCTGAGGCTTGAGTTTCTTTTCTGAATTGTGGAGGCTTTCTTCTTGGTTGCTGGCCAAGACCTCTGGGGTCCGGGTAGTAGGCCCAGGCATGCAGGCTCTTTGTCCCATTCGTCCACCTCTGCCTCACACCTCTCTGTTGCACTCCAGTAACTTTCAAATTGTTGCTGGCCATAAAGGAAGCCTCCCTCCCTCCCTCTCCCACACCTACCTACCCACCTACCTGGAGGACCCTTCCTTCCTCCCTAAGCTCTGTGGCCAGTGAAGACTCCAAAGTTACAATGTAACGGAGATTAGCATGGCCTGACTCAGCCGGTCAGCTGAGTTGGGCCATACATCTCCTCCTGAGGGGTCCCCTAGGGGACTGTGCCTGAGGGCTCCCACCTTAGGGGGCTCCTCCCTCACTAAGCTTTGTGGGTGGGTTTGTTTAGTCTTCTTTCTTGCAAGAAACGCTGGCTGCACACTAACACTGGCCAAGCATTCAACCTCCCTCCATCAGATAACAGTCCACCCTGCAGCTTTCGGTAATGCCATGACTCCATAAAAGTCACGTGGTCATCATCTCTCTGAAAAGCACCCCACCCACTCACCCAGGCCCCAGTGGATATGCATGACATATAGACCAAAAATAAAACACTGCTGGGACATGGCCAGTAACCAGGAAGGGCCAGTAACCAGGCTCGCTGCCTGCCTGCGTCCCTCCCTCTCACACTCCCACCATGCAGCCCTCCATCCATCCATATCATATCAAGGAATTATTCAAGAGACCTTGGCAGCATATTGTGAATTGGTGTTTTATCCTATTGTATTGTGTTTTCTGACAATGGCTGTACTGTAAAAAAATGTATTCTCCAGTTGACTACCAATGGCATTGTTGAGTAAAACAAAAATATCTATACTGTTTTAGCTTTATTGTGATTTCTCAATCAAATTAACTGCAATTCAATTTATTGTGAAAAAAATAAAGATGCGGAACAAAAGTATCTGATTTGTACTTGCTCCTGCTTGATTTCAGGGCATTGGACCTGGGAGAAGTTTGCAGCTGGCCAGGGGCAGGAGTGCAGCAGCTTTGCAGGCTGGACACAAAGCTGGTCATGGCCCATATTTCAGATTGGTTGGCCTTTACTCTAGGCATCTCAATAATATGGGGATAGCCATCTGCTGCATAACACTTCTGTCCTCTCTATAGGGAGCAGAGTACTTTTTGAAATCATAGCTTTGGCTAAGTAGCAGCTCCCTGCTTAGCTGAGAACCATCTAATAAGAACATGCCAAAACCTGCTTCTCCTACACCAGGAATTACAAATTTCTTGAATTTGGATGAAAAGAAGTTCTCCCACAATAATGCTTTCTTTGAATACACTTGATTCTGCAGAGGCCAGAGGTAGCTGAAGAGATTACTCTGGGCTACCTTGGGAGTGTTGCTCCTCGTTTCCCTCTCACCTTCTCCCTGTCCTTTGAGAATGTCTGAGATATGGCAAGGGAGGACAAAGCAATCCTGAACAAAATCTAATGAGCTCTCTCCAGAGGGGGAGTGGGTTGCAGGCAGCTGGGGCAGAGGGGGGTCTGCGAAGCTGGCTCTGAAAGGTGCTGCATGCAAGATTTTGTAAAGAAAACATTGCATTGCAAAGAAAGCGTTGAAAAGAAAATCATTTTTGCATCACACCTCCCATAACAGTACATCCTGCAATGAAAAAGCTCAGAAAAAACAAGCAGCTCTTTTGAAGATGCAGCAGCAGGAGTTAACCCCAGCCCCCTACCCTGCTTGGTGACCATGCATATGAAATAGATTATAATGCATTAAAGATTTATTAAAGTCTTTAAAGACTTGCTAAAAGCTAAAGGCCCTGGCAAGTTTGTGCATGGAGAAGTTTGCAGATTTCCTGTTTGCCACTGGGGGTAGGTGGGGTTGTTTAGCCTTTTTTCTCACAAGAAATGCTGGCTACACCACACCCTAGCTAGCACTTAACAAACATTTGACCTCCCTCCAATAACAGTCCACGCCTGCAACTCTTTGCAGCAATGCCATGACTCCATAACCCCCACCTGCCCAAGCACAGCATCCCACGCTGAGGCAGGCACAGTCTCTGAAAACCAACCCAACCATGTACCCATCCCAAAGAAAACATGACACATACATAGAGCAAAAATAAAACACTTTACTGAAAACGCTGCAGCATTAACAATAACTATATACAACTTAACAATAAAAATATATACAAAATGTAAAAAAAAACTTAAAAATGCAATTTCACTCTCCTCTCCTCTTTACTATCTTCATTCATTACTGGGCTGGTTGCTGCCCCCAGTGAGTTCCGCTTGAGAAAGTTTTCTGCAAGGAGGGGGGAAAGGAAGAAGAGGAAGAGGAGTGGGGTTTGGAACACAGTTGAAACAACAGACTTTTGCTGCTCCCCCTCCCCCCACCACCCTACACACACACGGAAGGTCGGTGGGACATATTACCTAAATATCACCTGGGATACTGCATATCCTGGGTGTCAGGTGTGGCAGGCAGTGTCCTGCCCCTGGACTTTTTTTTGTTGTGGTTCTGAAATGGCATGTGATGAAGTTCAGAAGGTTTGCAATGTTGAAGGAAGTCATGTAACCACTCACTCCAAAGTTTCAAGCTACTTGCAGAAAACTTAGCATTATGGTGATGCTGCAGGTGTCATTGGGAGCTATGTCCACTGCAGTGGCAGCATATGACAGGGGGCACAGGTGGAGGGTAAATGGGGGGCAGGAGGACAGGAGGG
>NW_017729022.1:98508572-98514712 GCF_001723915.1 Gavialis gangeticus | reverse complement strand
TGTCCTTAGACCAACACAGCTACAACCTACACCCCTGTAGCATGAATGAAGGAACTCTGAGAGACCATACCTCATAGGAAGGCACACTACTCTCTCTCAAACAAGAAGTCCTAGAGTTTCAATAAAGAAATAGCATTCCATGTAAGTCCTAGAGAGTGGCTGTGTCAGGAAAAACTTTGGGAAAGCGGGATTTAATTTTTTTTAAACTTTAAACTTATAATTTAAAAAAAATTAAAGTTAACCTTTTTTTTAACTAGTTAAAGTTAAACGTTGACACCTGAAAAATGTAACTAGTTACAGTTAAAAGTTAGCCATTTCTTTAACTTTTAACTAGTTAATTAACTAGTTAATTCTCATGACTCCATACGCTGTAGATGGCAGGGTGTGGGGGGCACGAAGAATTAAGAGGGGGTAGAAAATTAAGAGATTATTGGCCTCCCCCATTTTAAAATAATAATTGGTCTGAGCAGACCCATCCCAACCTGAACTGCATGCTGTGAGGGAGGTGGGAGGAGTGAAGGAGGGTAAAGAACAACACATGGCGGCACCTACTTGCTAAAGGCCAGAACACAGTTTCCCCTCATGGTGAAGTGGATTAATTAGAAGTCTTTGGAGTCTCTGGCTGTTTGCACACACAAATCCAGTTGGAGCAGCATAACTGGAGAGCACCGCAAATTAACACATCTCCGAGTAGTGTTAGTTTAAGGTGCTAAATGGACTTTAGGGCAGGGGGAAATCCCAAGTTGTGCAAACACAAATGTAGTTGCGTCTACATAAATGGGAAATATCATTTTGTCTACACACACCCTGAGAAACTGGGCAGCAGAAGCATAAGTGGTTGAATTTGGACCCTGGGCAACAGGGGCACCAGAACACAGGCAGGGAGGCAGATCTGTATGGCAAGTGATGATAAAAAGCAATTAATTTGGCAGTGGCTGCAGGGCCAGGAAAGGGTTAACCTGGTCCTTAGCAGTGATGCTTCCTCTCGCGGCAGCAGCAGCATTTACCTTGGGGAGGGAGGCAGAGGCTGATGAGAGGACTCTTGCTCCCACTTGTTGAGCCTCCCTGCCTCCATTCTAGCACTTAATTTACTGGGCACCTGGGGCTCAAGTCTTAGTTATGCTAGTGCTGTAAATAGACTAGTATGTAGATATGAGTCAGCCCAAACCAGTTTCTAAGATGTGCTTCCATCCCCAAGCATGTCTCATTAATTATTGTCTGGCTAGGAAATGGGAAAAAAATAGAAGAAACTCAGTGTGCAGCAGCGTCTGAGAAAAAAATCCCACTTGCTAATATTGGAGAGAAAATGAAAACAAGAATCAGGAAAATATTTCAAATTAAACAAAGAGAGGAAGTTTGTAATGTCAAAGTGCCCCAATGATCCTATCTGCCAACGCAAACATTTTTAATGTGCTTATCATAAAACAAAGGGATCCCTAAAGCTATAGTTTGCTTGTGTCTATTGGTTGCTCTCTCTTTATGTATTCAGGATGCTGGAGCCAACATGCAAGTAGCTATCCTTTTTTAGGGAAGTAGTTTTCTCTAACATTCATGTTATACTTCTCCATATTTAACCTACATTTTTTTTTGGTAAAAAAAAATCCAAGTGTCCTAGTCCATTATCCACAACCCAGTTATACAACTAAAAAAGAAAAAGAGATTCAAGATTCATTTCCAGTATGTCTAGGCATATCTGGACACACTCATTACAGTGTAATTATTATCCCAGTGAAATTAGTAGCAACCAAGATTCCCATGGATTTAAATACAGCCAGGAGAATAGCTGTACTGTGGAACAAACCCTAGCCCCAGGAAACACAGCATAGTGTACTTTATTTATTTATTAAATGTTTATGTTACTCTTCCCCAAAAGGGGCTCAGGGCAGCTTACAGTAGAAGAAAAAAGTAGTACAGAAACAGAATAAAATATTAAAATAAGAACAAACAAATTTCCCCTAATTTTTGTTCTTGATTTTTTTGGGGAAGGGGTAGGAGAGGAGGGAAATCTACCCTACCCACTCTTGTTCCTCAGCTTCTAACCAAGAAAAATACACCCCCCACCCCCAAGGGGGAGTCTATGACAGTCACTGAAACCCATTAGTAAGCCTTGATTCTACAAAGGGACACACTGCTCAAAGACCAACAACCCAGAAATGCCTAAGTACCCTTCAGTAACACACACTCCAGGGCCACCTGTTATTCCTTTTAAAGTCACAGGCTGACTGGGACTTTTTCTTTCCAGCCTGACTGGCCATGTGGTTTGTCTGCTTAGCTTCCCAGCCCTTTCCCTGCTTCATATTCAGTCCGTACAAGCAGGCGGACAGAAAAGTTGTTAGCAGCCCCTGCCACACATACATTTGCTTCAGTACATGTAGGGTCTGGCAGCAGCATGATTAAAGCACAAACCTAATGATTTTGCTTTCCAGCAATGGATCATTACAAATAGTAGGCTGTGCAAAACCAAGCCAGCGCTCAGTAACATCTGGACAGAGGAGGGAGAGGGATGAGCCTGGCCTTTTCTCCTCCTTTTGGTCTCCGGTTGACACACCATCCCCAATCCATGTGCTAATAGTTTTAGTTTCTTAACTATGACTTAGACTGATAACCTATGAATGTAAAACAATGATAGTTTTCTCTTTATCCCTGTATGCTTTAGATACAAGGAAGATTTTTCCCAGAGGTCGAAATTGCAGGAGCAGGTATTGCAACTCCAACAACACCTGCAGAATGAAAGAGAAAATTGTTTACAGGTGAGGACATGTCATAAGTGCCTCAAACTGGGCTTTTGAAGGATCTTCAGTGTCTCCCAATAGTGCTGCTGTAACGCCTGCAGAACAGTTTCCTTTAGCAATAGATTAACATGGGCTGTTCTTTAATAGAGTGAACATGAGACACTGGTATCTGTAAATGTTTAAAAGCCCAGATCTTCTTAATTCTAGAGGTTAAAGAGAGTTTGCCATTACATAGATTCTTCAGCCAGCTTTTTTGATTTCCCTACCACATAGGCCAGCGGGATCTCTTAACTACTAAGGGCCCCAGCAAAAAAGATTTTATTATTTTTATTACCTCCTCTCCTGCCCAAAAAATAGCATCTGTTCTCTATACTAGCTCCATCTATACACATACTCTACTCCCACTGTGCTTTGGGCAGAGTGATCTGTTGCTGTAAATCTAACCTACCTTCTGCCTGTTGGTGAGTGTCAGCAATCCAGACTGCTATTCCTGGCACAATTCCAGCTTTCCTGAGCCCAACTGTTTGCTTCCTTGCTGTGTTTGTGGTTATTTGTGCTAGAGAAAAGTTAGTTCTAATATACCACTCTGGGTGAAAAGTGACTAGAGACTTATTTGCTGATTAGTACGTTGCTTACATTTATTCAGATGACCAGGTAAAATTAGAAGAGAGGGAGTTCTGAACAAACCAAAGCAAGATGCTTCCCTCTCTTAAATCAGCTGCAGTGCATAAAGGGAGCATTGAAATCTTCGTTATGCTGCATTAACTTTCCTCTAAATGCTGCAGCATGTTGACTTAAATAGTCTTAAGAATCTGTTTTCCATTTGAACTAGTTTGTCTGTGGCCAGCAATTGGTTTAGCTGTATGGGTGTTGACCCCTCAGGGTAACTGAAAGCAAGGTAAATTTGCAGTGAGTGAACTTGAACAGGTGTAAACTTTGATTAGCTCAATTGGAACCAGTGCATGTCCTTGAATACACTTAGGACTCAGATACACTGGTTGCTAAGGCAGGAATTGAGGCTATTTCTGAGCATAGTGATGAGGCATTAGGCTACTCAAATGTGTAGCTTGTGTTGCAATGCAGGCAGGAAAGCCAGTGCATTTCTTCAGAGATTACAGTCACTTTAGTTTTAAGGGTACTATGAAACTTACTTCATTAATGTTTACAGAGTACCTTAAGTTTGGGCAAGGAAAGCATTTGAGAGGTGCAAGATATTACTAACAGCCTTGTGCTGTTGGGTCTCAAGGTTGGATTATTATCTGTATTTCATCCTTATAAACTGACTCTGAGGGCCTTGTTGCATGTAATATTTAGGCAGCTCCTGGAGCTCTTAATCCCTGGATTGTCCTCACTACAATACCTTTTAAATGGCTTAAAGCACTTTTTTTATGCAGCTCAAAGTTACTCCACCCTAGGGCAGGATTACCTGTGATCCATACAATCCAGGGTCCATTAACATGTGGCCAGTCCCCACAGATGTTGAAGTCTTCTATTACCCCAGGATGTAATCAATGGTCCTTCCTACATCCCTGTATTCTATATGAACACTGCCCCCCCCCCCCAATCAGCTCTCTGCTGCTTGGGTGCTGTATGGCAAGGCTGATCCCTCTTTCTTTCTCTTCCCCCACCACCACATTCATCCCTGCGGGGCCCTCAGCACGAGCCGAATGGTGACTGCAGCACCTCACATTTTGCCTGCCAGACTTCCCATGGCCCTGCAATCCCCAGCTCCCATAAAAATTCTCATTTGTTCAATGTGCTCCATGCCCCTTCTTCTCTCTCCCTTTCTTCAGTACTGACCAGCCTTTGCCTAACTGGAGACTTTGAGCAGCTCAGCCAAGAGGTTTTAATGAGAGCTTATCTAAACCACATATGCATATATGCACCCAGTGACTACCAATCCAAACTCTCCCCACCCTTTCTGAGCCCGTTTGCCCCTCTCATTCTGCTAAGTGCCACCTGCTCTGATCAGGGACAGGGTAGGGGGCTACTTCTGCTCAAGTTTCCCTTCTCAGCTGGTGGCCTTGGCAAGCACCAGGAATGCCCAGCCTGGCCAAAGCAGGTAGAACTGTGGATTTGTTACAGTGAGCCAGGCTCAGAAAAGCCCCCAATGCCCCCCAAACTGAGATTTGCTAAATGGAGGATAATTCACCTCCTTTTCTTTTCTCATCCCTGGAGATGTGTGTGTGTGTGTGTGTGTGTGTGAGAGAGAGAGAGAGAAAGAAAAGGGGGTCAGATTCATGGCAGCTGATAGAAGCAAGATAGCCTTGAAACTCTCAGCTGACAACTCCTAGTCCTGCCCTACAACCTAGCTGGGCTTCCAGCACCCTATGCACCATCCCCGCTGCCTTCTTCAGCTGCCAGCTCACCCAGCTGCCCTCCTTTCATTTCCCTACACTGCCCCAGGGGCAAGCCAGCCCATTCCCAGATGGCCTCAGGACTCCTGGTGGTCTTCTGCCCCTTCTGCAGCAGCGGGAGACCCTGGTGCACATAACCCTTGAGTGTGCCAGGCTGCAGCCCTTCTACCTCCACCTCCAGAACCTCCTGCTGAGGTTCTGGTTGAATTCCACTCCCCACCTTTTTGTTTTTGGTCACCCCATCCATGGCCCCACAAAGTCCCGGGACCTCCTGGTCAACCTGGCCCTGGCCAAGTGGGCCCTGTACTTGACCAGGAACAAGGCTCTACCTGGGAAGGTGCCCAAAGACTGTGGGGCCTCTTTCCTCTCACTTGTCTGTTCACATTTCTGGGCAGAGCAGCAGTGGGTGGCATTCACCGGCTCCTTGGATGCCTTTGAGGACCGGTGGGTGTGGCCCAGGGGGCTCAGCTTGATGTCCCCCTCCAGAGAACTTCTTTTCACATGTTGAACCTTTGACCCCATGTCACTCCTACCCTTTTCTTCCTTAGTTGTCCCACCAAATAAATAAATGAACAGTTGTGTCTTTCAAACTTTGGCCCCACACAGTGGGGGTTATTAATTAAATAGGTGGGCCTTAAAGCCCACGATCTCTGGAAGATACAAAGAGACAGGAGTCCTCGTGGCCTGCTGAAGGCAGAAGCAGTGCGGGGCCCAATCCTTTTTTTCAGTAGAGCCTGCCTGCCTCTCCAGCATGGTGGGGCTGACAGAATAATGGCTGCAACATTTCAAGTTGCAGCATTGCAAACAACCTACATTGGGATGTGGTTTAGTTTGTGATGATGCAAAATTATTTAAAACCCCCAAAACTCACGTATGTGTAAAGTGTGATGCCATTAAGCTACACAAAGGGAAATTTTCGTGATGTACATGGTTACATTGTCATGTGTACAAGTGCCTTTAGAAGCATAGAGAAGTAAGGCTGGAAGGGACCTTCCAGCTCACCAGGCTGCTAGTGACAAGTCATAGCTGTGCTAGTAGGGGGAATGTCAAA
>NW_017729022.1:98503118-98503572 GCF_001723915.1 Gavialis gangeticus | reverse complement strand
TTCCACCAGGCTGCTAGTGACAAGTCATAGCTGTGCTAGTAGGGGGAATGTCAAAGAAAGTTTCTAGACTAATAGGGCCTTTTTACATGTTACACTGTGGGCCACACAAATGTTGACTAGTTCCATGCTAGCTTGTGGACACACCTTAATGGAACAGGGGCTAGATTATGCAGATGAAGAGAGAATCCTGCCCTGGATTGGTGTAACTTTGAGCCTCATAATGAATGCTTTAAGCAGACATGCAGACAATTCAGCAGTTAAAAGTTCCAAGAACTGCCCCAAATTAATGTGTAATAAGGCCCTAAGGGTGTGACTGCTCCAAACTCCAAGACAGTACGAAGCTGCTCAAAATTTGCGGGGCTCAAAGTACAACATTTAACAAGGCCTTTAGAGCTGCTGCAGCTCGTGTGTGTGTGTGTGTGTGTGTGTGTGTGTGTGTTGCAGCTCGTGTGTG
>NW_017729022.1:98496093-98502948 GCF_001723915.1 Gavialis gangeticus | reverse complement strand
TTGTGTACACTTGTGTTGCTAAACTCTGTTTTGGGGACAGATGTCTTTCCTGGAGACTATCTTGGCACAGAAGCAGTCCACTCAGATGGAAATGGTTCCACAAGATTTGAGGAGTATTTAAGCTTTTGCTAGTTACGGAGCAGCATCTATCAGTTACATTGCTGTCACTTCTTACCTGCTGAGGTGATTCATTCTGCTCTGGTCTGTTAATATTTATTTTGAAGCTGAGATGCAGAAACTGTGGAATATCAGATAAGGCTGGCAAGAGGTGAATGCCCTGGGAGTGTGCAGAGGACTAGGGTGAATTACAGAGTTCACATAGGATTCTGATTTTTTTAAGCCAAAAAATAAATTGGGGTGATTACTTGAGGCCAACAGGAGGTAGCAGTGAGAGCCATAACATTTCAGCAGCTGGAGAAACCAAGTCACATTGCAGATCCTAAGTAAAAAAAAAGTGGGGGGGAAGGGAGTTGGTGGGGGGTTTGTTTGTGAAAGTGAAGTATTATTTATTTATTTTATTATTTGCTTCACAACAAGTTCACCACATCTCTTTACAGCAGCAGGAATCCAGGAGGTACCAGTAACCTTCCCTGGTTGTGAAGAATGGAAAGCACATGAATTGTCATGTGCTTTGATAGCATTCTTGTGCTCACGGGCGTAGGAATAAAAAGTGCTTCAGCCCTCACCTTGTTGATCTGCACAACTGACAGAAGTGTTACAATGTCAAGAATGAATATCAGTGAAAGAGAATGGAAGCATCACTCAGTCCAGTGCTAGCTATGGACTCTGGGGACCTGTGTTGATTTCCTGTCTCCAGCACAGACTTACTTTCTGATCACAGGCAAGCCATGTAGGTCTGGAATCTTAAAGATACTTAGGTACCTAAATACACTAACATCCTCAAAAGGGCTATTGAACATATACAAAGGCCCACCTAAGTTCTGAAGCTGTCCTATAGCTAGAAAAATGTTCAAGCTGAAGCCCAAGAGTATGGTTTGCAACATTAATGTTTTAAAATTAGGGTCTCCTGTTGCAGTGGTTTCTCTTTGTATAAATAATACAAGATTTTCTTGGGTTAGAGAGACTCAGATGCCAGAGGCTGGTGGTTAGGGAACTCAGTGGGCATATCTACACATGCATTTACACCAGTTTAAATTTACTGTGGAGTAAATTACTGCACAGTAAGTGGGACTAGGCCAGCATCTACACATGCCTAAAGTTAGTCCCAAATCAGTTCATATACACAGTGTCCCTGCACAGTAAGGCATCTACATATGTGTTACTGCTCAGTAACTAACTGAGTGTAAATTTGACGCCTGGCTGATGCACATGTAGATATGTGCCCAAACTGCACAGTACTTTCAGTTACTGCACTAAAAATGCAGATGTGTACAAGTGCCCAGTGTGGATGAAGTCCTTACTGTATTAAATGTTAAATTAGTAGTACAAGGTGGACAGGTCCTATAGAAAGGATTGAGATAATTACCTCAGAATACCCAGTAGCCTGCTGATTAGTGCAATCCTGGAGGAAGCTGGAGATGAACATTTGAACCCAGACCTTTCCCAGTTGAGGTGATACCCAATTTTAAGGTAGATGCACTTGTGTTTGTGACTACACACACATACTTGCTCCCTCTCCCCGTAAATGCCCTCTAGACATCTGTGACAAGGAAGAATGTTCAGAATGATTCTGAGAGAAGAGAGGTGCCTTTTTTGGCCAGAGACAGGTGCTTAAGATCCCTCTTCATCTACTTTACACTTCTGATTAGCTTATATGGCTTTCCACTTAGTTAGTTTCTCCATGTAAATGTTTCCAGACATTATATGGGAAGCCTGGGTGCAAGGTTGAAAATTCTGGTAGGCTAGATTCTGGTAGTTGGCAGGGCATTAAGTACCTCTTAAGGGACCAGTAGCTGAGCAGTGGCAGTGGCTGAGCAGAAGCTGCTGCCTGGTGCAGGGGAAAAGTGGTCCCTCCCCTTTGCCGCTGCTAAACCCTTCTTGCTGCAGCCTGTGCCCAGGTTGGCCTGTGGCTCCTTTCCACCACCATCACTGCCACCTGCAGGCTGCCCAGGAGGGCGCTGGTGGAAGTACAGAGGAGCCACAAGGCAACCTGGGTGCTGGCACTGAATGACTGTAGCAAGAAGAGCCTTGCAGCAGTGAAGGGGGGGGACGCTTTTCCCCTACACTGAGCACAGCTTCTACTCGATAACTTCTGCGGCCACTGCTCGGTGTGGGGAGGGCCATGATCCGGGCTGCATGTGCGGGTCCCTGCCAGTACCATAGGGCTGGGGCCAGCAGCAGTTGCTGGGAGAAGCTGCCACTGCCTGGGCTGCTGAGAAAGGCAGTCCAGCTGTAGAGCCACCCCAGCCCCACCGCATGCCAAGGGACTGGCGGGATGAGCCATAGGCCAGATGGCAGCTGGGCCAGGTGGGACCAAGAGACCTGCCATGGGCTGGACAAAGTCCCTCTGCAGGCCATATTTTGCCCACCCCTGCTCTATTTGGTGTATTTAAGAAACAAGCATAAACCACTCCTAGCAAGTTCTGAAAGGTTTTTGAAGAAAGCAGTTGCCCCTTGGTGGAACAATGATAGACAGATCTGATGCACTGGGATATGAGTGATGTAGATTTGAAGCCCTTTAGGTAAAGGAAGGCTAAGAAATAGGTTTCCCACTTCCTAGGTGTGCTTTCTAAACACCAGGCTTAATTGAAAATGTGGGGCTCATCATCACTTCCTTCTCAGGCCACATTTTAAAAGATGATAATTTCCTTTTGAGTGGATATAACCTCCTCCCCTTGGAAGGGGATTTTGGGCTGTAGATCCCAACTAGATAGAGATGCTTGCCTGAAGCCTCGAGTCAGGCATATGTGTCTGAAATGGGGTGGAGTTTCAGACATTGCTTACTCTGCACTATCTTTTATTGGCTAGCTCTAGGCACCTACATGCTGGGCAAAGTTACTTTCTGGATCATCATTCTGAGGTGCCTGCCTCTTTATCATACACCAGATAGGATCCTGGATTCTGCTCGGGGACCCTGCACCCATGTGCTTTTCTGAATCTCTCTCTCCATGGTCCATCTCTTAAATGGAGAAAATGCTTCCCTCCCTCACAGGGGTTTTGATTAAAGATGAGGTTCTCAAATGCTATACTAATGAAGGCTGTCTAATAGGGTTATGAGAAATGGGCCATATTAGATTTGGATTGGGATGCGGCTTGAATCAGGGACAGCGATTTGATTAATTGATTCAGATCACTGTACCCAGTTCGATTTGGCCAAATCTGAATCTGAAGAGAATCCATGATTTGGCCATACACACAGCTTTACATGTTTTTTCTACATACCTTGAGGTACCAAGCATGGCTCATGAGCACTGCAATGGTGGGGTGGATGGAGCATCCCACAGGAGTGTGTGGGGCTCCCCTGTGTGCTCCAGGGTGAACCCAGAAGTGGACCGGAAGTACCTCCAGTCCACTTCTGGGTCCATCAATGAGAGCACTGGGGGCTCCCCCCAGACTCCCCAGCTTGGCAATCAGCCATGGGAGGACCCTGGGTGCCCTCTCAGACCAAGGAGACACCAGGCACTGAGCCAGGGGGGCACGGGAGGGCCTCCCAGTGTGCTCCCTGGTGGACCCGGAAGTGGACTGGAAGTGCTGCTTGTCCACTTCCAGGTCTGCTGCTGAGCACCCTGGGGACTCCCTGTGCTCCATCTGCACCCCCATTGCAGCATTCATGAGCTGCCTGCTACCTTGAGGTATGTAGAAAAAACATGTAGAGCTGTGTTTATATCCAAATTGCTGAATCTTTCCGAATCTCTCTGAATCGATTCAGAGGGTTCACCCACCAAATTGGGTCAGATCTCCACCGAATCAAATCAGGGACCGAAGCTTTGCACAGCCCTACTGTCTAAGCATCTTACGTAGAAGATAATGATCATTCATGGCCTCTGGGAATACAATGGAGGAGGTACTTTTTAGGACTCTTCTACCTCATAAGAAATTTTTGTAAAAAAAAAGAGAAGATGAAATAGCTCATAGAAATGAAATAAATTGCAAACAAATGGACTATTTCAATTCAACTGAGCAAGAATTTTTTCAGCTATCTGGTAAGAAGAAACAAAGGGTCTCTCCTTAGAATCTGTAGCTGGTAAAAGGTAAATAAATAAATACAAGGAAATACAGCTTTGCACAGTGTACAGTCAGCCAGTGGGGTTCATTGCCAAAGTAAACTAAAAGTCAAATCATGCTGTTTGTTAAAAGAGGACAGGCTTATTCTATAGCCTTTCAGCATGTGTAACTGCACAGAGTGAGATAAGGAGACACTGAACCTCTTGATTAAAGAAACAGCTGCTTGTCTGCATGGCCAAGAATTAATTTCTCTCCCATGCCCATAGTGCATTGTGCTTAAGTGTACTATGAGAGTTTTTTAGGTTCCCCCTGAAGAACTGTGTACCTGTTACTGGCAAAGACAAGATAACAGGCTTGATGGAATGATGATTTGATTCAAAAGGGCATATTCTATATCTTTATTATTAGCTTGGCTATGGACTGTTAACTTTAACTATTAGTATCTTGAATCAATAGCAAGATTTACTTAAAAAATATACAACATGGAAAACACTCTTGTGCCTGGTCTTTTGATTCTATACAACAGTTTCTTTTCCTCTCAAATGGGAGATTGGGAATTTTAGTTTTGTTGAAGAATGGAGGAAATCTGACTTTTAAAAGTCAAATTCAATACGTCTTTGCTGTCCCTCCCTCATGAGCAGCGACATAAAACTTTAAGTGTTCACTTTCATGTGAAATAGGGTCTGCCTGTCTAACTTTGTGCTGTAGCTTGTACCCTGGGGAAAGTAGATGTAGAAAAGGTTTTGCTGCCACTATTGTGTATCTGGGCAATGATGGGCCACAGTAAAGCTCTAGTACTTCTTGGAGCATTTAAAGTAATTGCTCAGATATCATGGAGTATTCTACTTTTCCATGGCTACTCAGATTGGAAGCATGGGCTGAGCTTTGGCTCTTCTGCGTACCTGGTTGAACTACTTATTTCTAATACAACAGAGAGAACAGTAGAAGGATATGGTCTCTAGCACCCTCTGAATCACACTCTCCAAGGTCAGATGTTTCTATAAAAATGGCCAGACTGTTTTCCCTTGAAATATGAGTGACTCATGCCTCCTGAGGCTGGGGGGAGGGCATGGTGACCATCCACAGGTGGTGGCATAGTTGCAGCTAGTGGGGACTGTGCTGATATTAGTGGTAAGGGTGGGCCAAGCGGGGACTACCCACAGGCAGCCACAGTGGTGTTGGTGTCAAGGCAGGGAGTGGCGAGTGGTGACTGCCTGCAGACACCGGTGGTAGTGACGCTGGCAGCCAATCATGGGGGGGGGTGGCATGTGCCCCCCCATACTGCCCCCTTGTGTCACCTATGCCTTGAAGCTTCTCTGTGTATGTCTGAAGATAGATTATACCTCTGAAGAAGTATATGAGTTACTGGAGGTGGTGGGTGAAAATAGCTGGAGGAAATCTTGACAGCATAAATGAAGGTAGGGATTTGTCCATTCGTCTTGCTGCCAGGAGGACTTTTCAATATTTGAAGATTTACTTTGATTCAGAAATTGAAAACTTGTCTGAATTAGATTACTCTCATGGGTGTATTTGAGAAATAAGTATAAGCAACTCCTAGCAAGTCCTGAAAGATTTTTGAAGAAAGTAATTGCCCCTTAGTGGAACAATAGATAGATAGATCTGATGTACTGACCTTCAACATTACTTCAAGGTTGTGGGCGTGGGATAGTTTTTAAGTTCAAGGAGTGAAGAACATAAGAAGTGCTATACAAGGTCAGATCAGTGGTCCATCTTGCCCAGTAACTTATTATGACAGTGGCAAGTATTAGATGCTTTAGGGGGAGAGTATTTGAACAGGGTATATCTAATATAATCCACCTCCTGTCAAGTCCTCCCTAGCATAAACTATAATTGATTTAAAGATGTCAGAGAATACATCCCTATCTGTTATAATTAAGAGCTCTCAGTGGACCTCTTCTCCCTAGCTGGGTGATGGTCAATGGAGTCCTTGGCATCTGCAGCAGGTTGATGAAATGTTGGCCAATTTGCAGTTGGCTGAACCATGAGTTTCTGGGATTTGCTTTTTTTCTGCCTTCTGATTAATTAGTTTTCTTGGCTGTTCCTTTGCTTATGTAAATATTTCCCTCCCTAGTTCCTGTGCTTTTGTTGTTTCCCTTGGTGATTTGATGCTGCTGTTACCCACTGATGATTTTGTTTTTCTTGCTCAAGCATGCAGTGAGGTGAATTACCATATTTATTCAAAATCAAGATAAGCCCCCCCACATTTAACATGCCGGGGGGAAGCCCTGTGTCCTAGATTTGAGTATGAAGCTGGGGGTTGGGGGTGAAGGCAGGTGGCTCCTGGGCCCCAGTCCCAACCCAGGGTTGGAACTGAAGCTGCAGCTGCTGCCTGCTCCCCTGCCAACTCTGCCCCCTGGGCCTCTGCAGCCATTACCCTCCCCACTGCCTCTTTCTCCATCTCTCTCTACCCCAGCCTCTGCCCTCCACCTGCCCAACTCCTCCACCCCCACCTTTCCTCCTGCTCTGGCTCCAGCTCTAGTAGGCTCCATCCCCACTGCTGCCTGGGGCATGGAGCATGTGTTTGTTTTGGCCCCATAGCTTGGGCCAGGCCTTATAGCTGGGGCCAGAGCTGCTCTGTTGCCACCAGTGGTAAGGGCTGAGCACCCACACATGCTCCATGCCCCTGCCAGAGCAAGAATAAGCAGTGGCAGAAGCAGGGGGAGATGGGAGACTTACAAGGGACAAAGAGAAGCATTGTGCAGGGTCTGA
>NW_017729022.1:98484975-98491093 GCF_001723915.1 Gavialis gangeticus | reverse complement strand
GAGAGGAAAGGGGACCTGAGGCTGAGGGGGCATGGGCAGGGGGGCCAGAGGTGGGGAGAGCAGGCATGGGGGGGCAGGCAGATGAGGGAAGGCAGGTGGCAGCGGGCAAGGGGCAGAGGTCAAGCCCCACTGCCTGCCCCCTATTGCCTTCCTACCTGCTGCCTTCTATTGCTTGTCCACCACCTGCCCCCCCTGCCATTGCTTTCCATGCTGCAGCAGTGGGGGGACAAATTTAAGACAACCCTCCACTAATTAGATTCTGTACATGGAAAATGATAACACATTTATAAGTTTTTCCTGTATATAGTATCTAATTATAGGAAGGTCATCTTCAGTTCAGGGTTGTGTTGGATTTGGGTAAATATGGTAATATTTATGAGAGAAGAGCAGGTGGGGGGAGGGGGACAGGGGGACTCCCAAAAGCAAACTATTGGCTTAAGACTTAAACGAAGATCCTTGCTGATCCTGCCAAATTTCTCTGTTATTTGACTGTTTCTCTGTAAACAATAGATGAGTCTGAGCCCTAATAAAAATGTATTAGATTATGCACACGTGTGTATGGAGAAGTGAAGGTTAAAACTGAACTTGCCTTCTCAGTTGGACTCTTTTGGACAAATAGAATCTCTAGAGCTATACTCTTGGGAAAGCATTTTTTTTTACTTTGTTTGATCCATATACACACTGCATAGTTCCATTTGGAACGTTAACTGAAGTCATCCTTGTGATTATTGATTTGCAAGTTAGACTCCCACTTTTCCTCTCACTTCTTTCTCCTAAAACTGCTCTTGATGTGCTGAGCAGCCTGTCAAAATCAGAACTGTCTGCATGATCTAATCATCCAAGAACATGTGTGTATTGCAGGACCTCAGTAAGTCTCATCAGTCAAATACTGATATTTGCCCTCTTTTTAACACAGACCATGATTCTGCCCTTTCCCTGAAAACAGCCCAAGCAGCTAAGTCCATGTATAAGACACTTGAGCTATTGAGTCTCTGCTAGCACTTATTACCTCCAAAAGTGTGATTCTGTATGAAATATAACGTATTACTTACAATTTGGGGGTTTTCTTTTTCCCTTTAGAACAGATCAGAAGGAGCAATAATTCTCTTGACCAAAGTATAACATATAATTTTCTGTCAGATGTCTGTGTATAGCAGTAACAAATAAAACCTGTACTAGATTATTATAAATTGTTTAGCAATGATAACAGTAGCTTGATATTAACTGGCATTTTTCATCGCATTAACAAGGATTCTATTATAGGCATGGTAAATGAAAGTGTGCTGTTTAACAACCCCCAATTTATTCCCAAAACTTTTTTCCCCTTTTTTGTGGTTTGGTTCACACCCCAAATCTCCTTTTTGGTACTGCATTTCCGCCATCACTTATACCATTATGGACTGTGGAAATGAGACTGAGCTGCCCAGTAATTTGCAGCACTGAGAACAGTGCAGATTAAGCTGATGGTTTGATGTATGATATTGTTCCTCCATTATTTTTTCAGAGCATCAAGTTAACAGGACTAATGCAGACTGGCATGTGTGTTGTAGCAGCCATCACCTGCTCTGAAGAGAGAGATAATATAATTGCTGTAGGCTGTGGTGGAGTTGGGGGTGAGGAAAATGGGGGGAGGTGAAGGCAGAGAAGATTTTGCTATTATGAAGAATATACATTTTAATTAGATGTTAGTGATCTTGCTTCCCATAAGTTGCTATTAAAGTGTGTCATAGACTTTTATAGCTAATTAGCTGAAAGGTAAGATGCAGATGTATTAAAAAGATGCACGTTACTTGTATTCTTTATTTCCTCTTTGGGAGCTGCCAAATGGGCTGTGGTTGAAATTTTTTCCTTTAAATTGGTACAGTTGAAACAGAAAAGGGCAAAGAAACAGATTTTCTGTGTCTTTGCCTTTTTTTCCCCTCAGAAATTCATAATGACTCTAACAAGAAAAATAGATCTGTTTACATGTTACTCTCATAAATGCATAGGGCAATTAACTAGAAGTAATACCAACATCAGTTTACTGGATTGTTTCCACATGCACAGAGCACCTGAAATATACCTTTTATTTTTTCACTCTAAACAAATGCTGTAATGTTGTCTTAGTCTGGTTTTTTGTCCCCTAAGAGACTCTAATTCATTTTTTTCTTAATAAAACAATAGAGATCTAAATGGATGAGAGAGGGGCTTATACAGTCAGAAGCTCTCATACTTCAGCGAGAAGGAAAGCTCTATACAATGAATGGTGGGGACCCAGAATTAATGGCAAAAGTTCAGAAGATTCAAGAAACCAATGAGGCTGAGGTGAAACAAATCCAAGAGGAAACAGCAGCAGCCTACCATCAAAATGTAAGCCTATAATATACAACATGTGCTCCCTCTTTCATTTGTCTACTTTACAAGAGTTAATATCCAGTATCTGAAAGGTTCACAAAGGAGGGGCTTTTTTCCTTCTAGACTATTAAACTACAGTAGCAGCTTATTAAAAAAAAGAATTTCTCCTAACTGGAAAAAAGTGGTCTTGATGGGGGGTTGTGGTAGATGGGAAGTACATAAATAAAGGAGAAATTTGAGCGTTCTGGTTAAACTAACATATCAATACAATGCCAGAAGAAATAAGTTAGACCAGGACAATCTTCATTAATTTTGTTGTAAGATAATGAAGATGGTGAAATCCTGGCTAACCTGAAAAACAAGGATTTAACATAGAATATAAATATAATGGAATGGACTCCATAATCAAGAGGTGATGGGAATTTTAAAAGGTGTAAAGAGCTGTTAAGTACCTGCTGGATGTCTAACTCCTATTCCTCTAAAACCCAATCACTGTGTCAAATTTATAAAATACCTTCCAAGGTTGACTTGAAAAACTTCTCCAGGTTTCTTCCACAAAACCAAAAGGTGCTTTGTACCCAAAATTATTTGTTTTGTACATTTCCTGCAGACCAACTGTTTGGCACCTAGAGAAGCTCCCTGGTTCCTTACAGTGCATCAAGATTTCATACAGTTCACTTAAAGCTGCTCTAAGTTGTTCCAATTGCAGACAGCACTGAGGGCCATTTCAGTAACTGGGATCAAGACCCTTTTACTTGGTCTTGATCCCTATAGCTAGGACTTATGAGGGTGTGTGGGTAGCAGCATAGCTAGCTCTACATCCCTTAAAAATTTCCCAGGACAGAAAGATCTGTTGCTGAATAATCTAAGCAGATGTAGCAGGGCTGAAGATCTGGCCATTGGCCTCTGGGATATGTGACTTGCATAGATTTCTCTTGTGGAAAAATGTTTTAGTATTTACTGTTGCTTGTGAATATCTCCTAACTGGCATAGCCTGGGAATTCCACATTTCTTGTACATTCTTGGAATAGATCTTCTGAGATGGGCTGGTTGGGCACTGTGCAGAGTCAGGGCTTGATGAATCCATAGTTGGTTTAGTTCAGCTATTCCTTAAAAGCACCCTCATGAGTAAGATGATTATTTAATCTCAGTTTTTGTAGCTCCAGTGGTGACTATTCTATTCTACCTCCTCTCTGGGAGTTCATTTTTTTCAGTGCTGCATCATCATCTTATAAAGCTTAACTAATATATGGCAGAAATTCATTGGCCCTTATACTCACTTTCTGCATGTGAGTAACTGTTCATTTCTTCCAATATTTTGAGACCGTTACTGTATTTTCTTGCATATAATATGCCCCCCGAATAAAACATGCATCTTGTTTTTTAGAATGCAGAATGTAGAAAAAAATATTTTTCCAGAGTCATAACTGACTCTGTGACATAGATCAAGTCCTCTGGGGAAGTGTCCAGAAAGTGTGGCATGCATGTTTCCTGGAGAACTTACTCTGTCATGCATAGTTAGGTCCCAGACCTTTACAAGGACAATAGCAAGGCTGTTAGTTCCTTATTGTAAATAGTTCTGTATATAAGTTCTTGTAAATAAAGTGTTTACTTTAACAGGGCACCCCAATTTTTTTTTTGTAATATCATGTTCTAGGGGCACCCCGCCCTGCTCTCGCCTGTCATCCCTTGATGCTAGCTAATGTATATACTGTGGGGGGCTACCCTGATCTTACTATAATGACCACCCAACGTGTGGTCCTTTCCTTATGGGCCAATCACGTGGCTCCTCTCCTACACCATGCCTCTCCTACACCATACCGCTCCTACAGCATGTCCCATGCCTCACAGATGGCATCCTTACAGATGGTCTATCTGTCGCTGATATAGCCCCTCACTGGGCCTTCCAACGCCTTGGCCCCGCTCTGGGCCCACTTCAGACCCCTTGGTCTCTCTCTCAGACCCATTCAGGTTGCCAGACCCCTCGGTCTCTCCTCTGGCCCGTCTCTGGGCCCTCAGACCTCTCGGTCGTTCACAGAACCACTCACTGGGCTGTAGGCTCTTTGGTCTCTTTCTCAGCTTCTCTCCCAGCTGTCAGCTCCCATCTTGCTCTCGTCTTAGACCCTGTTAATTCTTCATTCTCCAAGCTGCTGTGCAGGCCTCAGACCCAGCCAGCCCTACACTTTGCTCTTTGGCCCCTAACTGGGCCACACTATATCTGGGCGTCTCTTCACTGAGTCCTCAGGCTCCTCACTGGGCCTCTGGATCCACATGGTCCCAATCTTTCTGGCAAGAGCTTTTCTGTAGGGTTTGCTCCCCTAGCCTTCCCCCTCCCTGGGATAACCCACAAGGTAGTGGGAGCTGAGGTTTTCTGGTGTCCCATCCTCTCCTTTTCCTCAGTGGCCCATGTGTGGCATTTCATGGAGGCTACCCCACCACAGGCATCCCCATGACATTAACCAACTCCAGTAGGGTGCAGTTTTAGGTCTTACCCAGGACCTATCGTCAAACCTACCTGATCTTACATCTCCCTCTCTCTGGGCTCCCCCTTAGATGCCCTGTGCCCCTCCTGGGCTGCTAACTACCATCCCCCCTGGCCCTGGCTCCATCTCTATTCTATATCCTCCATCTCTTGGAACCCTGTCCTTGATCCCTCCTCCTCAGATGGCCAAGCACCAGCCATTGTCATCCTGGGCTGCACCTCCCTTGATCTCTTCCTTTCAGCTGTGGCCACACAAGGACCTTTGGCCTCTCCTAGACCCTGGTCCTGCCTAAGGCCAGTTGAGAACTCCAGGCTCTCCCAGCTCTGGCAGTTTCTGCCATGGCCTGTTTCATCCTTTAGCCCTTCCTGAGCCCTGGCAACACACAGGCCAGGGTCAGTCCTCCAGCTGCTAGCCCTCTACTCTCTGTGGGTCTGCCCTCTTGGGCTACTCCATAGATTACTTCTCTCTGGGCTCAGAGCCTTCCCTAAGTCTTCCTGCATAGCTACTCCTTCTCTGGGGCTCATCTGGACCCCTCAATAGGTCCCACACTCTGCCCCACTCACTGGGTTCACCCAGACCCTTAACTAGGTCCCCTAAACACTTGCCCTCTCTCTCAGGGCTCACCTGGCCCCTCAGTAGGCCTACAGACTCTCAGCTCCTCTCCCAGGGCCGGCCTGGCCTCTCCTGAGGCCCTTGTGCATACAACCCCTCACTCTCTGGGCTGGCCTGGCCTCTCAGTAGGCTCCAGGCACTCATCTGCTTTCGCAGGGCTCATCTGTCCTCTCCCTATGCCCAAACACTTGTCCTCTCTGCTGCACAGCTCGGTCTGGTGGGGGCTGCAGTGGGGACTCTGGCTCCCTTGATCAGCTCCCTGCCCCTGCCACATCCGCCCTGCCACATGGCTTGGCTCCTGGGTCAGCTGACTCTCTGATTAGGCCTGACCACCCCGCCCTCCCCCGGCAGGTCACTCAGAAGACTGCCTGACCTCTTAAAGTAGCTGGCACATCAAACACCCTGCCACATTTCCACATCACAAGCTTCATCAAGATATTACCAGTAGTCACTTGCTGCTGTACCTTGTAGCTTCAGGTACAAGCTACAGTGCTCAACCAATAGTTATGCCTGTGAGAAGTTTATTAACTCAAGACTCTGCCTCTTCAGCTGTCTGAGCAAGACGCAAGCAACAGCCACTATAGCAGCTGTGTAGTACACACAGTGTCTCCAGCAGTGCTGCATTTCCAGTGGAAAAAACCCCAGCTTCTCTGATTAATATACACACCTGAAATTGCCGGGGGGGGGGG
>NW_017729022.1:98460356-98484846 GCF_001723915.1 Gavialis gangeticus | reverse complement strand
ACAGTGGGGAGGTTGATTTGAGGTCAAAAGTGTGTGTTGTAGCTTGAAATCCCTTCTCTAGCTTAAAATCCCACCCCCCCTTTCTCAGTCATGTTATCAATTGTATTTGAGAGCTTTCTGTGTCTCTCCAATGCCACTATCAAAACTGGGTTTCAACCAGGACTGGTGTATTTTCAGGACCCATTTACTTTCCTGTCTGGCACTTCTTGTGAACTTGCCTATGACATACTTTGAATGTGAAGTGTTTTGTCTTTTGACTCTCAGTTAGCAATGGTATTGTTGTAAGGACAAGCAATCCATGTTGTGCAAACAGACTGACAACGAAGAGGCTTGTCTCTCTCTGTACCTGTATCTCACTCTCATCAGAACTAGAATCCTCTTGGCTCTGCTCTGCCACAAACTATTGTTTATATAATTTGAATTTCAGAACAAGAAATGTATCTGGACAACGTGCTGTCAGGGAAGCAAAGCTCATTATCTGCACTTAGCCCCCTCCTTCTTCTCCCTGAGGCTAATTGTATTTAGAAAATATCACATTGCAAATTTTTCCTGCCAAACAGCCTCTTTACTGAAAACTGAAGCAAAAATACATTAATCAAAAGCTGAAAAAGTAGCATACCAGTTATCAGGGCAGGGTCAAATTCATAAGGAGCATAATAAAAGAAGTTGGCTGGGCCACTTACATGATGGACTGAAAAATAGGTCTTTGAGGGATGTTTGTCAGAAATCTATAATTCTTCTACAAACTAAGTGAAAAGGAGATAATCTTGTTAATAAAAGTACAAAATGTGCTTTGCATTTCCAAAATATAGAATTTCCACAAACTATGTTATGTTTTTAGATAGGTTTCCTTTGTCATTCTCTTGCCTGAATGTTCATTCCGTTATACTTAACAGCAGATTAGTAGAACATCAATACTGTTAGCAAAGAAGCCATTCCTCTGAGAACAAATATAGTTTATTTTTTATTTTAAAATTTCTCTGACTGAATGTTTTTATTTTTTTCAATAGACAAAGTATCTGATTGATAGGCAACAGTATAATATCTGTTTTAGCTTCTTCATACTTTTCTATTAGAGCACAGAAAAGAAGTATTGTCTATCTTCCAAGTATTGTATATTTGTGAATATCAAATTAGGGCCATGATTCATTTTCGTCTCTGTATATGTGGGGAACCACTTGTCATGGGAAACCATAGAAGTCATGGGTGATCCCTGCCAGTGGTGCTCAACCTATCTTGCCTCATGAACTAGATGAGTGGCATGGGTCTAGTACACAGGCTGCATCCCACATGTGGGGTTGGTCCATGGGTCTGATCTTGTGCACTGTCTTGGCCCCATATGCCCAGATTCTGTCACTGAGTGAGCAGTATGCCAGCCCAGCTGCACACTGGAGCATTCTAGCACACATGGCCACATCATCTGGCCAAATGAGCTCCCCACACCTCTGAAAATCTGATAGCAGAGGAACAGCAATTTAATGTTGCCACCACTTCCCTGCTGCCAAATTTGTAGACTTGTGTGGAGACCCGCAGGCTGGATCTGGCCTCTGGGTTGGAATTTAAGCACCACTGGTCCATGCTGTTGAGTAAGGCTGAAATGTGAAATCCTGATCCAAACTTCCCAAAGTTTAGGTAACGTAAGACACAGACTGATAAACAGGCAGAGCTTTTAGTAAGATAACTGCAGTAAATAGACCTGAACCTTTTCTGAAAATCCATATGGTACCTCCACCAAACATTTACATTTTTAAAGAGTTGCAATTTTGGTATACCTCTCTACTTCTGAAATTTCAGGCAGGGTTGGAAATGAACATGCTGAAATACCATGAAAGAGGCTGTTTACCTGTATTACTGGTCTAGTCAGAAGCAGGAAATATTGGAAATCTCCATGAGTTCAGAAGAGCATTCCAACCTAAATTGTAGCTAAAATTGATTCAAGTTCTTGAAATGATCATAAGCCTTTTCTGAAGCTTATCAACCTAGAATGTTGAGCTTTTTGAGCTTGGACAACTGGTCTCTCTCCCCTTCACTCTCTCTTTCACACACACTTACCCCCCAAATACTCAGCACACAATTAGGCCGCTTGTACATGTGACAGGGGTTTAGTTCTCCTAAATTGAAATGGTGGATTTCTAATTAGTGAGCTTTTAACTGTGATGATTAAAAACCTACCTTTTCAATTTAGGGGCTTCCATCACTGTTACAGCAAGGGGCCCGATCCCCCCCACCCTTTTTTTTTGCGGAGCCAGACTGCAGCCAGTGGGTAGCTGCCAGTGGGCCCTGAGCTGTAGGAGGCCCTGGTCCTTCCCTCTGTAGTGGTGGTGTCCTCTGGGGCTGCCTGGGCAGGCTGCTAGTAAGATAGGTGCTGGCTCTGAGCTGGGGCAGCACGCAGCCCACTAGCAGCCCTCCCAGCCAGCCCCCGTGGAGGGAAGGACTGGGGTTCCCTGCAGCTCAGACATCACTGGCAGCTCACCCTCCAGCCATCGGCAGGCTTCGCTAAAGGAAAAAAAAATGGATCAGGCCACTTGCTGTTTTGCCCTTCCCCGCTGGAGCTTCCAGTGCCTTGTGCACTGTCCCCACTGCCTTCCCGCTGCCTAGGACCATGAAGGAATGGGCTGGCTTGCCTCTGGGGCAGTATGGGAAGGTGGCAGGAGGGCAGCTGAGTGTGCTGGCAGCCAGAGAAAGTGGCAGGGAGGGTGTATGGGTTACAGGAAGCCCTCCAAGCCTGAGCTTCCCTGAGTACACCTGGGCTTCCAGTGCCCTGTGCACCATCCCTGCCACTTTCTCTGGCTGCCAGCACACTTAGCTGCCCTCCTGCCATCTCCCTGTGCTGCCCCAGGGGCAAACTGGGTGTGCTGGCAACCAGAGAAGGCAGTGGGGATGGTGCATGGGGCGCTGGAAGCCTGGGCAGGCTAAGGGATGGATGTATTGCTGCAATTTGTTAGGTAGCAAACTAAAATATATCGGGATGTGTTTTAGTTTGCTATGTAACAAAGTCATTTACATTGTAATATGCCACGGCATGTGTACAGTATGACAAAATTAAATTGCAATATGCCACCGCACGTGCAACATGTGATGCAATTAAACTACTATAAAAAGGCAATTTCATCATGTGTACAAGTGGCCTTAAACCCTAAATACTCTATTTTGCCAAGTAGCCATAGGAGGAAATAATGAGTTTGAAATTTAAGCAGATGTCAATATTTTCTCAAATTTGCTATATATTTAATAAGCTACACATTTTAAATGTGTGCTGGTATATGACCCTCCAAATGAATGAATACCTTTGATGTGAACTGTTGCTTAATACAAGGGGGTGAGGAAAGAACAGATCAGAATCTTCCTTTGTTAATACCACTAAAATCATTATTTACAACAACAATTAGTATTTTTTTGCCTGTTTAAAGCTTTCATTCATTTTCCCCCTTTTTTCCCCACTGCGTATAATCATAACCCTTGCCTCTTGTGCAGTCAGTTATAGCCTGAATACAGCAGTGAACTTAATTACCTGATATCATTACATGATCTGATTTAATGTTCAAATCTGTGATTCATAATACCATTCTTTTGAATAAGGAGTACTTGATAGTTGTGTTCACTGACAGAGAACCAATAGGAACATTATTGATCACGAGCAGGTTTTTTTGCTGTTTCCATACGTGGATTTAGTAATTTAATTGAGAAAGATACTAACCTTTTGCCTTTTTATAAATGATTACCAAATATTATGTTAGCAAATAAAAACAATTGTTTGCTATACAGTGCAACAGGTTGGTAAGTGGACAGTTATCAAAGTGGTAATGGATCAGTTATAGGTATCAGAACAGATATAGCTAGCAGATCAAATATAACCAAGTAAGTTCAGAGCTGATCAGAATAACTTAGAAAAAATGTATTTTCATTTAAACTTGTTATCTTGCTGAGGTGTTCTGACTTTTGATGCAGTTTTCAACAGGAAGGTTTCTGATGTTCAAAGGAGACTCTGTAGGTGCTTCTGACAGGTGACTGGAAGTAGACCATGATTTTCTTTATCAATATACGGATGCTTCAATGTTTTGACACAAGTATGTTTTACTGAAAACCTCCTCCCTACTCCTTCAAATGTGGAACCCAAACAAATTCCCAAACCTTGAAATGTATGGTACAATGGAATTGTGGTCCGTATAAACTTTATTTATTTTTTATTCTTTTTATAAACTAGTTAGAGGCATACTTTTAATATAACTTGTCACCAATACTTTTATTCTATTTTTAGGTAATACAGCTAGGTAGAATTAATAATGCTAGATTTTAATGATGAATTTTTTAACAATACAAAGAAATCCTCTAATTCTGCTGAAGTCAACTGGAATTTCTGAAGGTCTTTCAAAGGGCTTTATGCTCCCAAGTTATGTAGATCCTTTTGAAAATCCCATTCTTGGTTCTTCACTTCAAGAGAAGTGGTTTGGGGTATCTATCTGCAGGAACCATGATGCAGTGCCCCGGTTGTGGGAAACCTAAGGAGGTCAATGCCCATTGTTCATCAAAAATCATGAGAAGCTCTTCTTTTTATAGCATTTCTGATCAGTGGGTGTTCTCTTCCTGCCAAGTGGAAAATGTATACTTAATACTGTATTAACTATTAACTCCCAAAGTCAATAGTTTCCCTGGTAAGATCAGAACACTTAAAACATAGTAAAAACAATGTAGATAATATTTACTAAGTGTAAAAGAGCGCTTACTTAAACATTTATACAGTTTTTATGATGCTAGGTTCCTTTTCTAAAACATTTTTTAAGTGTGGTGAATATGTAAGTTAAAAAAATATGAAAGCTCTGCTTCATGCAGAAAAGCAAACATTTTTTCGCATTTTTGTAGGATTTAGTGTAGTTAGAGGTATTTCATGTCTTGCTATTAGAGTTCATATGAACCTGAAGACAGAATAAATACATGGGATGCATTTAAAAGGACTATCTCAATCCTTAATGGGTTGGGAGAACTGTCTTTTTAATGATCTTTTAATATATTTAATGGCATTCAGGTCTGCGGAATAACAGAGTATATCAAGGCAAAAACATGCAGAAGGACTTCAGGAGTCTATCAGTCTGCTAATTTGACCAGTAAATAATACAAAACCCTTTTGTGTGTATCTTGGTCTCTTCCTCCCTCCAACAGTTGTATCATCCTGTGAGATCTCCACAAGCGTGGGTCTGCCAAGGCTTTTGATTTCTAGAGTTTTGAAGCATTTACGTTTCTTTAAGTTGATGCAATTTTTGGTAAACAGTTCAACAGCCATTGTGTAGTTTGATACTTAAGCCTGGGTAACAATATAAGGTTTGCTATTAAGTTAGCAAGACTGCTGTAGAAAACTGCATACCTTTTAAAATAATGACGGAGGTCCTGATCCAAGCTTATTTAAATCAGCGAGAGTCTTTTGGTTGACTTCAGCAGATATTAGGTCAAACCTTTAAGTATGTCCCCCATGGCAATATCAGCTGTTTATATAGGACAATAAGAACTAGTGGAAGGCAGAAGGAGATCCGAGCCAATTTTACCAAATTTCATTTTGACAACAAATGTTCACTGAAAGGTAACATATGCACTCACAGTACTGTATGTGAGTCAAAGGCAACTGGCTGGAGAATTGTCAACCTACTGTTTCCCATTTATATGAGAAAATGGTAGGATAAGGAGACTGGATAGGAACAGTGCTGGAACTGCACTTTAACAGAGTGAACAGGCATCCTATCTTGTTTGAGAATCTAGTGGAGTAGTAATAGACTGCCTTGATCTTGGTATGTGACACAGAATTGGACAGCCAAAACCTTTTCAGAGTGACCATTAAAGCTTTGCCACAAAATCTTATGAGTTCAGCTGACCTCCAATTTTGTATTCTGAGAATAAGGGAGGATATCAGTGTTGGTGCCAAACACCTATGCCATTTGTTAATCTGAACTTGCAGTCAGGAGAACTGTTTCATTTGAACCAGTTACAGGGGCGAACAATAAATTATGTCATGGAGGGCAGAAAGGTGCAAATGCGTGACAGAATGATTAAACAAAGGAAAGGAATTGAAGGTGCAGGATTATAATTTACTATATGCTCTTAATGTATCTGTTTTAAGAGAAGTCAGATGTTTCTGAGAACTCGGTAACTAAGAATAATTGAGTCTACACTTCTAATGTTAAAGGCTTAATATTAAAGGAATAGCAAATGTTATAAGAATACCACAGACTTAAGTAGCACGTGTTAGTATGTCATATGCAAACTATTAATTTTTTGGAGTCAAGAACAGTTGAATACTTCTTAAAACATCTGTTAATCACTTAACCTTCACAAATAGAAGCATAATACAGTATATAACCAGTAACTCTAGAAATCAAGATAAAGAAGAGATGTATTAGGGTCCACATTTTCAGACCTCAGAGTTCTCTTGTAACTCTGGTACTGTAGATTCTATAGGAGCTTTGTGTAGTAAGAAACTACAAAGTACATACTGCTTCTAACATACTGTATGTAACTCTGCAAGTAGCATTTATTAAAGGAGAAGAGAAAGGATTCTCCTCTTACTTACTATGATTTTCTACCCTGGGATAACTTCATTGACTCTGGAGTTACTTCTGACTTGTACTAGGGTAAATGAGAAAAGAATCCTGGGAACTACTTGTATTTTAAATTTGAACCATCATCATCACCTTGGTAGTGTGCGAACTAGGGCTGTGCAAAGCTTCAGTCCCTGATTTGATTTGGCAGAGATTCAGCCCGATTTGGTGGCTGAATTTTTAAATCTGATATGAATCACAGGACCCTTTAATCTCTGCCAATCAAATTGATTTTGAAAGATTCAGAGATTTGGACATAGACACAGCTTTAAATGTTTTTTCTATATACCTCAAAGTAGCAGGCAGCTCATGAATGCTGCACTGCTGGGGCACATGGAGTGTCCCATTGAAGTGCGGGTGTGGGGGTGGGCAGCTCCCCAGTGTGCTCAGCAGCAGACCTGGAAGTGGATCAGAAGCACTTCTGGTCCTCTGCTGGGGAGTGCGCTAGAGACCCCTCCCATGGCTCCTCGGCTTGGCGACTGGTGCCTCCTGGGTCTGGAGGGGCACCCAGGGTCCCCCCATGGAGAATCGCCAAGCTGGGGAGGTGCAGAGGGGGGGCCTCTCAGCGCACTCCCCAGCAGACCCAGATTTTGCCACTGAGCACATGGAGGGCACCTCCACACTCCTGTGGGATGCCCCATCTGCCCCAGCATTGTAGCGATCACAAGCCATGCCTGGTACCTTGAGATATGTAGAAAAAACATTTAAAGCTGTGTCTATGTCCAAATTGCTGATTCTGTGAATTAGCATCGCATATCCAGATTCAGGTTCAGCTGAATTGAATCAGTTACAGTGATCCAAATCAATGAATTGAATCACTGTCCATCATTCGGGCCAAATCAGAATCTGAATCGAATAGGGCCCGCTTCACACACCCCTACTATGTACTATTTACACTTCAGAACAGTATATGAAAATATGTAATGGGTTGCACAGTCAGGTGTGAATATGCAGTTCTTTAACTAAAGTCCTATTGAAGCCAAAGGGAGAATTGTCTGAGTGGTACAAGACTACCTAATATTTCTAAAGAATGTCTCATTCATGAATTAAGCATTGTGACATTTCTTTTAAGTTTCTAAAGAGTACTATATCCATTTTTTATAGGTAGAGAAACTGAAATTTGCCTAAGGTCAAAAGTTAAGTGTGGCATAGCCTTTGGGATCTGAATCTGAGATCCATATTTAGCTTTGAAAATCTGGGTCCTCTCATAGCTCCTAATCCAGCATCCACTGATGATTATGAAAAGCTCTGAAAATGGGATTGAGGGAAAGAGTCATATCATTTCAGGGTTTGAACCCTATGGAGCCAGAATACTCTCTACTCACATAAACTTGCTAGTGTAATGGGGCCATTACACACTTGGATACATTGAACAAGCTGTAGGGACTGTGTACATTGGAAAAGCTTTGTGTCAGAAATTGTTTTGGCTCACAATCAATCCTAAAACGGATGCAGGAGGCAGAAATGTGACTAGGTCCCCTTCTACCAGTACTGCAGTATAACTGGGGGTGTGGGGGAGCAAGTGGGGCACTGCTTTAGCAGGGGCATGCAAAAATAACTGCCATCACTGAGGTTGCAGAACATGCTGCTGCAATCCGCACCTTGGCAGCCAGAACTGCCCTGTGCATCATAGCTGCCCCAGGCATGAAGCTGCTTTGTTACACATCTGCTTTCCACCTTTCTTTTCCCATAGCTATAGCTACATCAAGCTAGTAAGTCTGAGGATTTAGCTTAGCAGTGTTAGTGCAGGACGAGCTGTGTAGACAGCTTGAGAGAAGTTATATGTACAGCACAATCATGAGTGTCAGAAACTGCCCTATCATTATAGGTGAGACCTCATTGCAGGGGCTACCTCCTTGGGGAAAAGCACATTTTTTAATCTTTGACCTGTCTGTGGCAACCAACAAAACTGTTAATCAGTGCCAGTTGTAATGACTTGTTCATAATGGATAGGTATCCATGTTAAAATAAGACTGAGATTACCAGCATATTTTTTATACATTGCAGAAGAGTACAGTAGCAAAGTGAAGTGTTGGGGGGGGGGGAGGGAGGGTTAAGACTGGCTGGCTGGCTGGCTGGGAGGATGGACAGATGGACAAGATGGGGTTGAAACCAGGGCACCAGCCCTAGACACTGACCCTGGGCAGGTGGGGGCACAAAAATAGCAGTAACTGTGCTGTCAGCGTGCTGTGAACTGCTTGCTGCCCAGAGCAATTAGGCATCTTGGGTGTGTGTAGACAAAATGAGGGGCGTGTGTGCATGGCACGTTAAAGCAGGTTAAATGCTTTTGCACTGCTTTAATGGTGTTGGTGTTTGCACATGTTGGAGGTGTATTGTGCATTAATTCCAGCCACTGTAGCGCATTCAGCAGTGTAATACGACTTAAATGACTTTGGGGTGCAGCAAACTAAAACACCTCTGAGGAGTTTTAGTTTGCTGTCCTACAGCTGTGGAGTAAAGCACCAGGCTCAGTGTGGCTCAGGGGCTCTGCAGGCAGCCCATGCAGGCAGCCTGGAAGCAGCCCAGGAAGGCAGGCTGAACTGAAGAAAAAAATAAATAAAAGCGGTGAGCCTGATCTTTTTTTCCCCCCCACCTCCTGGAGCCTGCCTGCCTGAGTAAGCTGCGCAGGGACCTGGCCCTTCCTTCCGTGGCTGCTGTGCCCCCTGGGACCGCCTGAGCCAGGTGCCTGCAGGAGGGTGCCACTTGGCAGGGGTGGCACTGCTGCCATGGAGGGAAGTGCCTTCCCCCCCCACCCCTGCAGATCAGGGACTGCTCCACCCACCAGCAGCTCACCCTCTCCTCCCCACTGCCAGAGAGGCAGGTAAAACACGGGTGTACATGACACGGGGGTTTACTTTGCTCTAAACTGAAGCAGTGTTTTTAAAAACCCACCGCTTCAATTTAGGGTGAAGTAAACCCCCATTTCATCTACACAAGCCCCTTGTTGAATCTCTAGAATGGTGATAGATGATAATAACTTTAGGCATGTAGACAAATGTACCAGTTGTATCAATTTCAAATAATATTTATATAAGCTATTACAATGTGACCATTACATTGGTATTATATAAATGTAGCTAAATTGCCCTAACTTTGACCCTGAATTAAACAAGGCAAAAGCTCCAAAAGTTTGGGGTATTGAGTATGCCTTGAAAATGCCTAATGGTCCAGGGACTTTAATGGAGTTGAGGTATGCCCCAACACTGATTTGGATTGGGATGCTTTGATCAAGATACGTAGATGTTTAGATCTTTGATCAGCATATATACATATAGGCATCTTGACTCATAAGTCAAGATGCCTACAAATTTTCTCAGGTCAAAGCACCATTTAATGATTCTATTGGAGGGGTGACCTGAACTGCATTTTTGTAACTTGGACTGAATTTACGTGCCCAGTAGAATGATTTAGGTCTGTCTCTAAGGGTATATAGTGTGCTCGGGAGGTGACGGGGGAAGAGAGGAACAGGGTGTGGAGGGATTTAAATGTGTGATGGGCTGGCTGGCAGTGACCTGGCCCAGGGGTTTTGAAAGGGCAAAAGATGATTGGAGGACTTGGGATTCCCTTTCCTCACCAACCTGGTAATGATTTGGCCCAGGGGTTTTGAAGGGGTAAAAGATGATTGGAGGACTTGGGATTCCCTTTCCGCACCAATCAGGCCCCAGAGACTCACCCCCCCATGTCCTGATTGGCTCCTTGGGTCACCTGGAGAGGGATAAAAGGGGCAGTGTGGGCTGACTCAGGGAAGAGACCAGTGAGGGACAAGGAAGGAGCTTCACAGAGCTGGTAAGAGCTGAGCCAGCAGGGTAGGAGCAGTGCCCCAGAAGAGCCTGAAAGAGCAGAACCTGCAGGCAGCATTGGGACCCTCAGCAGTGCGGCATGCGGCCGCCAGGAGAGGCTCCCCACTGGGCTCCAGGATCCCCTGTGAGAGGCTGCAGCCAGCAGGAGAGGCTCCCCCCCTGCTCCAGCAAGGATCTGAGCAGCAACCTGAGGGGTTCCCAGCTCTGCATCCAGCTCCTCCAATCAGAGGCCAGGCAGCTCGATGTGAGGCCGGGTTCCGGGAAGGTCAAGACCCCTAGCAGGCTTGAATGGTGCCACCAGTGGTGGCTGTGTGGTAGTGTTCTTGTCTACCACATGGGAGATCTGGGTTTGAGTCCTAGCTGAGGTGACTTGGGGTGAGTGAGATAATAAGAAGCAAATCTTCTTGCAGTGGAAAGGGGCCGTTGTGTTTTCTTGTCCTCCAGGTACCAAGGCCCTATGTTTCCTTGTCATTTGACATTTTGCATTTTGTGCCCTTTGTATATTTCACCAACCTATATTGTTTGTTCTGCTGTTTGAGTTTTATATTTTGTTAATCCTGTTTTGTCAGTGATTGTAAGTGTCTAACCTTTGTTGAATCCTGCCCCCTCGGGACGTTGTAGTGTCCACTATACCCTCTGATTTATGCCTGTTATGTTCCCAGTATTAAAAGGTATATGGTTAAGTCCCCATTTGGTCTGGCTCTGCTCTATAAGGGAGGAGAGTCCCTATACTTTCCACAGCGCTTGTGCACCTGCTTTGATCCCTTCAATTGGAGAGGGGGTACCTCCTGGAGTACCGCCCGGGTTACAAATGAAAATGAGGCTAAGTACACAAGCTACTCTAGTTCTTCATGGCCATGTGGCCCCTTTTTTCTCTGGCTATTTTCTGTGTAAAGTATTTATAAACCCTAGAAACAAGTTTTTATTTTTTTGTGATATCTTTTATTGGACTAACTGCATAGTTGAGAGAGATGTTAGACAGCTTTTGGGCACACAATGCCCTTCATGTTTGGGGAAGAAGCAAGTGCATCTTAAGTTAAATACTACATAAAGCAATAACTTTTGCTAACTTCATGTGTAAATGAAAACAGGCACTTAAGTTAGTGGTGGGGGGCTGTGAACTAGAAGCAGAGAACTTTGTGCCCGAAAGCTTAACTGACATTTCTCTCAAATATACCCTTGGTCCAATTAAAACTATCAACAAAAAACCCCAAACAAATCCCCCAAAACAAACCAAAACAACCCTGCCTCCCCCAACCCTTGCTTCTAGGATTTAGGAATATTTTACACTGGAGGGGAAAAAAGGCTTTCTTTTTGCATATTTCCTAGACTATCATGGCTACAACAACACTCTACCCCTGCCTAAACCCTAGAAAACAGCACAGTTGTTTCAACATGGGACTGTCATCTGCAGCCCTTGTTGGAGATGTTCCTAAAAGTGAGTGGTGTTGCCTAGTGACTAGCGTCAGCCCATAGAAGCTGTCTTCAGGTTACTGTAGCTCATGGTAGAGGTTGACATGGCCTGTGTCATATTCAGAGTAGGAGAAGCCCCAAATTGGTGTATCCTTGTTCCTCCAAGTCTTGTGTTGAGATCAGATGGGACAGCAGAGGCATATTAGGGGTATATTTTAGGATGAGCATGGAATAAACATGATGATGGATGCTTTGAATAGGCCTATAGAAAGACAAGTTTCTGTAAAAATGCTGGTGTCTTAAAGTTCCCTTCCTCAAATTTTATCTAATATTTTGTGGAGGATTAAATGGTAAGAGGTATCTTACTAGCTTTAAAGCAATTGTGTTTTTTTTCCATATGGTTTGCTCACTTTTATATTCAGAAAGAAGGGTTTGGTTTTTTGTATCTATGTCAGTTAATGGAGCAAATCAAGAAAGAGTAAATGTGGGGCAATAACTGAAAAATACTCAGTTGATCTCCCCTCCACCCTCTAGCAGTGCAGAGCTAAGTAATTATTTGGAAGACTTAGAATCAACATCGGAATGTTAAAGAAGGAAATTGTGTATCTGATTTTTCAAACGAGACTCACTTTGCTTCGAAATCTATCTTCAGGCAATAATAGTATGACTAGCAAAGTCCTGTTCTGGCATTTCATCATGCAGGGCTGGGGTGGGGAGCAGGACAGAGCAATAGACAGCTGATCCAGGTTGGGGAGGGGGGTGGTTCACCACAGCTGTGTACAGGAAGTCCTCAACTTACAATGTTTTGAGTTGCAACATTTTGAGTTACAACGTTTCGCCCTTACAACATTTATAAATTGACACCCTGTTTCAACTTCATGAAGTCAGTTTTGACTTTACAACACTTGATTTAATGTGACGCCACACCAGTGAACAAGTTCACTGTGTTGCTCATCTCCCTGGAGAATATCTGTCCAAACTTCCTTGGACACGTTCTTTAAGAAAGCAGACAAGGCTCCAGAAGAACCTGCAGCCAAGACTCCTGAGAAGACTCCAGCCAAGAGCCCTTCAAAAAGTCCAATCAAGAGCCTTTCAAAAAGTCACCTCAAAGACGTCTTTCCAAATCAATATGATTGCTATTTACAATATAAATACATTAATGTAGCTATATTCCTTATTTGTAATTGATTGAGTACAAAATTCTGCGGTATTTTTGGTGAAAAAAGGGTATCAGGCCCATTTATAAAATTGTTTCTTATGAGAAAATTGGTTCCAAGTTGCAACGTTTTGACTTAAGACGGGCTTTTCAGGAACCAATTTTGTCATAAGTCCGATGACTGCCTGTACATTGCCAGGAAGGGGCTGGGTGGGGTGCATGCGCCCCCAGATTTGTGCGTGGGGTGGGGGCAGATGCAGGTTGTATGCTGTGGCCTCAGGCCTCCCTGCTCTTCTGCCCTCCTGCAGGAACCCTGCACTAGCTGCACCACTATGGTGAAGTGCGTGCTGCATACTTGGCAGCAGCGTGGGTGGTGGTGCAGAGTTGTGCCCCCTGCTGCTGCCCGGTGGGCAGGGGTGTGTGCAGCTGGTGTGGGCCTCCTGGGGGAAAGGTAGCAGGGAAGGGAGCTCTGAGCCTGAAGCAGGCAGCCTGCATCTGCCCCCACTGTGCTCTGCTTTGCTCTAGCCATGCTGTTGGCAGAGACGGGGGGAGGGGCATGTGTCCTGCCTTTCCATTTTGAAAAAGTGGTCACCCTACACACTCCTGATTCCAGTCCAGATCCCTGACAGCCAACTCCTAGGTGGTGGCTTTAGTTTGGTGATCACCACATCCTTTACAACTACATGTGTCTGCACTGGGCCTCCTGGCTACTGCCTCTTGTCTGTATTCCTGCTTTCTGTTCCTGGCTCTTGGCTTTACCTAGGATTACTTCCTGTTTCTTGGTCCCTTCAGGTCTCAGCCTCTTGACTCACCTGCTCCCAATCCCCCATGACTCTTGATTTTAATCTGGAACTTCTCTTTTCCTGTTCCCCTTGGTTGTGATCCTCTCAACAATCTCCAACCACCCATGTGCTGGTTTTACCCCTGACAATGGGATAAACTAGGGTTGATTTGGATACAGGTTTACCATGTCTTAAGTAAGTGTTTGACACAGCAGAGCGTTGTTACTCTTTGACTGGAGATGAGGCTGAAGCACGAAGTATGGACTTAGATTTAAGCATGTAGAGGTTAAGGGGGTTGAGATCCAGGGCCCTATTTCTCAAACTAGTTCCTGACAGCAATGAAAATATAATGTAATTAATGTAGTTGAATGTTGTAGGGATGATGGTCCTGATTTTGCAAAGTTCATAAGTATGTGAGTAGACCCTGTGGGACCATTCATAAACTTAGTTCTGCTTGTGCATAAATAAGTTGCTGAATTGGGGGTGATATGTGGTGGTGTTGTGGTGTGACTCTACTACTGTGTGTCATTAATGTACATGTGCCTTTTCTTAATGCTGTGTATTAACCTATCTGCAAATAGTCTACCTTACTGTGTTCTTATAAGTACATTATTTTCATGCAAGTCAGTTCCCAAACATAGGCTGCCTTTACACATGCTCAGGGGTGGGGGGAATTTTAATTAAAGAGGTTCCTGGAGAACTGCTCTAATTAAAATGCCTCACTCTCACATGTATTAAGCCCTTGTGGGTTTAAACGTGGCCATAAGGCACTTTATCTAAACTTCATTCAATGAGATTTAGATAAAGCACCCCAGCAAATATTTTTAAACTCGTGGGGGCTTATACAGGTGATGATGAGGCCATGCTGGAGCATTCTAATTAGATCATGGAGCAGACTCAATTAATTGAGCCTGCTCTGACATGTTCTAATTAGAATGTGAACCAGCATGTGTATAGGCACCTATAATGTACAATGCCATGTAGATGGAATATTTGTATGTATTTTATTTATTTATATGCCACCCTTCCTAACAAAGGCAAAGGGCACCTTACAATAAGGGCAGAATAACTTGCAAAACAATAGAATGAACAGGAGAACAAAACAATATAAAAGGAAAACTAGAACATCAACATAAAACAGAAACACCCTAACTAATATTTCAGTTGAGCTTGTTTGCTAAATGGCTACCTTAATACTAAAGTTTTACAGTACTTTTAAAAGATGTCCAGGCTCGGGCTCTGGCAGACCTTAAGAAGGAGGAAATTCCAGAGCTGAGCAGTAACTGCTGAGAATACACATGGGAGGTCATTGACCAAGTGGACTTGGCTTATTGGTGGTATCTCATGTGATATGCCCACCACCATCATGTCTTGCTTAGATTCAGTTTCAGTTGGTTCACCTATATCCAGTCCTTAACTGCACTGGGAAAGGCCTGAGACAGCAGCACCAGGGTCAGATGAGAAAGAAAAGTAGAACTGAGCGTTTGATGGCACCTCACTTCTACCTCCACAAACTTGCCTCATATGCACATTGAACAAGAGGGGTGACAAGATGGAAAGATGGACTCTGGGGGGCTCCTGTAGGAAAGGTGCAAGGGGATGATGAGCACTCTCTCATCACCACCCTTTGGGACCTCCCTGCTAAGAAAGAGCAGAACCAATTTAGAGCAGTCCCACAAATACCACCAGGTCATGTAAATGCTTTATCAGTAACTCATGGTAAACTGTTTCAAAGGCCACTGAAGGATCTAGTAAGATCAGCAGGGCCCAATTTCCCCTGTTGATTTCCAGGGGAAGATTGTCAACAAAGGCTACAAATGCAGATCCTATGCTATATCCAGGATGAAAGTGTGTCTAACAACGGTCCAGGAGTCTACTGGTATCTAGAAGTATCTGGAGCTGATGGGCAAACACTCATTCAGTGATCTTCCTAAGAAAGGGAAGATTGGAGATGGTGAAAACTCCCAAAGGGAGGCATTTACAATTCTTGCCAACAGTAACCCTAGTCTTTTACAAGCCAGGACAGCCATGGGGCCCAACTACAACTGGTCACCTTCATTCTCTTCCAAGCACATACTCTGTGTGAGTGGGTGACAGCAATTTAAAACAGTCCATATAGACAGGACAAGAGCAAGCTTTCCCAACCCCAAGCCGCAAGCAAAAGTGGGGTTCCTCAAGCCAAGACTCTTTGTAATATTTATTTACTATGAAGACTCAAGCCAAGCTCTTTTATTAATGATTACTTGCTGTACCCAGATTTTCAATGCTTATTCACAATGAGCATAGCTGCCTTCAGTGAGAAGATCTATTGATTTCAATAAGATTATCTGTAGAATTATTTGTTACTCCACTTAAAAAAGAAGGACTAAAGCTGGCTTTGTATTTCCACTCCCTTTCCCTCTCATTTTCTCATTTTTCTTTCTCTCTCCTTGGATGATGATAACACAAAAATAGATCTATTAGGTCATTTATTCTGTTAGTGCAGGACCGTTCTCAATAGTGTATTTTAAATGTCTCCACTTACCTACTGTATAGGGCTTTCATCACTCCCCTTGGGAGACTAGTTCACACTCTAATAGGTCTGTTAACCTAATGGGGTTGTTATTGCTTTTCAGCAGTTGAGAATCTTTTCACTATTGCTCTCATGTGTAGGCCCTTTTTCTGATCTTGCATTACATTTGCACTAGTGTAACTCCTTTTGACTTAAATGAAATCACTCCCAATTGATGCTGGCTGTAAGTGAGAGCAGAATATAGCTCAGAATGTCCAAAGTAATCTCTTGAATGTAGGAGTCTCTCTCTGGAGAAGTCTTTCAAATGTACCATGCAATATTTAATTATATACCCAGGAGCAGCATCCATGGGTTGCATGGGAACACAGGAATTGCTAAAATGGGTCAGAGCAATGGTCTATTGAATTTGATATCCTGTCTCTGACAGTAGCCAGTACCAGCTGCTTCATGCATGAAGCCCTGCAGCAGACAAGTTATGACATAGGCTTCCCACAGGGAATATTTTTCCTATTTCCTGTTAGAGTTGGCTTATGCTGTGAAATATGAGGAGTTGCTTCCAAACTATTTGTTAATCTTTTCTGTTAGGGCTCTGATATTATTTATAAAATGCTCTGGTTTTAGTTGTTGGCTTTTTTTTTCTTTAATCCCATTGAGCTTTAGAATTTATGGCAAGGAATTCCACAGGTTAAATGCCTATTTAGAGTGCACATTTTTCATACATCTATTTTTAAAATGTGCTCCATTTTCAACATGATTGTATATTCTCTTCCTCTTTCATTGCTCTCCTTTCACTGGCATACTTACACATTAAAGGTATTTTTCTCTTCATGCAGGAATGCTTCTTCCCACCCATCTTATCACATATATTTTTCCCTGCAATGAAGTCACAGTGTTGAATACACAGTTATCATTCACTTAATTTATCTTCCAAATAGCTTAAGCTAGTGCCATAAAGCACTAGGCAGTAAGGGACTGTTCTTAAAAAGCACGTATGGGTTAGAGACAGAAATTACACACAAACTGATATAAATGACTGGAAACTGGTTCAAATCTGTAACACAGCAGAAGTTTAGTGCACATAAACCACTTTTGAAATGGCCAAAACTGTTTTAAGATAAATCTGGATGGATTTAGTATCAGGCTTAACTGATTTAGGTTAAATTGGTGTGTTGAACTTGTGTCCCAGATCCGCTCTAGATTCAAGTTAACTCTCAGTCCCCCAGCATTCCAGGATGCTTTGTATCTCTCCCACAAACCCCTGCCTCACAGGGTAGGCAGGCTAGCTTTGTCCATAGGCAGAGGAAGAAAATATTTTGGCGGGGTGGGTGCACGCAGACACTCCCCCACAGCAGGTAAGTCTGTCATGGACAAGGGGCATGGGGGGGGGGGCAGATTGAGGCCCCTGTGATGAGGGAGGGAGTGGGGCAGAGACAGGGGTAGGGGCTGGAGTGAATGGGACCCTGGGGCTGGGGGGGGTTGTGGGACCATAAGAGCCCAGGCAGCTTGTTCAGGGGTGTGGGGAGGCTGCTGCTGCTGCTTGTACCCTGGAAGAGACCCGGGGGGTACATGCTCCCTGGATTTGTGTGCTGGGCTGCCACTGTAGGCTGGGCACCGAGCCCCACTGCCACTGCTCCAGGAGCAATGTAACACCATATGTCTGCCTTGTGCTGACTGGAAGGGATGCGGCATTGCACCACTCTCAGGGCAGCAACACTGGGGCGCAGAGCCCAGCCCACAGCAGCAGCCTGCCTCTGCTTCATGTATAAATCTGGGGGGATGTGCCCCTTGGGTCTCTGCTGCATAGTGGCAGGAGCTTCCCTGCACTCTTGGACAAGTTACCCAGGCTCTGATGATCCCATGAGCTGCCCCAGCCCCAGCCTCAGGGCCCCATTCACCCCAGTCTCTGCCTGTACCCTACTCCACCCCTCACCACAGGTGACTGATCTGCCTCTCCATATCCCTTCCCCTTATCTGTCATGGTGTGAAGTGCTCTACATGCCACTGGGCTGCTGCAGTTGCATATCTGTGTCTGTATGCACCCCTCCCCACCCCCTGCAGCTGCTCAGAGCTGGCAGCCGAGCTGCCCTGTGGCCCTCTGTGCTGCCACTGCTGCCCTGTGTTTGGGTGAGCTCAGCCCTGTTAGCCCTGGCCTTCTGCCACCTATGGTCTTGGCCCAAGCTGTCTGCTTCAGCCAAGCAGAGAAGCATGCTCTAGCACCTCCTGCATTTCTGGCCTGGGCCACTGCAGGCATGTGGCTGCATTTCCAGAATCAAAATGGAATGTCTTCACTTGTTCATCAGTTGAATCTATGCAGCTTAGACTAACCTGTGAAGATTGAATCAATGAATTGGTTCAGCTTTGGGCTTTTTGACTGGGCTTAGCCATGATATATCTTGTCTACACTATAGTGGCAGCGTGTCCCACCCCCTGAGATGTTTCCAAGCACCCAGTGCCCACCAGCTTCACTTACATGCTCAAAACCCAGCACTTGCCTGCTCAGAACCCAGAAAAGCTGGTAAGGCTGTTCCAGAACAGTCTCTGCCACGGGCTGTGAAGTACAGTGGAGACAGAGATCTTGAATGCAGCTGCCAAAGAATGCCCCAGAATGGTTTTACTAGCATAGAGCAAAGACGACTCTTAAGCACAATTTGTGTATCATAAGTCCAAGAGTGTACACTGTAGAAAAAACCCCTAACTGCTTATGTGCGTGAGAAGTTGTAGGCACCTAAAGTTTTCCTACTGTACATACCGAGACATGTTTCCATCTTGTCTGAGCCAACCTCTTTCCTGCACAAATTCATCTGAAATTCACAAATTAGGTGGGTAAGCACCCAAGTGCCTCAAAGCGCCCAGTCACATGTATAATTATACATGCTCAGGGCACATCAAACCCACTGTAATAGCACTGAAATCAGTGCACAATGCATACCCAGGGGCCATTTTCCTCCAAAAGTATGAAACTAAACAAGAGGAAAGTTGATTCTGTAGCCTAGTAAGGAGGGCACCCCTCCGCTGTGCATCCCCAGGGGGTGCCTTAAACTCAAAGTTAGTGAGTCATGCTCAGTCTTTTTCTCTTTCCCTATTCCTATGACTATAGCATTTTATGCCCCTCAGTGAGCTCAGCTTCATCTGGAAGTGTGGAGGGTGATCCTAGACCAACTTAATGGCTAGTTGTGAAGGTGCTTTCCTGGGCAGTGGGAGATGTTGGGTTGAGCCTCCTCAGGCCAAGGATGGCATTGAATGAAGGTCTTCCATTTTCTGGGCAAGTGTTCTAATCACTAGGGTATTATAATAAGCAGGCAGAATCACTAATACCTTTCCTCTTCCTCTGTTTCTGGCTGTGTTTTAAAATAGTTAGCCAGTCCTCCATACCAAAGGGGTTGACCTATGCACTGAAGTGTGGGTAAGGGTATCAGAGTATGAATGCTGGTTTTTACATAGGTACCCAAATACAGACCTGATTTATGAAAGAAACGCAGGGAAGAGATGGGATTTCAGACAAACCCCCTCCATTTGGTGTTTCCTGTTGGATGACTTCAGTATTCCTGTAGTTGGTTTTTTTAGCTGTGGTGAATCCCATTCCTAGCTGCCTGATGCTCCTCGTGCCTTCAGCTGTCCAGAAAACTTGTGTGCTGCACACAGTTATATGAAGTATGGCAAAGTCCCTGTATTTTTGTCAAGTTATTAATATTATTAGAAAAGAAGCAAATGTTACTACTCTGGAATAAAAGGATGATGCTAGTGAGGTACAGGCTGAGGATGACTGTCTCCTATTGTCTCCTCACATTGATGAGGTTTTGCCTTTATTTTTTTACACTGGTCTCTAGTGGAATGGTTTTCTTTTATTAGAGTGCTAGATGGCCTCCCTGTACTACTGGGAAAACTATGGGTGCTTGTCCACATGACACCTCTCCTGTCTCCAAGGTACACTTTTCCTGTGTTCACGTGACAAAAATTGCCATTAAGCTAGCTAAATCATGCCTGCAGATCCACATTATCAGCTGAGTATATTGTTTTACTTCTTTTTGTGGTAATTTAAAACACCTCTGATATGTTTTATTTTTAGCTCCTGAATTTCTTCCATGAGGGATTTTTTTTATTGTTTTAAATTTTCAACATGGATCTGACTTACACCTGAAAATGGGATTTTCCCTGCTTTGCAACTATTACACCACCAGGTGCTGCTTGGGTTCACTTGTAAATCCATGAAAATACAGTGATTTTCTCTTGCAATGATTCATCTGGATGCCAGGTTCTAATCTTGCAAATTTTTACTGATTATTAATTGACTGGGTATTTCAGATTAATGAAAAATGAAATACAACCCCCATTCCCCCCACACCCCGCTGCTTCACCAAGATGGGCAGCAGTGCTGCCCCCCACTGCTGCTTATCAGAGCTGGCTGGCCTCAGCTCATTCCACCCGGCCCCCAAACTTTCATCCTGCTCCTGCCCAGAGTTGTGGGGACCCCAACCCCTGTTTCGCCGAGATGAGCAGGCAGTGCCGCTACCCCCCTCACCAAACTGCGTTTTCACTTATCAGAGCCAGCCAGTCACCCTCAGCCACTGACTTTCAACACCACCCCACAATTTTTATCCAGGTCCTCTTCCACCCCTCCCTGCATTTTTTTCAGTTCCTCAAGCACACAGAAGGCTTACATATTGTATCCAAAAAAATTAATAATGTTAGTTAACTTAAAATTTAAACAGCTAATACTTTACTTTAATCATATACTTTAACTTTTACAAATGAATAAATAACTAAGGAAGGAAAGATGGAAAGAAAAAGGAAACAAACAAGTAGGATTTTCTTCATCCTCCCTCATCATGCTTCTATGCCAGGTTTTACTCCTGCCAAAAAAAAAAATTGAAATGTGTACAATGTGTAGTGTCTCCAGTTTCTAAGTATGAGAATCCAAGTACTTGGACTTTCTTCTCACACAACATAACTGTATTTTAACAAGTCTTTCTGTTACATACGTACCTAAGTAATGAATCTATCCCTATTGATACCAGTCCTTCTCTGTCTGTGTTGCTGCATCTGTGCTCTCAGGCCTTCAAACAGCTGTTGGGGATATGACATAGAGCAGTTAGCTCATTCAAAAAATTCAACTCAAAATCGTTGTCTTTTTGCAAGCCACCCCACCATCTGCCAACTTACCACTGTCCTGGACTCTTCTTTGTCCCCAAAGCACAGGTGTCTGCAGCATTCCCACTGGTCCCATCCTGGGAAGGTGATTGTGCTGCAACATGTGCACAGTAGCGTGTACCACAATTTGCGGGGTGGGGGGGTTATCCATATTACCTGTGGAGTGGGTAGGGAAGAACCCCAAGTGGGTGTCTGTGCCTGATGAGAACATTGGGACATTGGGCAGCGCAAAGGCATCTTGCAGCTGTCTGTCTTCCTGCTGTGCCCCATACGTAATTTACGTTACATTATGTAGGGTGTTTCACCTAATGCCTTTGTAAAGGGCTAATGGCTGGTGATCTACTTGATAAGTGCCCTCAGCCACAAGACACTAACCTTGGTCATGCTGGCCCCAAGTTGGCTGTCACCAGCTTTGGGATTCATATTATGGGGTGCCTCCCTGTATCACCTCACCCAGCATCACAAGAGATTTTCACTCAGCCTCTTGTATGGAGAATAAAAATACGGGACACTTTCCAAAGTCCTTTTGTGATATTCTATTTCTAGCAGAGATTTCTAAAAAATTCCTAAAGTAGACAGAGAGAAAAGACAGATAGATTGTCAACATAACCTGGTTCACACAGCCCCCACCCAGCCTGCAGTAGGTTGAAGTGCAATCAGCTTTGAGAATATTGGCGTGGCAGTACATGAGGGAGAAGCACACTAATCCGGGGGGTCATAGAGCATTCCATCACCCCTCTTCTATACATTATTGTTTTAGTTACTAGAACCTGCTTGCCCATGAGATTCCCCCCTCTTGCACCCTCCCCGGATCACAGCATCCTCCTCCTCCTCCTCATCATCATTGTCCATGAAGCACCTTCGGGCTCTCTTCTTGAGGCACGGCTCTCTTTTGGAAGAGATTGGAGAGTGTTTTGTGGTGGGCTACTCTCAGTGCTGCTCCCAGTACCTTGGCAATCATGAAACTCTTAGAAAATCCTGTCTGAACCTTTCACTCACCTGCAAAATCAGATCAACCTTGTTACTGAATTCCTTAAAACATTGTACCATATCATTACTAGTGCCTTTCATAACCTCCAAATTAGCTTGCTCACTCTGTTTTACCACCTTGATCACATCTTTAAATTCAGATGTCATGTCTGCACTGGACGTAGCTATGTTTTCACATGCTTCTATCAGTAGATGAAGAATATTTTCCTTAGCTTCTCATTGATTTTTATTGATAATTACATTGATGATGAGTGTTACCAGCTGCTCTTGAAGATGAAGATGGAGTGCCTGTCCACAGATAAAAAGAAAGGTCTCATCAGGTCTTTGGCTACTATTAAACATTTCTTTCTAAATAACAGAGAGTCATTCTTAAAATATTTTAACAGGACAGCCACTGCAAGAATTACCAATAACAGCACACTATCTATCACCCAACCATCTTATTCAGGCTGTATCCCAAAAATATTTGGCTCAGCCCCCCAGCCCACTTCCTAGCCACTGCCTTGAAGATAGAGCTGTGCTCCCCACTACTCCCCACCATGCACTTGCCCTACACCACAGATCCCTCTGCAGCTGGCTTCAGCAGCCCCTGCTGCAGTGGCCCTACCGGGGGTGAGAACCTGGAGGTCTGCTCTCCTGGGAAGCAGCTCCAGCACTGCAGGCTCATGTGGTGCCCAGGTGCAGCACCCACCACAGGGACCAGCGCCATGTTCTCCCTCTGCCCACCCCCTCAAATTTATCAGTGTAAATCTGTAAAAACTGAAAATGCAGAACAGTACTACCACTGCTATTACTTACAAGTCACCATTTGCGAAGATAGAGGGGTCTCCGTCTCAGGACTCTGCTGTTGCCTCCCCGACACAGTACTCTCTTTGGAACTAGTCAAGTCCTGGACACAATGATGGTTGAGTCAGAGTCCTCCTCTTCCTCATCATGAACAGGAGAGTTATTTCAGTCCCATATCTGTTGAATCTCCTGGGTGTCTGGTTCCAAAATACATGGGTTGACCACAGTAGAGGAAGCTCATCTCAGGCTGCATGCCAAAGAGGTCCCTTGAGCAGTCCCAAGCGAGTCACTGGTCTGTGACTGATTCTGTTGTTGAGGAGGAGGTTGATTGCATGGAACTTTCAAAGTAGCTGTGGCTTGAGACGTACTTTGGCACTGGGGAGTTTTTGGTTCTTTGTGATGCAAATCTCTCGTTCCAAACTTGGTCACGCAAGCCTCTGAGGCATCTCTTTTAAGGGTGATAGGTTGTCATAAAATGGAATTGTTCTACGTGAGGCTGAGAATTATTGTCCTTTACACAATGGAAGTCACACTTTAAGGCCTTCATCTTACTGCGACACTGTTCCCAGTCGCATTTGATGCCAAGTTGCTCTAATAGTTCAGCAATAGAGACATAAACAGGGTTATTCCTGTGGTTTCGCTGTTGTGTCATCATGCTCCATTCACCTCAAATGTCAATCAGTGCCTCAACTTCTGTATAAGTTGGTGGGGTTGGGGCTGGTCCTGCTCTGAGCAGGGGGTTGGACTAGATGTGATTTCCTGAGGTCCCTTCCAGCCCACAATTTCTATGAGTCCTGCACTGATCCCAGTAACATGCAGCTGAGTTGGATCCTGATTCAACCAGGTACTGAAGCACGGATCTATTCTGATCCATGCCAGGCAAATGAACTACTACCTAAGCGTTCAGGTAGCCCCATGGCTTCACATGCCCAATGACATTTAAGTACTTTCCTGCCTCAGGCCCTAGGACCTATCTTACACCCAGTCTTGATTCAGATCTCTATATCCCTTGGCAATCCGTTCCAGCTGCCATTAACCCTCACTTGAAAACTTGCTCCAACTTGGATTTTTCCTAATCCAGCTTCCAGCTGCTGCATCGTGCTCTGTGCTTGCCTGCAATGTAAAAGGGGATGCTAGCAATATTGAATAAACACGACTGTGACTTATGGACAGCGATCAAAGAATTTCATAACCCCCTTTTTGGTCTAAAGTTCAATCTACTGGGTGGAAGTCTCCAGACCTTGCATCATCCTTCTTGGCTTTTCTGGGAACTCTCCAATTTTTCAGTGCTCTGCCCATTTATTTTCCAGCTCTGGACT
>NW_017729022.1:98450326-98455356 GCF_001723915.1 Gavialis gangeticus | reverse complement strand
CAGAGCCGTTTTTTTAGGCATAGACCATAGAGGTTGAATATTCTGTGTGCTGGATGGGAAATTGTGGAACGGAAACAATTTTTTCATGCAAAGACATTGGCAGGCTGCTTCCATCCATGACTTTGGGTCATGTATGGTTTGGTTTAGACTGTTTAAGCACACAGGCTATCATTTTTGGAATGCGGTAACATTTCAGCTCTTTTGAAACAAAGCAGGCAACCTGCAGTTGCAGGGAGCATGTGGTTTCTGTAGTCATTGAGATATAAATGACACCAGTGGTTTCATGCTAATCTAGGAGAGTGACTTTTGCAGACATTTGAACAAGAGGTCACTCAACAGGCCAAAATCTTTGTGTGTCCTGATGTCTTCCTTGAATCCTGAGGGACTAAGGAGAAAGCAGAGGTTAATCTTAAAGGGTGTCAGACATTCACACTGCAGATGTATGGTTCTACTGATGGGCTTCAGTAACTTGATGTACCTGTGGTCTGGTCTTTTAAACCTCCTCAAGAGCCAACTTTGCACATTTGCTGTGAAGAGGATGCTGTTAATTGAAGTGGGGAAGGTGCTCTCACATTGCACCAAACAAAAAGTGTTGTTGCCAAAAACTATAGTTGCTTCCTGGCCATACATTAATGTCCAGCCTCGTGAGATATGGGCACATTAAAGCAGCTCAGACAGGTGGGAAAGAATAGCCACGTCAACATGGAATGATTACCAGTGGCTGGAAACATTTAGAAGGAGAAAAACAGATGTTCTTCCACATTGTTAGCTTGCTGAAACTGCACATCCAGCATCAGTGGACTGTCATACAGAGGCCCATCAGCCCAGCGAAGCATGTTGCCATGCCTGTGATGAAACTGGCCACTCCAACAAGCCTGTGCCATGTGGCTAATCAATTCAGCGTGGCTCCCGGAACTGCTGGGAGGGTGATCAGTGAGGTATGCCACCTGATGCAGGAGCTGGCAGCAGACACATTCATCTGCCTAAGTTACCTCCATGAGATGGTGGAAGGATACTGCAAAATAGGCTTCCCTAATTGTGTGGGAGCGCTTGCCAGCACACACATTCCTATCCTAAACCAGTCCCAGGATAACCATTCGTTCATAAACAAAAAGGGGTTTCCTTCTGTGATACTGCAAGTTGTTGTGGACCACCGAGGCATATTTACAAACATTTACACAGGATGGGCAGGAAGCACCCATGATGCTCATGTATTTCAAAACTCACCACTGCCTGAGCTGATGGACAAGGGCAATATGCCCCAGGACAGGGGAAGGTTGTCATCTGGGGTGTTCCAGTGCCCCCCTGATACTAGCAGATGTGGCCTACCCGCTCCTGCCCTAGCTTATGAAGCCATATGCAAGGCAAGTCAGTGACCCACAGAAATTGCTATTCAACAAGCAGCTAAGTAAGTGCTGCATGAGCGTAGAGTGTGCATTTGGGTGCTTTAAAGCCTGTTAGGTCATGCTAGCCATTTGTGTTGATCGCCAGGAGGAGGGGGATTTGGAGTAGGCTGATCACAGACCCCCAACACTGATTTGGGGGTAGCTGTCCTGGGCAAGGAGATCCCTGGTAACTGAGGAATCTTGATGATCCTCGATAACAGTCACTGCAAAAATTCCTTACAGTTTGAAATGATACAAATGAGAGAAAACACAGGATTCTTTCTGTTTTATATACAAATGTATGTAGTACTGTTTCCATTGAGGCTTTAGATAAACCATGAGCGAGCTACATTTTTACATTTACATTTTTGCATTACATTTTTATAAGTCCAAGCATTGACAGTTACATTTTTACATACAATTTTTTTACATAAAAAATTGGACTGTTGGAAAGAGATATCAGCTTAATAAAGCAGCAGCAATGAGTAAATAGTACATAGGAGCTAGGAAAGAGTATGGGAAGAGGATAGATTAAGGTGTTAGTCCTTCTTCAACCTATATTTGAGAAGTAAGGTACAATTGCTGCCTAATAGGCCTGTGCGAAGCGGCTAGTATTCACTTTGGATTCAGATTCGGTCGACTCGGGGGACAGTGCTTTGATTCAGTGATTCGAATCACTGTCCTGAACTGAGTCAGCCGAATCTCTGAATCAGCCAGGCCTATCCCCCCCAACCCCACCTGCCCCAGCTCCTGGCTCTTTGAAAAAAAAAAGCCCTGTCTCACTGGGTGCTGCTGGGTGGGTGGGCGATCCTCACTGCCCCCCATTACTCATACTGCATGGGGGGCTCTGAGTGTGTGTGGGTGGGTGTGTGGGTGCTTGGTTGCATTGGAAGGCCCAGCATGAAGTAGGTGGTCATGGGATGCTGTTGGTATTCAAGTGGTGAAGCATAGGCTCCAGAACTGAGATAGCTTTAGTCTTCAATATTTGTACTTGCATATATTACGGCTATGCAAAACAGCACTATTCCATTTCGACTTGCTTTTCAATGTTTCGATGAAGCAATGTTTCATTTTGAATTTTGTTTTGATTTGAAATCACTGTTCCATTTCATTTTGTCAAAACAGTTCGCTGTTTTCAACACTTTCGATGTTTTGCCCATAGGCTATAATGAGAAATCATGAAAAAGCCTATAACTTTGTCATTTCTTGCCTTATTTGGATGGGGCATTTAGGGATGGTAGCCCCTTCTAAGACCATAACACTGGCCAGGATTGAAGGAGATAGGTGCATGGGTTTCTGGGAAACTGCACCTCAAATTCTTGAATGCAAAACTCATGTCACGTGTATGGGTTAAGCCACAGCAGGGTGAAAGCTGCAGGGATGGTAGCTCCTGCTGAGGCCATAAAGCCTGCCAAGTTTCAAGGAGATAGGTGCAGAGGTTCTGGGAAACTGCACCTCAAGCTGCCAACAAGAAAAACTCGTGACATGGGTGACACTGTGTGTGCGTTAAGGCACAGGGGGTAGAAACTGCAGGCACGGTAGCTCCTGCTGAAGCCACAAATCCTGCCAAGTTTCAAGGAGACAGGCACAGGGGTTTCTGGGAAACTGCACCTCAGGCTGCTGACAAGCAAAACTCATAACATGGGTGACTGTGTGTGTGTGTTAAGGCGTGCCTTCACTGATGCTGGGGCCTCTAACCAACATGATAATGTGCCCCAATCAGGGACTCCTCCTCCCCTACATCCTCAGTCCAGCCCACCACTTTAAATGACAACAGGTAATAACTTAGTAAGCAGCACAGTAGCATCTCAGGCAGCCAAACTGTTACAGAGCCTTCTTTCCTTTCTGCAGAAGCTTCTTTACCAGCAGCTGCCAGACAACTCTCCCTGCCAGCCCCAGCCCCAGCCCCAGCCCTAGGGCTTAGATGTGCCCAGGGCCCTGAATCCTTCCAGTCAGGTGCTAGGGGTGTTGGTCTAAGGACATGGCACTGGCAGACCAGATCCTTTCCTTTGGGTGAATCTAATCTGGTATGTTTTAGCAAGCCAACTGAATAGTTAGTTACAGAAATATATTTTAGCAAGCTTTTGGGTTAAAAAACCCTTTGTCAGGTTGAGGAAACACCCGCAATTGGTCTGGTTGTGTGCTGTTCCTGGATGGAAGGGATAATAAAGAAGCCAGATGCTGATATGCAATGCAGGCAAGAAAGCCAGTCAGTGAAAATGGAAATGGAGGCATCAGGGGGTGAGGGACAGGCTGGGTTGGGAGGAGGAAATGGGATGTAGCAGCGTAGGTGAAAGTGGAGAGGTACCTGGGAGTCAGAGGTCTGGCAGGTTGTAGTGTGTCATAAATCCCAGATCTATATTGAGTCCATGAGTTTCTGTATTTAGGAGGCTGGTGAAGTGAAGTTCATAGGCCCGGCTCTGAAAAGTTGTTTGTAAATTCAAACAAGCACCGAACCTTGCTAACCTAACCTCATCACCAGAAGCCAACTTCCTACAGCTCAAAACACAAAACCTGCCAACAATCTCCAGTACCCCCACAAACTGAACACCAGAATCTGTCAAAGACAGCAATACCCAACTACCTGTGGAGGCATATTCCTCACAAAAAAACCACTCTGTCTCCAGTCTCTCAGGCCTGGTCCTGGATGTCCCCAGCCAGGAACATTGATCCCCTGGAAGTTTTCCATTTGGCCTTGAAGTTTCCTCACTATGGGGAATGCCTGGGTGCAGGAGGACATCATCCTGCAATGGAACGCAATACTGTACCCAACATCAGCAGCAAGCAGCAGGAACCGGTGCTGTGCCACCCAGGGGCATGTGTCCCGCAAGTGTCCTGCAGGGCTGAGTTCTTGTGCCTCTGGTGTGTTGCCATTTCTCATGCACCTCAATAGTCTACAGCACCCCACTCACTCACTGCTCCATGAATTTATAGGCACTCAGGGGGCAGGCCCCTGCACCTCCTGCTGGCCTCGTTCTGGTGTAAAAAAAAAAGCAGACAGTCTGGTGCTGGCCTGGTAAGTGTATGAAAACTCCCGTGGGCTAGAAAAGTATGCAAAAAGCACAGCCAATAAAAAGCAGCAAAACAGAACTCTTCCCTATGCAAAAAATATCACGAAAAAAATTGCTTGGGGCAGCTTTGCAAAGTGGGTAGGTGGGAGATGCAATGCTTGTGTACACTTGGGGAGCCCTGTGGAGCTTTGCACAGAAAGATTTCATGCCAAAACTGCCTGAGCACCCCATGCAACTTGCACCCAGGATAAGCATGCAGCTTGCACCCAGGAAAAGTGAGGGGCACCAAACTAGGGCAGGGGGTGATGTTTGGGTAGCCTGGGTAGCCTGAGCAGTACCCCACACCCAGCACCTGCTGGAAACAGCGTGGAGCCCTAAGGGTACTCCCCCTGTCCCCAGCCTTGGGTATGTGCAATGCTTGTGTGGGCTTTGCATGGAAAGATTTTGTGCCCCAGACCCCTGAGCACTAGGGCTGTGCAAAGCTTCAGGTGGTGATTCGATTCGGAGGAAATTCGGCCCAAGTTGGTGGCTGAATCTCTGAATCCGAATTGAATCAGGGGACCAATTTAAAGGTCCAAATTGATTCAAAGCTCTCTGAATTGGAAAAGATTCAGAGAGATTTGATGATTTGGGC
>NW_017729022.1:98441964-98445326 GCF_001723915.1 Gavialis gangeticus | reverse complement strand
GCAGGGATCGCCCTCCGCTGGCAGCAGCAGTGACTCCCGGGGTTTCTTCAGGGTTTTTTTTTCCTTAAAGGGCCAGAGCTGGCCCATGCAGGGCACCAGTAAGGGGGCTGGGGGAGTCGGGGGGGATGGTTGGGGGCTCATGCAGAGTCTCCCATGCAGTGTGGGGCAGTGGAGGACAGCTAGGATCACCCCCTGCCTAGCAGCACCTGCTGAGCTGGGGATTTTTTTTCCCCAAGTGCTGGGAGCTGGGGCAGGTGGGGCGGCCATTGCTGGGCTGGGAGATGGGTGGGGGATGGGCCTGGCTTAGCTGATTTGGAGATTTGGCTGCTGCTGAATCTCCGAATCAGATTCAGCTGAATTGAATCAGGACAGTGATTCGAATCACCAAATTGAATCACTGTCCCCCGAACCAGAAGTGAATATTAGCCACTTCACACGGGCCTACTGAGTGCTCTGTGCAAATTGCACCCAGGAAAAGCAAGTGGCAGAAACGCTGCAGCAGGGCGTTTCTTGTCCTAAAGTGCCGCCTGGCAGTAAGGTAGTACTGAAAGGGCAGGAGGGAAAAATTGTTCTGACGTGCCCCCTAGTGCATTTTACTAGTTATAGTATAATAAGCCCTTAAATAAAATCACATCCATGTTATGTATTTAGCTGTCATGAACTAAGAAAGAAAAATTAAATCAGGAACATTTTTAGCAGATAAATGCCAATTACATAGACAAGTACCCTCTATTACAATTCATGGCCATGATTTTCTAATAGTGATATTTTATCCCACTGTGTTTGGGTACACCATCAGGGGCTGTATTTTCATAGGATACATGTTTTAGTGTTTTCTTGTCTTCCTGCATATATTGATAAAGTGTTGGGTGCATGGATCAAAAGTGCTATGGAAACTCTAAATAATAAAAATATTGATGGAAAATGGAATTAATTTTGTGGAGAGAGTCTCTCCTTTTATTGAAAGGCACAGGTATTTTGCAAATTTCCACCTGTTCCACTTGCTAATTTCACCCCACATGCACTTGCTTGCTGCACTCTAATCTTGGTCCCTTCCCCCTGGCTCCCCTTAATCTGGGGCAACTGTAATGATTCTTGATCTAAGGCAGCCCAAATCTAGAGTTTCATGTAAAGTGAAGGCCAGTAAAGGACCCAAAAGGAAACTGGTAAGAGTGCTAGGCAAAAAGTTTAGTGCTACTTATTCCTTTATCTTTACTGAGTCCTCCTTACTGATTTTAATAACTTGCAGCAAGACGAGGGATACAACATTTAATGTTTCTGGGAGGCTGGTAAGTCTGGGTTGCTAATAAGGAACATGTGAGTGATACACTGTCTAATCTATACAGTATTGTCTCTTTATAGAACCTTTCCTTGTCCCTGAAGCCTTCATTCAGAGCTCATGAGTCATTTCCTCTCCTCCCTGAAGAGTGATTCTGTAAAAATAGCAGCATAGGGTTCCACATTTATTGACTCGCAGTGAATTTCAGAACAAAATTGTTCAGCTTACTGGTAGAAAGATGCTTTTCCTAACTTCTGCCTCCGCAGCCTTGCCCTAGGAGCTGAAAGTCAAGCTATTTCCTCTGTGGCTTGGGCACCATGGCCAATAATTCAGAATCTTTGGGCCAAATTACACCAATGAAAGCCTTCCAGGATCAACTCCTCCATTTCCTGATAATCTTTTTATATTATGCTGTTAAAGAATCATACAACAGGTGGATTCCCAAACTCTGGATTACTCTGACAGAGGTGTGTGTGGGTCTTGACCCATCCCATATCATCCAAAACATAAAAGGCCTGCTGAAAGTCAGAGGGGTTGTGTTGGGAAAGCAAAAAGTAAAAGATTGTGAATTGGCTATTATTCTAGGGCCCTGGACAATCCATGCATAAACTAGATCACCAGTGAGGCTGCTCTAATTACTTTGAGGACCAAGCAGGCCTGTTGGTGCCCTGAGACTATGAAAGTGTAGCAAACCCCCCAGGTTTTTCTTTTTTTTTTAAACTTAAAAATACATTTCCTCCACTTCCCCAACCATTTCTGACGTTCTTTCTGCCCCCTCTATCCCTTAGAAGTGATTACAAGTAATATTAGTTAAGCTAAGATAAGTTCTTATACTCCCACATAGTAACAAGCCCCCTTTATATTGTAAATAGTGTTCTCTTATGTTTGTATTGATTTTTACTGTTTTATATTGAATTTATACGATTTAGGCCTATGTCTATAAAGTAATGCCAAGTAATGTCAAGTTTCCATTTTGTACGTCTAGCCTCCATCTTGTGTCCTTTGCCCGGGTGTTACCTATGTTGTAACTGTGAGTCATGTGTAACTGGTCTGATGTAAATTGGTTCCTCAATGAATGGGAATAAATGAGAGTGCTTGAGGTACAATGGTAGCAGGCCTCTACTGAACGATCAACTCAAAGACCAGACCATTGCCTTGCATTGACTTACCCAGGAACAGAATAGAAACCCAGCATTTGAAAGACAAAGACCCTACAGAAACCAGCTACCCCACCATTGTGTCCTACCAGACAATGAGGACACCTGGATCTGCACGTAGGTTTCTGAGCAGGACTGCCCTTGCCTGGACATGTCCCTTCCATAGGAGATACAGGTAGCCCACCCCTATAAAAGGGGTGGTAGAGTGTGACCTGCTTGGGACACCCTCTCCATCTGGACCAGCACTGCGCCACACCACCTGTCCACCCAGAGGCCCTACCAGTGACCCCCTCTGGGCAACATGTTGCTGGAGAAGACTCCGACTAGCCATAGATGATCAACTCACAGCCCACAATAGGTAGCCATTAGGGTTGTGCGAAACAGCACTGTTCCATTTCGACCTGCGTTTCACTGTTTTGATGGAACTGCATTTCATTTTGAATTTCGTTTCAACTTGAAACCACTGTTCCATTTTGTTTTGTTGAAACAGTTTTGCTGTTTTGACTCTGTTTCGACGTTTCGCCCATAGGCTATAATGGGGAAGGTCAAAACAGCCTATAACTTTGCCATTTATCGTCTGATTTGGATGAAACTTGCCAGAATAGTAGCCCCTTCTGAGAGCATGAAGCCTGCAAAGTTTCAAGGAAACAGGTGCAGGGGGGTTGGGGAAACTGCACCTCAAAATCTTGAAAGCAAAACTCATGTCACGTGTATGTGTTAAGCTACAGTGGGGTCAAAACTGTAGGCATACTAGCCCCTGCTGACTACACAATGCCTGCCAAGTTTCAAGGACATAGGTGCAGGGGTTCTGGGAAACTGCACCTCAAGCTGCAGGCAAGCAAAACTCATGACATGGGTGTTAAGGTGCAGCAGGCCACAAAACCTGCCAGCTGTCAAGAAGATAGGTGCAGGGGGAGTCTGGGTTC
>NW_017729022.1:98434162-98436964 GCF_001723915.1 Gavialis gangeticus | reverse complement strand
TCTGGAACCAACTTCCAAGCAAAGTGGTGCTGGCTCCTACCCTGGGGGTCTTTAAGAGGAGGCTAGATGAACACCTTGCTGGGGTCATTTGACCCCAGTGCTTTTTCCTGCCATGGCAGAGGGTCAGACTTGATGATCTGCTCAGGTCCCTTCCGACCCTACCAACTATGAAACTATGAAACCTCTAGCTGCTGACCGGCAAAACTTGTGTCGTGGGTGCTTGTGGGACTGTGTCTGTCTTGGGACACAGGGTTTGGGGGTGAAAACTGCAGACCTGCTAGCCCCTGCTGTGGCCATGAAGCCTGCCAGCTTTCAAGGAGATAGGTGCAGGGGGAGTCTGGGTTCTGGGGTCCTGCACCCCTAGCTGCTGAAGGGCAAAATTCTGACATGGGTGGTCATGCCACTGACTGTGTTTGTTTTAGGGCAGAGGGAGGTGAAAACTGCAGACCTGCTAGCCCCTGCTGCAGCCACAAAGCCTGCCAGCTATCAAAGACATAGGTGTAGGAAGGAGTCTTGGTTCTGGGGTCCTGCACATCCAAGCTGCTGGCAGGCAAAACTTGTGACAAGTCTGCTTGTGCAACTGTGCCTGTCTTGGGGGACAAGGAGGGGATGGTGGTAAATCTACTGCAGGCCTGGCTTCTAGGCCTTGCTGTGGCCATGAAGCCTGCCAGCTGTGTCTATCTTAGGGTACAGGGGGTGAAAAAAACTACTGCAGTGCACCTGGCTTTCTTTCTGGGTCCCCATGCCCACCCACGCCCCTGGCTGCCCCTCTCCAGCTCTGGGACCCAGAGCCCCTCTCTGGCACCTGCAGCACCTGTGACACCTGTGGCTCTCTGACCCAGCTCCCAGTTCCCCGCAGCCCCTCCAGTTACCCCCAGTCCCAGTTTCCCTCTCCCCACGTACCTCTCAGCTCCCCCATAGTCTCTTTGCTCCAGCTCTGGCCACTTTAACCTTAAATAACTCTGTTGTCAAGTGATCCCAAGTAACCCCAGGGTACATTGATCTCAAGTAACCCCAGGGGCCACCTGACCTTAAGTAACCCCAAGCCCCAGTGACCTCAAGTGACCCCAAGCACCAAGTTACCACTATGCCCCCTAGTATTAACGTGCAGCCATGAAAGTGCATGTTTGTGTGCTTGTGTATGTGTGTGTGAACACATAATGGTGTTTGTATAGTTTGTGTGTGTGTATATAATTTTGTATCAAGCCCTCCTGTCTAACAGTGCAATATTGAGATCCCAAGTGTTGATCTGGTGTGTGTCAAGTCAACAAAAGGAACAAGAAGGACTACACCAAAATGTTCTTCCTGTAGTATTTATGCATCAATTATTCTTCTTCACTCCAGCTTCACATGATATTTTCTTTTTACTGATAAATAAGCCATTCTCAAAGCTGCAAAGCTTTAGTAATCTATCTTTCTCCCCCACTCCCTAAAACACTTGATGCTCACTGCATAACATCAAAAGAGAAGTTATGTTGTTTCCAGAATGACAAACTTATGTTATAAATTTGGGATTATGACTTCACTTTAGGAACAAACAGATGGAGAAACTGGTTTGTGAAAGAGAAACCTCTTCATCACGCAGACCCAAATATTGGTATTGGGAATAGAGAGATGGCTGGCAAAATTAAAATGCTTTTTGAAGACTGAGGCAAGCAACACAACACAAACAGAAGCAGAGCTGTTTTATTCACTAGGCCTGCAATTAGCATTGTTGCTGACAGCTCACTCCAAGCTGCCCAAGATTTAAGTGGCTCCTAGAAGCCCTTATGTTTGCCTAGGGTAATTCAATCCCAATTCTATTCTAGCACAGCAGAAAATTACTCTAGAGAGTTTTTCCACTATTCCATATAGCGGTGACTTCATGAGGGACAAAGACTTTCATTCTCATGGGCCTCTGTTTCCTCATCTGAATTGGGATTGAGGTGGTGGCTTTATCCCTTATCTAACCTATAAAATCATAGGACCTGGCTGAGTTTTAATAGTGCAAGGTCTACACCAGGGTGGGCAAAATATTGCCCCTGGGCTGGATCCAGCCTACTAAGTGATTTCATGTGGCCTGAGGGTGGTTGCCTACCAATTCACTGCATCCAGCCTGGTCCCGAGCTGCCCCTGCTGTGCTTGCATGGGGCTAAGCCCCACTCACTCCCATGGGGGCAGCATGTGCTACACTTCCCCATGGGACAGCCCTGACCCTGGCCCTGCAGGTAGGAAGGTGGCAGTGGGTGGGCAGGGGGGAAGTGGCAGTGACAGCGATGGCAGGTGACAGGGGAAGGGCAGCAGCCATGGCAGGTGGGGGAAGTGGTGGAGGGGAGTGGCAGTGGTGATAGGCAGTGAAGCGGAAGCTGGGCAGGAGCACGGAGCCCACACTGGTGTGCCAGGGCTGGGACCAGTGGGGACCCAGGGCAGGGCAGCAGGAGTGTGGAGCCTGGGCTGGCGGGGGCATGGGGTCCTCCTGGCTCCATTGCATGGTGCTCACATGCAGTTCTCAGGTTCTCTGCCCAAGTTGTGTTCCTGTGGGGGGAGGCCCATGCAATGGGGCCAGTAGCTTGGCCCTACTCACTGCTATGTACAGGTCATGGGGAGTGGCAGGGAGCTGCACACTATGGAGCTGGGTCAGCTCCACCCCTCTCCCTGCCACCCTGCCTTAGCCCATGATCTGAACCACTGGCTTCATCGAGTGGGGCTCCCCCTGGCAGTGTGGGGCTCAGGCATGTGAGCCCTGTGTGATGGAGCTAGTGGCTCGGCCACATTCAGTTCTGGGGCTCGCTGGGGCTGTACACTACTGGTGGACTTTGCCTG
>NW_017729022.1:98432662-98433088 GCF_001723915.1 Gavialis gangeticus | reverse complement strand
GGAAGCTGGGCAGGAGCACGGAGCCCACACTGGTGTGCCAGGGCTGGGACCAGTGGGGACCCAGGGCAGGGCAGCAGGAGTGTGGAGCCTGGGCTGGCGGGGGCATGGGGTCCTCCTGGCTCCATTGCATGGTGCTCACATGCAGTTCTCAGGTTCTCTGCCCAAGTTGTGTTCCTGTGGGGGGAGGCCCATGCAATGGGGCCAGTAGCTTGGCCCTACTCACTGCTATGTACAGGTCATGGGGAGTGGCAGGGAGCTGCACACTATGGAGCTGGGTCAGCTCCACCCCTCTCCCTGCCACCCTGCCTTAGCCCATGATCTGAACCACTGGCTTCATCGAGTGGGGCTCCCCCTGGCAGTGTGGGGCTCAGGCATGTGAGCCCTGTGTGATGGAGCTAGTGGCTCGGCCACATTCAGTTCTGGGGC
>NW_017729022.1:98421488-98427662 GCF_001723915.1 Gavialis gangeticus | reverse complement strand
TTGCACACCCTTGGTCTACACCATACCCTGTAGCTGAACACAATGCTGACATATGTATTTAGGCCTATTATATCTGTCTCAGTGTTTTATTTCAAATATTGTATGAATGAGCTGAAGAGATTTTCATGAAATATCTAACAAGGGAATGTTGAAAATATTACTGCATGTGGGGGAAAAATACAGGATGAGAATGGGTACCATCTGGGGAAGAGATTGCTTTTTGCTTTCCTTTATTCCCTGCAGTTAAAATGTTCTTAGTGTGATTCACTGGTATATTAGAACTGCTTTGTACTGCTCTGATGGCAAAAAATGTCCCTTTAAACCAAATTAAGCAGCCATTGGAGAATTCCTTCTGAACAAGAGGCTCTGATATCACCCACTTTTTTGGCGGTCTGTACAAAGGATATCTTGCAAAAAGATGGCAATACCTGAGGTGTCTTTTTCTTGGAGTAGCTCTGGCTGCCCTAATGGCATCTTTTGGTAGCCTGAACTTTTAAGAAGTTCTAGTTCAGGTTGAAGATCTGATCCACTGTGAAGATGGTTCCCAAGATCAAAAAGGTACAAAGGAGCTGAAAAGTCATCTTTGCCTCTACCTGCTTTGGAATTTCCTTAATTAAACCAGAGAATGAAGACTAATATCTGTTTTTAATTAAAGCTGTAGGAACTACAGTTAAATTCCTATCAATGCTGAACTACTAGTCTTAAAGTCACTTTGCCCCAGGCTTGAAACCCACTTATATTTGGAAATGTTTTGCATTGTCCAGCAAAGGTTTGAAAACATATAAAAATAATATTCCTGCCTTAACTATCCTAATACCCATGTCACAGTCTGGTAAGCATTATTTTATTTGATTTGCAAATAAATAAAGTAGGTCACTTAGCAAATCGGTGAGCTGTGAGAATAGAGCCAAGGTGTTCTTGTTTATCTAGCATAATTCTAACAACATTCCTCTTTTTTACTATGAATTTTAAACATATTGCCTTGTTAATATGAGGCAGAGTCTTCACACAATGCCCTTACATTGTGCAAAAGATCCGAAGGAAACATAGCAGTATAACAGGCTATGAAGAGACTGAGACTGTTATAATATTCCAGACTAAGGAGTCTGAATCTTAATGGCACTTTGCATCTTCCATCTGGTAAAATAAATGATCCCCCCACAGGAGAAAATACTTTGTAACTAGCTCTATGAAAAGTACTTCTATAATTTAGCAATTATTTTTCTCTGACTAGAAAAAGTCACAATAAAACTGGGGGGAAATATTTTGGAGACTGATAGAAAGCCTCCCAATCCAGTCAATTACAGCAAGCTGCTGTCCCTGCACTTCACTTTCAGATAGGCAGTATCTTAAGCTTACCCAGAATTCATGACCGGAGAATTTGTTAGTAAATTAAAATCTCTGAGGAGAAATGCTTTATTTTTAGTACAGAGAAAACTGTGCTGTGGCTGCTTTTCTTCACGCTTTAACTTTTAGCATTGCAATACATAATTGGATATGACTTGGAGGAAGAATATCTGTTGACTCCACACTGCCTTTAATCAAAATATCACAGAACCATGCAAGTATCAAAGCCTCCATGTGCAACTCTGCCGGTGTAGTAATAGTATTTAGCTCCAGTTTTCAAATTTGTAAACTGAGGCAGGATGAGATTAGTGTTTGTTAGAAAATGACTGCCAGAGTTGGAAATACGATCCCCAAATCCCAGTGACTTCAACAGGTGTCTCATCAAGCTGGCTGACCTCTTCTGTAAGGACTACACCACACTGAAATATTTCAGTAGATTTGAATGCATTGACTTGCTTGGTTCTGGTCTCTCATAATTGGTATCTCTGCTCTTCATTTTACTTCACCATCATAGCAGCAAATGAGGCTCCAAACCTTGAAAAACAGTTAAAGTGAACACGGGTACTTGGCATTCAAAATGCACAGCAAATTGTTAACTTTTCCCCTTTTATATATCAACCATTTTGTGGCGAAGCTAGACTGTATAAATATCTAATAAGGGGTTTCAGGGGAAGATATCAGATGCTGGTCCAGACTAGTTACTAAGAGGTTTTTGTCTAATACATTGCTTTTTTTTCAGTTAGAAAAAACTATATTATGTTTTTCATAGAAGCCCCAATCTTCTAAGACAAATAAAGGTTTCAGTATTTGTAACATGTGACTTGCTGGCTACTGTTCTTCCTTTCAGGGTGTATCCAGATGAGCACAGCTGTGCATCATCTGGTGTTGCAGACATGTCTGCAGTGCGATATACCTCACAGTTAAGTGTTCTGCATGCTGCAAGTGTGCTTTGCCTGTGTGTGTGCTGCTCCACCTTTTTTTTTCTCACAGGCAGCATGTGCTGCTGAAAAGCAGAGCCTGACTGGCTGGAGCGATGCTGTGGATGTGAGCCAGGCTCTACCCGGCAGGGCTACTGCTGCGGCAGCCCTGGAAGGCCCTTAGGACCTCAGGTGAGGCTGCTGGGGTCAACACAGTGCTGGACCCAGCCTCCTCTACTGCCCCCAGGGTAACTTGTCACAGGCCAAAGTGTGCATGGCACAGGCATTCCCTGGAGACAAGTAGCTGTGGCATAAGGTATACCACTACTACTTGTTACTGGGGAACCAAACATCCACACTTGGCTGGATGTGGCCTCTGAGGCCAACTGCCAGTTGCTTCATTCTGGCATCTGGGATAGGAAAGGTGCTGGTGGTGGTGAGGGGGTGTCCAAAAAGGGTTTTAAGCCATCTTGCATCTCTCTTATTCTGAGGCAGTTCAGGTGTTTGCTTGGTTCCGAATGGTAACTGGAGTAGCCTTAGGACTGCTGTAAATTGTTCTAATTTCCAGCTTGAGGCTAGGCTGTCACTGCTGTAAGGATCCATGGCAGAGCTGCAGTCTGCCACATATACACCCCTGTCCAAAGTGTGCTGGCTGCAGATCGCAGCTCTGTCCTGGCCCTAGATAAAGCTGCCTTCACTGCAAGATCCCAGCAGCTTCAGATCAGTCCCCTGCTCTGCCCTGCCAATGTGGCTGGGGCTGGCTGCTGAGGCTGGAGACCGGCCCCAGCCATGTGCACAGGGGCTGCTGGGAAATGGAGTCCAGCTGCTGGCTAGATCTGTCATTTTGCCTACCCCGCCTTACTCTAAGTGCGCTCATTGCATGTGTGGAAGACACTATTTCTGCATGTACCTTTACGTAATTACAAGCAGCAGTTCTAAGACTATGGTTCAGGTTGTGTTTTCTGATTATGCCCTACAGAATGACTCAGGGGTGACATGTAGGGGGTGCATATGGGTGCATGTGCACCCCCTGAGTGTGGCGGTGCACCCCTTACAAAAAGGCATTGCCAACAGTGTCAGCAGTGCCTGCAAGTGCTTGTCACTCACCACCCCACCCCTGACACCGCCAGCGGTGTCTGCGGGTGGTCAGCCATCCCCACTGCCCACCACCAACACTGCTGGCAGCATCTGTGGGTGGTTACTGACCCATGGTCAGCGCTCGCCACTGCCCCCCCCGCCACAGACAGTGCTGGTGGCGTCTGCGGGAGCTCTCCACTCTCCACCACCATGCTCCAGCTGCTGCTGCGCTTCCACCTTGTCGCCCCAGCTGCAGGGGCACGGGTCGTTCATGGAATGATGTCTGTCTTAGTGACGTGTATGTGTGTTAAGCAGTGGAAGCAGGGCCAGATTAATGCACAGTAAAACTAGGCACGTTCCTAAGTGAATAAGGGGCCCAGTTGTGCTTATTTTACACACAGTAAAACAGGTGTCTTTGCCTGTTTGGGCCGCTGCTTCTCCCGCTGTGTCCAAGGCATTGCTGCCCCCTGTGGCATTGTTGACCCTGCTGCCGCATTGCCGACCCTCCTGCAGGTGCCGTGGGCCTTGAGGGAGAGGGAGGTGGGCCCTGCACAGTCTGGTATGCCCTGGGCCATGTGGGCTCGGAGAAACCAGAAGTGCCATGGTGGGCACTTCCGGTTTGACTTTACCTTACAAGCCGGCATGCCGGTTAATAGAACATGCTGGTGTGTAAGGTGCCAATTAACAGAGCTTTTACTATATTATAATTATTGAGTGAAAAAAGTAATATAAATATACAGTATCAAGCTAGGGCCCAGGAATTTGTTTGCTGAGGGCCCACTAAAATGTTAATCCAGCCCTGAGTGGAAGCCAAAACCCAGAGTTGCATCCCCAGGCATTTATACAGTGCCTGGGGAGAGCTGGCTTTCTCAGAAGGTACTTTAAAAACTCACACAATCACAGGAATCAGCCTATGGCAAGCCGATAGGAAACACTGAGCACAGAGCAAATCCTGCCTCTATGTAGAGTTTAGGTGCCTGAGTTGGGGTTGCAAGGGAAGCAGCTCCACCCAGTGAGTACTCAGAGCCCTCCGTCCCTCTGTTGAAAGTGGGCCGCAGTGCAGCAAGGAGTACAAGATTCATAGGGATGATGGAGAATAAATAAGAAAAAACATAACTGTGCTCTAGTGGTTAGAGCATTCACTTGTGTGATGGGCTAGCTGGTAATGATTTGGCCCAGGGGTTTTGCAAATGCAAAAGATGATTGAAGGACTTGGGATTCCCTTTCCTCACCAATCAGGCCCCAGAAGCCTCCATGTCCCCTGATTGGCCCCCTGTGTCACCTGGAAGGGGTAAAAGGGGCAGTGCAGCTGACTCAGGTGAGACCAGTGAGGGACAACAAGGAAGGAGTCTCAAAGAGCTGGGCCAGTGGGGCGGGAGCAGTTGTCCCAGAAGACCCTGAAGGAACAGGACCTGCAGGCAGCAGTTGGACCCTCAGCAGCGTGGCATGCGGCCAGCAGGAGAGGCTCCCTGCTGGGCTCCAGGATCCCCTATGAGAGGCTGCCGCCAGCAGGAGAGGCTCCCCAGCTCCAGCAACATGCTGAGCAGTGACCTGAGAGGTTCCCAGCTCTGCTTGCAGGTCCTCCAGCAAGAGGCCAGGAAATTTGACATGAGGCCGGGGCTCCTGGAAGGTCAAAAGCCCTAGTAGCTTGGAGCAATGCCAGCACTGATGACTGTGTGGTAGTTTCTGCCTACCATGTGGGCAGTCTGAGTTCAAGTGCCAGCTGGGATGAACTGGGGTGGGTGAAGTGACAGGGAGAAACTCCTGTTGCAGTGGAAAAGGGGTCACTGTGTTTTCCCTCTTTCCCCCCATCCAGGTACTTAGGCCTTATATTTCTTGTTATTTGACATTTTGTGCATTTTATATTTCGCCAACCAGTATTGTTTGTTCTGCTGTTTGTGTTTTATATTTTGTTAAACCTGTCTTTTGCCAACTGGATGAATATGTGTATGATTGTAAGTGCCTAACCTTTATTGAATCCTACTCCCTTGGGACATTGTAGTGTCCCCTATACCTCCTGGTTTATACATGTTATGTTCCCAGTACTGTTTTTCTCATTAAAAGGTATATGGTTAAGTCCCCACTGATGATCTGGCTCTGCTCTATAGGGAAAGGAGGGCCCCTACACCTCCCACAGCGCTTGTGCACCTGCTCTGATCTCTTCAATTGGAGAGGGGTACGTCTTGGAGTATTGCCCGGGATACACTTGCAGAGAGGAGCCAGGGTTCCATCCACCGCTTTTAGAATTGTTTCAGCCTTTTATCTGAAGACCAGAACTTCGTAAACGGTCCAGGGAGCAGGAACTAGAATCTCGGGCTCCTCCCTTCCAGGACAGGCTCATGCCTCTTGTTCACTGTCCTTTTGGTCCCATGAATCTTGTGTTCCTTAGTGCACAGGAACTTATCTCCAACCGGAAGGGTGCTAGGAGGAATAGGCTATAGGATACTGGTTAAGGTACTCTCAAGGGAGGGAAGAGATGCTGGTTTGAATTCTCTGTTTTAAGCAGAAATTGAACTCATGTGTCCCATCTTCTGGGACCAAGCATTTTCATACTTGGACAATACCAGAACTTAAAAATATTCAGGAAGTGAACTAAGCTGCAAAACAGCAAGAGGACAGCCAGTCGTCTTTATTTGCAACAACATATCTTGGGGTAGAAATAAATGAAAAGAAGAAAAACTGCAGAACTCATAGAGATAACTGACAGAGATTACCCAGCAGCTGTGCCCATTGCATCAAAGTAAACTAAGTTGGGGGGGGGGGGGAAGGTTAATCCTTTTTTCCTTTTGCTTTCTTAACTATTTTTAAATTGAACCCTCCCCAAGGAAATTTT
>NW_017729022.1:98406754-98421467 GCF_001723915.1 Gavialis gangeticus | reverse complement strand
GGGGGAATGTTAATCCTATCTTCCTTCTGCTTTCTTAACTATTTTTAAATGTAACCATCCTCAAGGAAATGTATGGAATAAGACCAGGGATGGCAGGAGATCAAGTGGTGCATATAACAGAGATCTTCTGTCTTAAGGGATTTATAATGTGAAAAAGTTTGAGACCCTGAAACAAGATTACTCAGATGTAGGGGCCAAGATTTTCAAAATCAATGCCTGATTTGGGGTTTCTCAGGTTTTTTTTGGGTACCTACCATAGACCTCCTTCTGAGTGCTGGGCACCCACAGCTCTCATTGGCTTCTGCTAGTATTGTGAGTGTTCAGCAAGTCTGAAACTCAGACTTGTTGAATTCAAGATTTACATTATGCCACATCTGTCAGCAAGATTTGAGTCCTACTGAAGACCTATTTTACAGACTTAAATATTACCTAGGCCTTGTGCTGTTCCTAAGCACCAAGGAGAATTTCACTCAGTTGAAATCAATTATCATCTGCTCTTCAAATCTTCCTATCAAAAGGGCTGTCTGCATCATAGCTAACCAATTAACAAGGATATCTTCAGGCATGCCCATGGGCTTCCTTGTACTCTGTTCTCATTAAATCCCAACTTTTTATCAGGCACTTCTAAATCAAAGATAACTATACAGTTTCATTAAATAAAACTTGCAGCATATCAACAAACCCTGTATTGTCAGGGAGATGATTTAGTCTCTACAGCAACATTTTAAAAGAATGAGCTGTGCCTGGGCACTGTTGGTACCTGCCACTTTAAGGGCAGTCAGGCAGCTACCAGGTGCCTGATGGTGGCAGCCATTTTGGGAACCAGGTATAAAGAGGCTGAAGTTCCTTACTACTAAGGAGGGCAGGTAGGAACATTACCTAGTTGAGTTGCACTAGAAACAATGCAGGAGGTAAGGGCAAGAACTGATAGGATGGCTAGGAGGCTCCTGGTCCTGGGTATGACCTAAAACTGCACTCTACCAGGAATGGGTAGCCTGGTGGGGCTCCCAGTGGTGTGGGAGCCCCCAGGAAATATCAGACCAGTTACCACCCTGGTGAAAGGTGGGTAGGGGTGCCTTAATAACCCTAGTTCCCACATCCCTGGTGGGTGAGATTTGAGCAAGGGGGGCCCAGGCTCACCAAGGAGCACTAAGGTAGGGCCCAGGTTGGTGGAGGGACCTGTGGTGGCACCCAGACTTTGTAGTGGAGGCCTAAGGATGCATATAGGAGCCAGTGTGAAGATCCAGGGGGGTAGGGCCCTGAGCCTTGGGGAGCTATTAAGGAAGTTCCTGGGGCCTTGGATTAGGGTATTGCCCTGGGAGGGCTTGGGGACAGAGCTTGGAGCCCTGAGAGTGTGGAAGGGGTTGGAGCCCATTATGTGGGCATGGGGCCTGGCGTATGTTGCTTTGCATGTGTATGTGTACGGAGTAAACCCAGCGTGAGGATGTTGGGACTAGGAGCTCTGGTGGGGAGTGAGAGTCCCAGTGCTAGCTAGCTAGAGGGAACACCTGTGAGGCTTGGGTTGTGCTGTAGGGAGGAATAGAGCTCCAGATAGTGCTACTGGCATCAGAGTGGAAAAATGGGCAGCCTTCTGCTGGTGTAATATCTGAATCATTTTCCCACCAGGTGTGGCAGGAGAGAGAGGTGGGTGGTCTAATGTCTGACCAGCCCCAGGGAGGCCCACTTGTTACATAGGCCTAGTACCAATATGCCATGATCTATGCTTTAATGCATATAATTTTCTAAAATGGTTTGAGTGGTGTTGACTTTCAGGTAACTTTAAAAAATCTGAGGTTAGGAGGGTTAATATTGTTTCAGGATATCCATGCAAGTATAACAAGATGAAAAAAACATGGACATAGGCATTAGGGCTGTTCAAAGCTTTGGGTGCTAATTTGGTTTGGAGGAGATTTGGCCTGATTTGGTAGCCAAATCTCTGAATCCAAATTGAATCGGGAGACCAGTTGAAAGGTCCGAATCAATTTGGAGAGCTTTGAATTGATTTGGGCAGTCTCCACTCTGCCACAAGGAGCTGGACCTGGATTCCATGCTGGTGACGGGGTGGGCGGGAAGAGCACGGAGGGACCCTCCCATCCCATCCCCTGCCTGATTCCCTCAGTCCCCCTGAGTACCCCCTGATGACTCCTGCCTGCTGTCCCAGCCCTTCCCCACCCCCCATGGCTGCCCTGTCTGGTCCCAGATCCTGTTTTTAAATATGAAGAAAGAGCCCCCAATGGCCACTTACTGGCTTCTGCAGTGGCCATCGGGGGCTTTTGGGGGCTTGTGGCAGAGCCCCCCCCCATGCAGTTCATCCCTTCCCCCCCAGCAGCAGCCAGTGAGTGCTGGGCTTTTCTTTTCGAAGAGGTGGGGCTAGGTGGGGGTTGGGGGCTCATGACAGCTGCCACGCGGGGGGGGGAATGGGGATCGCTTCTCTACCTGACAGCAGCCAGTGAGTGCCAGGCTCTTTTTCTTCTCTTCTCTTCTCTTTCTTTTTTTTCCACCCCCGAGAGCTGGGGCTGGGTGTGGCAGCCACTGACGGGGCTGGGAGAGCAGGTAGGGGATGGGGCTGATTTGGCCAGTTTGGTGGTGGCCAAATCTCCGAATCGGATTCAGCTGAATTGATTTGGGACAGTGATTTGAATTGCCAAATCAAATGGCTGTCCCCGAAATTGGCCGAATCCGAAGCAAATACTAGCTGCTTCGCGCAGGCCTAATAGGCATTCCTGTCGTAAACACGATTAATACACGAGCATATGGGGATATGATTTGAAAAATATTTATTTAAAAATGTACTGCTAGTGAAAGATATTTGGATGACTCGTCTTTGGATTGAAGCCCTTTCTGTATTGGAGCACAGTTAGAAGAGCAAACTGCCAGTGCAGAAGCAAAAGCTCTCAGTCTCTATCCCCCTTCAGGTCCTGTTTTCTATGCCCAGGCTGTCAATACAAGTGATAATTATGATATAATGCAAGTGTCAAAGACTGACTAAATTGAGAAGACTGAGGCTGCTGTATAGCCTTGGATTGCCCTCCCCCCCCCCAGTTCTCGGAAAGCTAATCCTGTCTCCACCCTACCTCTGTGCTCTTTGCTTCAGTAACCTTTGTACCAATCTGGAGAATCCCTTCACTGAATATATGAGATGGATTTGGTGATGGCTGGCTGGTCAGCATAGCATCTTTAGCCTTGAGATCCTGAATGACCCAAAGCAGATGAATAAGTGGATGCTTAATAGCATCTTAATAGATGCTTCCTGGACCTTCCCACACGAATGACCTTCCCTCAAGACTGCTGAGTTCTTATAGTGTCAATCTTTGAGTCACAAGAGCACGTATTTCCCACCCCTTCTCTTCGCCTGATACAGAAATTGTTCCATGGACTGGTACTGAAGACTCCTGTAACCCAGTGAAACTCAGACTTCCTACTTCAAGACTCGCTGAACCTTCTGAGACTAGACTTCATCTCTCTACCTAAATATTAACCATCATAGTATAGCTACCAGTAAAAATTGGTTCTCAAGTTGTTAGGCAAGTGTCCTGCCCTCAGGATCATGAGTCATTCAGTTAAATTTGCAGGCAATATGTCATCTAAACAAAATCTAATACAGGCAGTGGTAAGGAGCAGTTCTGTGAACACCAGTGTGAAAAGGCTCAAACCACACTTATGCTAGAGAATGAATTTGTAATTGAACTTAGTCTTAATTAACACTGATCATTTTCCATAACTTAAGAGGACAAGCCCTTCTGGGTTTTCTGTGACCTACAGTAAGCAGGGGTTTTTATCTTAAATTCAAAAACTTGACCTTGGGTTGGGAACCCAGGAAGGTCCTGCTCTATCTTCTTGGAGTGTGTAGCATACTGTTGCTTGTTACTATAGGAACATGACTCTAGTGCCTCTGGGTCATGCGTATGGCTGCATAGTACACATGGTGGTGCATACAAGCCCACTAATTAATGCTGCCTCTCAGTGTAGTATGACTACAGCTCCTAATTAGTGCTGCTGAGAGCTGCAGAACATGAGCATAAGGCTGTGTGAATGCAGCAGCTTCTAGTCTGGGATGTAGTGACAGGCTGCTGCCCAGGCAGGAAGCAGTGCAGCTTTGTTCACAAAGCACATGTGGGTTAATGTGCTCTGTTTGGGTGGAACTGCAGCAGCTGCAATGTATCAGAAGCAGTACAAATCACAATTCCAGAGCTCTGTGGTGCATCAGGGACTGTACCCCAGATTTTGGTGCCTGAAAGCTGGCTATTCTTGTACCTACCACTCTAAACAGAACTGGGATGTTTCTCTGTCCCTTCCAAGGGGTTAAGCAGTCCTTCCATCTGCAGTCAAGCCTGTACAGCCACCAGCAACCCCAGAAGTCCTCCACTTGTTTCAGTCGTTCTAGCCAAGAGCTGCCAGGCTGCTTCTTGTTTCCAACCTGCTCTTCCATTGTCATGAATATCTCCCCTGGACAGTTCTTGGGAGTGTTCAGCATCTCATCTTTTTCTGATATATTAACAGAACTGTTCAAGGCTCTGCTGATCTTATGCAGCTGTTCTCATGTCTCCTTTTCCATTGACTGCATCTTTAAGCTTCTGAGGAGCCTTTCTCCTGTGAGAGGGCCTTCATTCTTTTAGCTTTAGGATGGCTGCTTTTATCAATCATGTCTTGCATGCTCTGCTCTCATGGAGACTTCACACTTTGTAAATTGACTTCTTGAATGAGCGTATGATGACATGCAGTAGAACATAAAAGGAGATCACAACAAACGTGTATAGGTTGCTCCTTAAATATGTTCTAGACTTATTTTTAGTGAGCCTTTCATACTAATTAAGGCAAGAGAGATTGCTATCTTCCATCTTATTGTATATAAGAAATTTTACTAGGCAAGGTGTAGCTCATTGCATAATTAATTTTGGCATTTGATTTGTGCTTTAATAATCATGTTAGACGCAGTAACTTCCCAATACTCACTTTCTTTTGCAGTTTCTGAAGCTACAAATGAGGATACATACTGTCCAGGTTGTGCTGGGACAAATACAAAAGGAACACCAGCACTTGAATCGGCAACTGAATATGCTAACAATTGAGGTAACCACACTGCAGAAGGTGAGGTCAATACACAACTTATAAAGACTCTTTTTGGAAGTAGATTAATTTTAAAGTAGATTAAGCCACTGTTCAATTGGTATATTATGGTGGCTTTGTATGGACTTGTTTTTCTTCTGTATACTAGAGTATAATTTGTCATGTGGTTAACATTGCTATCTGAATGTATTATGAAAAGATAAATTAGTATTCTCAATCATACACATTTTTGGAAGGTATCCAACTCCAATATTGTCATAAATTTATTTGACCAGTGAACTATAAACAAAAAAACAAAACAAACAAACAAACCCTCAGAGGAGCTGAAACTATTAAAAAAAAAAAATAAAAGAGCTGAATTGTGATATAATTTTATTTGGTACAAATGTTGAAAATACAATGGCACTTGACCTTCAGATACCTGGGTAGGGTGGGGGAGTTTTTTATTATTATAGGCCATAAAAACACTTCACTCCTATTGAAAACTGATTCATCAAATTACATTCTGGTAGATTTGACACTATAATAACAAAAATGTATATATGTTACAGTATAAACCTATGCAAACAGTGCTGTTTAAATTCTTATGAAATGTTTTTCATTGCTGATGTTGATCACACCTCCCTCTTCAAGGCAAATGAGCTGGAAAATTTATTAAGCTTATTTGTGAAACAACATTATGTAGCAACACTTGCCAAAAGATTTGACTAGTTAAAGGGAACTTACTTCCATGGAAAGGTGTCATGAGAGAGAATTCTCTCCATCTCCACAGAATTGCCAACCTTATTCATACTGCTAATTTACCTTAATCCTGAACTGAAGAAAACAACTTTTGAGACTAAGAAGGTAAATGGTAGGTCTGTGCAAAGCATCAGGTGCTGGTTTTTGATTTGGAGGAGGAAAAAAAGAGGTGGGGCAGCCAGGTGGGGGGAGGATGGGGCCTGTCAGATTGGAGATTCAACAGTGGCTGAATCTCCAAATCGGATTTGGCCATATCGATCTGGGACAGTGATTCGAATCACTGTCCTCCCAATCAGCCTAGTCTGAAGGGAATAGTAGCTGCTTTACACAGGCCTAATAAATGGCTTCTGAGAGGCTGTAGTCTTGACAGCTGTTCTCTTTAACCAGCTGTATAACTGGGAACATCACATATCCCGAAGCCTTTTATTTCCCATGCCAGGTTCTTTGTGGAGGGGTTTGTCCCGGAATTGGTGAATCAAATTACTAGTATGATAGAGTGGAACACTGTGGTGGAGATACCTTTTTGGAAGAGCTGCAAAATTTAGTTCCTGGGCACTTGTAACTTGTAGGTATTAATATTATTATTTAGTTTTGAAGTAGCACTTTTTTTTAACTTTGGCAGAGTGATTTAAGTGACTACCAAATTAGTTTCATTTGGAGTGGGGGAAATATCAGGCCTAGATTAATCACCTCTTCTTGAAGTTTTATTGGTGGTGTCCTTTCACATTTGCCTGAATGTCTCTTGTCCAGGATATGAGAATCCAAAGTTCAGTTCTTCTGCCTCGCAGGATTTGAACCCACATCATCCATGAAAGGCTTTAGGGTATTTTGGTGTGGTGTATATTCAGTATTTACTTTGAAGCAGCAAAACCCCTGGCAAAATGTTCACACAGCCCTACTATCCATCTATAGCTGGGTCACTTGGGAGCAGTCTTTGTCATGAGTTCAGAGCAGAGCTTGAGCTCACACCTCCGGAGCTTGAGCCAGATGCTGTCATTAGCTCTGCCATCATGCTCTTCTGCATCATGAAGCGTTTCTCATTTTTCCCCATGGGTTGTTCACCACTTGCAGAACTTCTTAGAACGGGAATCTGTAGTTTTATAGAGCAGAAGGGAAGGTTCCTCCCTGTTGCCTCTCAAAGCATTTCATGCACTGGGTAACAGAGGATCTCAAAGTCAGTACAACCATGGCAAAAAGGCATGCCTACTGAGCCCAGGTTAATGCTTCCAATTTTTCTTACATACTTGGGCAGACTGTGACACAGGAACCACAATACTTGAAAAGCATAGTGTAGAAGGCTAACCCAGCATCAAAGTAAACCAAAATAAGAGGACTGTGGAGCCTATGATATGTGTGCTTTTGTTTTTGTTTTTTTGTTTCCTGCCTGCCTTCCCGCCCCCCAAAATTTTTGGTGAGGTTTTTTTTAAGGTGTGGTGGCTTGGCTATAATGTCCTCATGCAAGGGACATTGTGAGTAGACTCCAATTGAGCACAAGCCTATGAAAAGATCTGGCAGATGTGCATATCCTGTGAAGGAACAGGATTAGGTTAATTAAGTTCTCTTACTGTTTTCACTACGGTTTGGTATGTAGTTCAGAAGACAACACAATCCAATATCCAGTTTCTGCATCATCATTATCATCATCAAAGAATCAGTAAATACTTATTTTTAATGAGCATAATGGGAGAACTCCACCTCCCCAAAAAAACTATAGTAGTTAAAAGAGTGTAAAGAGGGAAATCCATTTCACTTTTATAAAACATTGGTTTGTAGAGTATTACAGATGGCAAAGTAATGAATGGAAGGTGAAAGTTTCCACTTTTAAAATCAATTTATCATTCTTTTAAAAATAATAATGGCATATTTAAAGAATATTCTCTTCTGGAGAAATGTTTCAAAGTGCCATGTTAATCTAGTGTATAATGTATTATAATAATTTCTGTCAAGTTGTTGCTATGTTCTGGTATCACAGTGAATGTGATGTCACAGAATGGCCAGATCACATGATTCAGGTTGCATTTTTAGGTGACGTAGGCATCTTGAAGGAAACCACCTATTTTATACTTTGACTTATGAAGAGAGAAAATATTTGCTCATCAATATGAATTCCTTCCAGCCTGTATGTGTTACTGTAGTAGAAGATGAGGTAAAAGCAGAGACTTGTCTCTCTACTAAAAGCATAAGTCTCTCTAAAGCTGTGCGTGAGCTCCAGAGGTTAATTTATGTAATGAAATAATAGCTCCTGTGTTCTCAGCTGGGGAGAGGCTTCTAGTGGAGTTCCCTCTTCTCATTTAGTGATTGGGCAGGAAGTCCTTGGCTAAGCTCTTGTGTGAGATTCTTAGTGGTATTTCCTGACTTCTAGCAGGTTTTCTCATGATACCTTGTTACTGTCTAAAACAAGAAGGTATTGAGTCATATTAGATGGGAAAATAGTGTGGGTTGTTTTCTGGACCTGGATTCAGGTTGGATTTTGAGGATTGCTGCCTTCCATTGTAACTAATTTGGCTTGTTTATCTCTAGCACAGTGTTTAAACTAAAACAAATGCTGCTCTGCTTTTAAATGTTATTGATTGTAGTTGGAATATTTGATGGTTTATGCTGTCTTAGATTTGTGTCTTGACATTCAAAGCTGAAGAGCCCTTAACAAGGGGTGAAGTTACATTTTATACTTGGAGCACACTAAATCTGTGGAATGTAAAGCAGTGTTAAAGTTAGAACATGCTGTGAGAAGTTGCATATTAAGGGTTAATACCATTTCTTGCCTACTGAGCACTGGCTTCTCTCCAGAGGGCTGGTGAGCAGGGGTGTGGCTAGGAGCCAGGACACCTGGACTCTATCTCTGCTCTGGAACCTAGGAGCAGTGCATCCTGGGATGCTAGAAGACTGCAAATTGGTAATTTATCTCCATGGAGTGGACTACAGTTACCTTAACGCAAACTGGGTAATCTGGCCTAGAGTTAACCTTTGCCTGAAACAGCATATCTTTGAGATGCTCAGAGGGCACTTAGCATTAGGGCTGCGTGCAGTTTTGACAGTTGTTTTGTTTTGAGCTTGAAACAGTGAAATTGAAATGAAACAAAACAAAGGCACTCAATGTTTCGAAACATTGTGAGTTTTGAAGATGGGCTTGTTCACAGCTAAGCAGAAACTTGAGGAGGGGAAGGACTGCTCTGATATTGACATGTGTAGCTGGCCAGTGACTGTGATCCTTCCCTGAGGTGCCTACCAATCCCAGTGCTCTGGGGGAGGGATGGAAAAACAGCATAAAAAGTATTGTTTGAACTGAGCTTCTTCTGTGCCTTGGGGTCAGTTTACTGAGCTGTGTCTTTCAGCAGTGTCAGAGAAAGGTTAGCAAGTAGGAAGCAATTGCCTGTTACTAGCAAGTGGGATCCAATACCTTTTTTTTGCTTTCCTAATACCCTTTTATTACTATATTAGCTCCTTTCAATTTATTCCTCTTTGTTTTTGTTAGTCTATTTTGAGTCTTTTCCCCCAGAAAACAGATCTGTGCCTTCTCTCACGGTGTGCATTCCATTCACTGTGCAGGGAAACACAGCATATATTGCATATTATAATATTAGAATTTATTCAGAAACACATTTATTTATTACATATATTACATAAATACATGCATACAATTATGTACATAAATTCAGATTATATTACAGAAGAACACACAGATTTTCCAGCACACTAAACACACTATGGAGAGTGCTGGAAAGGCAGCTGGCAAGCCTTCAGGGAGGGGTGGAAGTTGGGGGGGGGGAGAGCTGCAAGTCTCCAGCCCCTCCCCCAACTGAGATGCAGCCTCTTTCCTGCAACTAGCAGGGATGAGGTTTCCAATGCTACTGACAGCAAAGAGAGGGGAGCGGTGCCACTACCTGAGTCTGCATCCTGCTTCAACAGCACCAGCCATAACTGCCCCCCTACCACTACCATGACAACAAGCAGCAACAGCATGACAGTCTCCTCCGCCCCCATTTCACTTCCCATGCTGAGCCTTCCAGTGTCAGAGGAAGAGCTGGAGCTGGATCTGAGTGCGATAGCAAGGGAAATTCTGGGGGAGGAGGGGAAATCAGCTGAGTTTGTGCTCCATACCCCTCAAGTTTCCCCTAGATCTAGGTCTCCTGCCCCAGAAGGCACTTCGGAGGAGGTTGAGTTAGAGGTTGTGGAAGTAAGTGGCTTAGATGAGTTTGCTCCTCCTGTTGCTGTGCCTCTGCCTGCTGAGGAGGGGGAAAAGGCAGCATCCACACATGCACCCACACCCCAGGAATGAGCGGGTAGTATGGCCAGGGATCAATTTGAGCTGGCAGAGGATCCCACATATGCCATCTGCCTGCACTGCTGAGCCAAAATTAGCTGGGGCAAGGGAACGAAACACATGAGCACTATGGGGATGCTGATGCATCGCTGCATGCACAACCCCCTTGACCTTGCTCCTCCTCAGCCTGGCACCAGTGGGAGCATGCCCGGAGGGAAGTCTCCCTTTTGTTCCAAAGCCCCCATCCCCCCCAAAGCAGAGGTAAGCTACCCTGGACCAGTGGCGGGGGGAGGGGAAGGTGGACAGAAAGAGGGGGTGGGGTGCATTGCAAAGGCAAGTGAGATCGTCCAGCCCACTGGAGAGATGCTTGCTGTCAATGGCCAGCCCTTCTCAGTTGAGCAGCCAGGGTTCAGGTGACTCATAGTGCTTATGGCCCTGTTATACTTCAGCAGGACGGTGGTACCTTCCCTGTATGAGGCATGCAGGGAGTACTTGAGGTGGGAGCTGTGCAAGACAGGTCTGCAGGTGGCCTTACACTTCACCTCGGACATCTGGAGCAGCCAGGGTGGAGATCATGCCTACCTCTCCATCACAGGGCACTTGTGTAAGCAGTCAGGCTGTTTGGTGGGCTCTCCTTCAAGCTGAGGTGATAGATGGGTCCCACACAGCAAGGGAGATCATGGGGGCAATGACTGCTTGGTGCAGGGGTGGCTCATTGGGCAGGGTGGGCTCACCCATGGGTTCATGGTCAACAACAATGGGGCAAATATGGTCAAGGTGGTCCGTGATGCCATTCTTCCTCAAGGCCACTGAGAGCCTCAGCACTGGCTATGCCCTCATTAGCCAGGTGATCCATGTAGTGAGGGAACTTCAGAACCACATGGAGAAAGGGCACTGGTGAGACAGCTGAAGGAGGGCATCAGGAAATGGCTTGATCCCTTGTGGTCCAGTATGATCCATGTGCTGGTCACCATGTGTGACCCAAGGGTGAAGGGGAGCATCAGAGTGTGTGGCAGCCAAACCTTGGATCAGTGGACAGAGGTGCTGGTGAAGAGTTAGGGGGGCAGAGGCAGGGGAATGTGGAAGAGGAGGATCCAGTGTCCCGTGCCAGCATGCCATCTAGTCTCCTCCTCCACCATAGGTGCTGCTAATGGGCCAAGTGCACAGCTTTCAGATGCACCAGACCCCACCATCAGGCAGGTAGTGCTTGGGCCTTGGTGGCTCTGATCTTGCTGAGGATGTGGAGCTGCTTCTGTGTGACCCTTTGGCCTACTGGGCAAGCTGCCGCCAGATGTGGCTGGATCTGGCCGTGGTTGCCTGGGAGCACCTGTCTTGTCCGCTGACCAGTGTTCCAAGTGAGAGGGTGTTCAGCATTGCTGGGGATGTTGTGACGCTCCCCTGCACCTTCTTGGATCCTGGTTTGGTGGAGCAGCTGGTATTCCTGAAGGTGAACCTCCCACTCCTGAGATTCCCCAAATTCCACATGCAAATGGAGTGAGTGCCTCTGTCTATACATCCTTTTTTTTTTTCTTACCCTTGGATTTCACAACCATTTAGTGCCCCACTGTCAGAGCTGGAAGGGGCACTCACTGTATCTCCAGCCAGCAGGTGGAGAACATGTCCCTGCTGAGCTCTCATGCTAGGATTTACTTGGAGGTATGAGCAGGGGCTGTGGGGAAGGAGGAGCCCCAAGTCCTGCGCATGGCCACTAAAACTGCACCCTGACAGTGTCAGGAGGCCTGGTGGGACTGCCGGTGGCACAGCAGCCCCAGGAAATACCGGGACTGAGGATCCCCTGGTAAAAGGCAGGTAGGAGTTGCCTTATAACCTTCAGCTACCACGCGCACGCACAGTCCTGGCTGGGGAAAGCCCAGACCTGTTACGTCTCTGACAGGCCTGAGGCTTGGTGGTTGTAGTGGAGTTGTGAGACTCCAGCTGAGCTCATCTTGGCTACCTGGGATGCCAGCTTTCAGGTCAAAAAACCCTTCATCTGCCTGAGGAAGCACAGGTAGTTGGTATGTGTGTGCTGATCCTGAATGAAAGGAATAGTAAAGAAGCCAGGGACTGGCATGCAATGCAGGCAAGAAAGCCAGTCAATGAAAATGGAAATGGAGTCTTCAGGGGGTGAGGGACAGGCTGGGGTGGGGAGGGGGATGTAGCGGGTTAAAGCATAGTGATACCTGGGGAGCCAGATGTCTGGCAGGTTGTAGTATGTCAGAATACCAGTGTCTATATTGAGTACGTGAAAAGTGGTTTGTAAACTCCCTTTGAGGATATGGCCTGAGAGACTGGAGATGGGTAGTTGCGTGTTCTTGTCTTTGATAGATTTTTGGTGCGCGCTCTCTCTCTCTCCCCCCCCCATGCTTCCTCAGCCTGACAAAGGGTTTTTCAACCCAAAAGCTTGCTAAGATACATTTCTCCAACTATTCAGTTGGTCTATTAAAAGGTATTAGATTGACCCAAAGAACATTGTCTGCCAGTGCCATGTCTTTAGACCAACACGGCTACAACCTGCACCCCTAGCACCTGTCCCTGGTCAGCTGACTGTAATGAGGCAGGGCCCTGGGCACATCTAAGGGCTGGGGCTGGCAGGGAGAGTTCTCTTCTCTAACAGCTGCTGGAGAAGATGCTCCTGCAGAAAACAAAAGAAAGGCTCTAGTCTGTGACAGTTTGGCTGCCTGAGATGCTAGTGCTACTGTGCTGCTTACTTACCTATTCCAATTTGAAGTGGTGGACCAGACTGAGGCTATAGGGGAGGGGGAGACCTCATTGGGGCACTCTACCATGTCACGTAGAGTGCCATGCACAGCTGCATACCCCCCATATCACGAGTTTTGCTTGTCAGCAGCTTGAGGTGCAGTTTCCCACAAACCCTTGCACGTATCACATTGAAACTTGGCAGGCTTCATGGCCTCAGCAGGGGCTACCCTCTCTGCTGTTTTCATTTGAATCGGGAAAGAAATGACAAAGTTATAGGCATTTTCATGATTCCCCATTATATCCTATGGATGAAATGTCAAAATGTGTTGCAATGGCGAAACAAAACACTGTCCCTTTGAAACGGCAAAACAGAAATTGAAATAGAATGGTGCTGTTTTGCACAGCCCTACTTAGCGTGAGTTAAGATGTGAGCATCTGCATGTTAAAGCTCGTTAAGTGCCTTTATTATGGTTTAAATGTAACATGTAATTTTATCAAGCATTATGAACTGTTCTAAGTTTCTCACATTTTGCACTTTTTTTAACTGCATTCCTAATTTTACACTAACCTGATTAGACTGTGCATATGTTTGTGCACTACATGTACAATGAAAGTATCCCCACATCTCAACTTGTCAGTTAAAAGAAAAAGCAAACAAAAACCTCATGACTCTATAATCGACATAGATTAATTCCTCAGAAAGATAAAGCTAAAATTCCACTTGAACTTTCAATATGTACACTATGGCAGCATCCAGATGAACAGGAATGTGCATTTCGCTGGGGACAAGTAGCAGTGGCACACCTTGTTACCTCGGCTGGTGTAGGGGAGGCTGGGGCCAGCAACTGTACTGGCCCTAGCAGCCTTATCTGGGGTCCTGGGGACCTCAAGGAGCTGCAGCTGTGGCGTTTCTGCAACATGGAACCTGGCTGGCAGCCTCCAGCCAGCCAGGCTCCAGTTTTGGGTGGCATGCACCAGAGGATGCATGCACAGGTGTATCCTAGGGCACAAAGCAGTGGCACAAAAATGTGCAAACTCATGCCTCTGCATGTGCATGCTCATCTGAACACTCCTTATTTGTCCATATAGTCTCATCCCAGAGCTAGGTGTATATTGATGTAAATTATGATATGTCATGGGTATGTTAATAATTTGTTTATGTGAATAATAAATGTATTGATTTTATATCTACACCATGTAGTCAAGCAACTTCCCTAATAAAAGGAAAACAGTGTTTTCTTTAGGGGTGAGAGCTGAAGAGATCTAAATAATTATAACCATGCCTGTTGGGCATCATTCCCACAATTTTCTCCCAGGAAGTTGACTCCGGCTAGCTAAGCCACCATGACTTTCTGTTGAAGATGGTGGGGGAACTCCATGCAGATACAAAGTTTTGCCAGCCTGAAGCAGCTTACAAGACTTGAGGTCTTAGTCAGTGTACCTCTTTGTGCATCTAATTCTCATCTATAACCCATACATGTTCCACAAGGGGAAAAATGGTTCCCTGCTACAGGAACTTTTTGCCCAAGAAATAGTTTCTCGAATGTAATATGTTTTCCAAACACAAACTGTTAATAAAAGTATTACTGTATTTCCTTTTTTCTATCAGGTTTAACTGTAAGAAGATATGTCTTAATGAATTCACTTTACTCATCAAGTGTCCAGTTCCAGGCGCCGCACTTCAAGAAGGACGTGGAGAACCTGGAGAGGGTCCAGAGGAGGCCACTCATATGGTTGGGGGCCTCCAGGACAACCCTATGAGGAGAGGCTGAGGGACCTGAATCTCTTCAGTCTCCGCAAGAGGAGACTGAGGGGGGATCTTGTGGCTGCCTACAACCTTATCAGGGGCCACCAGCAGGGACTCGGGGAAAGTCTGTTCACCAGGGCCCCCCTTGGAGTCACCAGGAACAACGGCCACAAGCTGAGGGAGGTTAGGTTTAGGTT
>NW_017729022.1:98404914-98406661 GCF_001723915.1 Gavialis gangeticus | reverse complement strand
GATATTAGGAAGAACTACTTCATGGTAAGGGTGGCCAGAGCCTGGAATAGGCTTCCCAGGGAGGTGGTGCTCTCACCTTCCCTGGAAATCTTTAAGAAGAGACTGGATAGGCACCTGGCTGGGGTCTTATGACCCCTCCCACCCCCAGTGCTCCTTGCTGCCCATGGCAGGGGGTCAGACTAGATGATCTGTCTAGGTCCCTTCCGACTCATTGATTCTATGATCAATACACATACGTCTCTGAACACATTACAAGAACCGTTTTTCTTTTCCAGGCTTTTAAGCCTTAAGTGAACCACTACAGATAAGACATGGGCTTCCATCTGTCTTTCTGAGCCATAGTATTAATAGAAAAAAGATCATGTAACTTCATCTCTGCCCCTCCTTTTTGTATCAATATATCATCTTGTATTTCTTATACATTCATTTCCTGATTTAATGTCTTCATGACCCTCAGTGTTGGAGTTTAATTCTCAGAATGAATGACTACTCCCTGGGTGTTTGTCATATCTGACCATATGCTGACATCCAGAATATTTGTGACAGTTATTGCCACTATGATTTTTTTTTTATTGGACCAGTATCATTGTGATTCATACTGCTCCCTTACTCAAAATACAGATTTTTAAATAATATTTTTTTCAGAGGTGTTCTATTTATGAAATGGCCAAACCCAGTCAAGTTTGTATATGTGAGATTAGCTCTGTGGTGATATATCACTTACAGTTTTTTGGTTAATTAGTGAGCAAGAGAGTTGTACACAGTAACTTCAGACTGCCTATTCTTGGATAAATAAAATTTTAGAAATCAGAATCCTAGGGAAGTGGAAGGGACCTCCAAAGGTCATGTAGTTCAATCCCCTCCCTGCCTGAGGCAGGATCATCCCTACTCACACCATTCTATACAATCCATAATTTAAAGTATACATAAGACTACCATAAAACTACAAAATCTCAACTCTCTATACCAGTGTTTCCAAACTGGTGTGCCATCAGGCGTATCCAGGTATGCTGCAGAATTTTGGGCTGGAGTCATGCCCCCCTGCCCGGCTGGAGCCATGCCCTCTGCCTGCTGCTGCTGCAGACACAGACAGACAGGGAGCATGGCTCCAGTCCAAAATATCGTCTGGCTGGCCATATGCCACCCCTCCCCATCAGTGTCTGGCCAGCCATGTGCAAAATCCCCACCCTCCCCGTGTTCGGTGTGCTGCAATGCTTTTTTATTTAGATAAGTGTGCCATGGGGTGAAAAAGGTTGTGAAATGCTGCTCTACACTAAACTACATGACTACAGTAAATTTTTTTTTTGTAAAAATAGATGCGTGTGTACACACACACACACACACACACACACACACACACACACACACCTTCTAGTTGTTGATCATTACCTCCACCCACCATAGGAGCCCATACACCCATTACAATACTCTACAGTAAACTCTAAAGCCTACATAAACTACATAAGACTACCATATTATAGTGGCCATTGCACTCAGTCCCCACCAGCACTGACTTTTCTTAAAGTCATAGTTGGTAGGGTCAGAAGGTACCTGAGCAGATCATCAAGTCCGACCCTTTGCCATGGGCAGGAAAGAATGCTGGGGTCAAATGACCCCATCTAGGTGTCTGTCTAGCCTCCTTTTGAAGACCCCCAGGGTAGGAGTGAGCATCACTTCCCTTGGAAGTTGGTTCCAGACCCTAGGCACCTTGACTGTGAAGTAGTGCCTCCTGATATCTAGCCTGAAT
>NW_017729022.1:98403122-98404621 GCF_001723915.1 Gavialis gangeticus | reverse complement strand
GAATTTGAACAAGGTGCTTTTCACCCCCTCGTTCAAGTTGCTGATGAAGATGTTGAACAGTGCGGGTCCAAGGACCGAGCCCTGGGGAACCCCACATCCCTCCAGGTCAAAAATGACCCATCCACCACCACTCTGGGTGTGGCCCTCCAGCCAATTAGTGACCCATCTGAATGTGTACGTATCGACACCGCAGTCACTTAAGTTTTTAATGAGAATGGGGTGAGAGACGGTGTCGACGGCCTTCCTAAAATCCAGAAAGACTACTTCTACCTCAACACCTGCTTCTAAGGATTTTGTGACCTTGCTGTAGAAGGCCACCATCTGGTCTGACAGGACCTGCCTCTAATGAACCCATGTTGGTTGTCCCTAAGCATAATCTCCCCTCCTGGTCCCTTGCAGATATACACCTGGATAATTTTCTCAAAGAGCTTCCCCAGGACTGAGGTAAGACTAACAGCTGTATAGTTTCCTGGGTCTCCTTCTTCCCTTTTTTGAAAATGGGGACACACTGGCACTTTTCCAGTCCTCTGGCACCTTGCCAGAGCACCATGAGTGCTCGGAAAGCCATCCTAGGGGTCCCACAATGACCTCTGCTAATTCCTTGAGCACTCTGGGGTAGAGATTGTCAGGACCTGATGATTTGAACACATCTAGTTGCACCAGAAGTTCCCTGACTAGGTCCTCACTGACCCTGGGCCTGGCTGCGCCTCCTTTGGGACCATTGGGGATTCTGGTGGGGGGGATGACCTGAGCCCTGCTCAGAAAGATGGAGGCAAATTGTTAAAGAGATTAGCTTTGTTGTCTGGTGCGACCACCAGATTTCCTAGCGTGTCCTGCAGAGGTCCCACTTTACCTGGTACCTTCTTTTTACCCCCTATGTATTTAAAAAAGGAATTCTTGTATTCCTTGACCTGGGTTGCTAGTCCTAATTCCATCTCCGCCTTAGCCTTCCTAACAGCCCCCCTACAATCTCAAGGCAAGGAGATATAATCCTCCCTGGTGATGGCCCCTCCGTTCCATTGGGTGTACGCCTTCTTTTTAGCTTTGAGATGTTCCTGGATGATTTTGGTGAGCCATGGGGGCTTTTGAGCACTCTTTCCCCCTTTGATCTGTGTTGGGATTGTCACCATTTGGGCTTGGAGGATCATCTCCTTAAGGAATTACCACTCTCCTTGGGCTCCCGACTCTCCTCCCTTCTGGGACCTCAGAGCCTCCTCAACTAGTCTCCTTACCTCATTGAAATCTGCCCTCCTGAAGTCCAGGGCTGCTGCCTTGCTGCAGGCCTTTGACACCCTGCACTGGATGGTGAATTCCAGTCATGGTGAGCCACTATATTAACTACATTTATACTTTCTCTCCACTTTCATAGGTGAGCTGTGCCTGCCTTTCCCATTTCCACTGTTTCTTTACCAGCCTTAAATGTCTGAGAAACAGTTTCACCAAAGGGGCCCCATACAGTTCACCCAGAATCCACCTGTCTTCCCCTCTCTCAACCTCTC
>NW_017729022.1:98386515-98398122 GCF_001723915.1 Gavialis gangeticus | reverse complement strand
AGCCATCCTAGGGGTCCCACAATGACCTCTGCTAATTCCTTGAGCACTCTGGGGTAGAGATTGTCAGGACCTGATGATTTGAACACATCTAGTTGCACCAGAAGTTCCCTGACTAGGTCCTCACTGACCCTGGGCCTGGCTGCGCCTCCTTTGGGACCATTGGGGATTCTGGTGGGGGGGATGACCTGAGCCCTGCTCAGAAAGATGGAGGCAAATTGTTAAAGAGATTAGCTTTGTTGTCTGGTGCGACCACCAGATTTCCTAGCGTGTCCTGCAGAGGTCCCACTTTACCTGGTACCTTCTTTTTACCCCCTATGTATTTAAAAAAGGAATTCTTGTATTCCTTGACCTGGGTTGCTAGTCCTAATTCCATCTCCGCCTTAGCCTTCCTAACAGCCCCCCTACAATCTCAAGGCAAGGAGATATAATCCTCCCTGGTGATGGCCCCTCCGTTCCATTGGGTGTACGCCTTCTTTTTAGCTTTGAGATGTTCCTGGATGATTTTGGTGAGCCATGGGGGCTTTTGAGCACTCTTTCCCCCTTTGATCTGTGTTGGGATTGTCACCATTTGGGCTTGGAGGATCATCTCCTTAAGGAATTACCACTCTCCTTGGGCTCCCGACTCTCCTCCCTTCTGGGACCTCAGAGCCTCCTCAACTAGTCTCCTTACCTCATTGAAATCTGCCCTCCTGAAGTCCAGGGCTGCTGCCTTGCTGCAGGCCTTTGACACCCTGCACTGGATGGTGAATTCCAGTCATGGTGAGCCACTATATTAACTACATTTATACTTTCTCTCCACTTTCATAGGTGAGCTGTGCCTGCCTTTCCCATTTCCACTGTTTCTTTACCAGCCTTAAATGTCTGAGAAACAGTTTCACCAAAGGGGCCCCATACAGTTCACCCAGAATCCACCTGTCTTCCCCTCTCTCAACCTCTCATCTATGATTAACGTGGCCCTTCCCTTTATGAGGTGGCCATGTGCCTCATCTGCATATGAATTTTTGGACCGTCTCAGGACTCCTGCCAAGAATACCTGGTTCCAGGCATGAGTGGGGGGCTAATTAGCACATGGATCCTTTGTAGGGGGTATCTGGAGTACACACACATATTGAGCAGTGCTAAGCTTCAGGGTCACCATGGCTTGAAGTGCTGTTGACTCTTTTGGGGCCCATCTCAGTGAACTATATAGAAAAGCATGAGCCTTTTAGCTTTGGACTAATATTATGCATCGTTTGTACAATAGATAAGTAACTACAAAAGTGCTATTTAAAAGTGTGTTTATGGAGTACCTGTGCAGCAGTTAAAAAAATAAAAAGTAAAATGAATTGATTCTGGATGAACTAAGTCTATGGGTACCTGTAGTATTTTGCCTACATGCAAATTACTATAGGCATGTAGTGTTTTTCCCATTTTATTTTTACTTTCATGTGCTCAGGGAGAGGAGGGTCTCACAATAAGGGTGGGAGAGAAGAAGTTGCAAGGAGAAAAAGTTGGGGGGGCAGAGGGCAAGGGGTCACCTTACCCCTCCCAGATTTATTTTCAATTCCAGTAGCAGTAGGAGGGGGACAGATTCAAGGCAAACATCTTAATAACTAGATTCTATACCTGGAAAATTGTAACAAACGTATAAATTTTTCATATATAGAATCTACTTACTGAAGGTGGTTGTATATTCAGGGCTGTCTTATATTCAAGTATATATGGGTTTTTTTATACATATTTATTCAACAGAGCTGTTCTTTCCCTTGAGCAGATTATTATTAATTTTGAATACTAAATAAATATGAGGAAATAAAGGAGTGGATTAATTTGAAAGAGGCCTTTACTTGTACTATAAATATGTATCATGCCTTAAAGAGTCTGAAGAATTAATGTTTTTATCTTTTGGTTGAATAGCCAGTTTATAATTACAGGCTGCTTTGAACAACATTTTTTGTTTAAGGAAAAAAAAATTAATGAAATTTCAGATTAAAACCATTTTTGGCATGTATGCTGTCTACAGATAGATGCATCTGGCTTTTACAGCAAAAGACATGAGGACTCAGGCATCAAGTTAAAGGCAAGCAAGCCAGCATTATAACAGTCTCCTCCAAGGAGGAAATTATTGTCATGCATTAACATGCCTATAAATATGAAAAGGATAAATTTAGCAAACTGTTGATTCATTCAACCAGAAATAATAGAACTGTTGAAATATCAGCATGGTTGACTAGAGAGGGCTATGGCTTAGAGGTCAGTAGAAGTGGAGTCTGAAAGCAGCTCTGTCACTGAGTTTAGAGATCCTACTTAACTATCCATGGCTACTGTTTAGACTGTAACCTTTTCTGAAGGTCTGTCCCTTAATTTCTGAATACAGAGAACCTACCACAGTGGGGACTCTATCTCTCCATCTCTAGTCAGTTCTATAATAAAAAAATGCAGTAGATTCTGGAAAAGATTTGACCTGCAAGATGTATTTTTCATCTTTGGTGAAGCAATCACTGGGTTCAGTAAACACAGGTCTATATGAATTAGAAGAACTAAACTAAAACAAAAAGTTCATTGTAAAGCTGTAGCCTGTAGGCAACCTCTGCAGATCCTGTGTGTCCGGTAAGGAGACCTAACCTCAGATCTGGGCAATTACTGGATGAAGGAATGCTTGTTGTGTGGTAGTCGCTGAATAAGTCTAGGTTCATGTTAAGAGCTAGCTGTGTTCTTTGTGTGCTCATCCTTTCCATTTCCCAGAGGTGTAGGAAACTCCACAAGATGGTCAGAGTCTGTAGATCAACCTAACTACAAGCTGTTATGCATGTAAGCTATCAAATTACAGAGTATGAAGTCCCCTTCCCCTGCAAAAAAGAGAGAGATCTTTGTATCAGCCTTGATGCATCCCCTTGGCCTCTGTCTCTGTGCCAAGAGTGGTGCATTTTGTTATATCAAGTATCATCATTTGAATTTTTTGCACTTTTGCCACAAGGATTGTGTTTGCAATCCAATTATCCTTGCAGTTATTTAAATACAAATATAGTTCTATGCCTGATGGTATGGCACCTTGAGAACTGGGTCCTGTTTTAGTCACTGAAGCTTCACTTTGAATTTGTTCAGAGGAGACTTGGGGCTTATGAAGAAGCTAATAAAAAACATGGCATAACTGCTCAGCTGTGTTATTGAGGCAAAACACTGGAATTATCAAGAAACAATAAGAAATTTCCCCAAGGGAACTGGAGTACTATTAAAGGATAAGTTTTGAGGAGATAAGTGACCTTTACTTGTTCCCAAGAAAATCTTGTGTTCTTTCCCCCCCTCCTATTTATGGGGCCAGAAAATACGGCCATAAATCTGTATGTGAGAGACATTTAGTAAATGATTGCTTCAGTACCACTGTGCTTAAAGAAGTAATAATATGAGGCCATGTTTGGATGCCCAGACTGATAGAGTTAGGCTCCCAAAGGATCTGGTCTTTAGTGGCATGTTGTTCCAAGGTGTCCTGTTACTGATAAATTACTCATAAGCCTGGAGTGATGCCATGGATATCTTATTAACATTCAATGCCTTGATATGTTACCAGACCCTGTGGGAATGCAATGCTAGGCGAAGACTTCTGCCTTCTAGAAGGGCCTGTAAGTTCTCGTGACTATGGACAGAAGTTGGGGTAAGGGCAGGCTGGGGCTTTTTTGGCTTTGTTTCAGTGTTTTCTTTTTCACATTTTGCTGATTCCTTTAAGCTAGGAGAGTGGTCTCAGTCATTGCAGAAACAAATACAGACAGATTTCCCCTACTGCAAAAAGAAACTGCAATTTAAGCAAAAGGAATTTCTCAGTGACTGTCTACTCAGCATGTTTGTTTTTACTTATTCTTTCTCTCTTTCTTTCCTTTCCTTTTCTTGCTAATATATCCAAATAATTGAAGTTGACAAAAAAAATAGCAAACAAAAAGGAAGACTAAAAGCCAGCATTTCCATTATGTACAGACTTTACATCCTTGATGGCTTATAGCACTAATTAAATCTCCACTCCTATAGTATAAAATGTACATAACCAGAGTTCACCCAGTACCAAACCTTTCTTTCACTGTGAAGCTTAGTTTTACTTTCTCTACAAAAGGGTTGTTAAAGAGCTGATGTGGACTCCCATATCATATCCCTTGTTGATGAAGGTGAGATTTCAGATGGGTTTTCACTCATCTCTTCTTCACTCAGCACCTCAGCTGTGAAGTCCTGGAGATCATAGTTCAACTATAGCTGCACTTGTACTCACAGTCATACTTCTTCAAAGGGTAGGTATCATGCCTTTTTTCCCTATGGGACTGATTATGCTAATAGGAGCAGGATCACCTCTGAGCATAGAATGGTAAAACTGGACAGGACCTCAAGGTTCACTTACTCTGACCCCTTGACTGAATGCAGGATGCCTCACGTAAACTAACTATGAAAAAGAAGCTGGGTTACCTAATGGATAAAGCACTTAAATGGGCCATAGAAGACCTTGTTTCTATTCCTGGGTCTAATCCTGGCCTGCTGTATGATCTCAGGCAAGTCACTTACCTCTTTCTACCTCATTTGTGTAATAGTGATGATTAAGGGTGCATGAAATGGGCCGTATTAGATTTGGATTTGGATTCAGCCTGAATCGGGGACAGCAATTTGATTCCTTGATTCGGATCACTGTCCCTGATTCAATTAAGTTGAATCCGAATCTGAAGATTCAATGCTGATTCAGAGAATCAGTGATTCGGACGTAGACACAGCTTTAAATGTTTTTTCTACATACCTCAAGGTCCCAGGTGCATCTCGTGAATGTTACGATGCTGGGGCAGATGAAGCATCCCACAGGAGTGTGGGGGCGGGGCCCTGCATGCTCAGTAGTGAACTGGAAGTACTTCTGGTCCACTTTTGAGTCCCCCAGGGAGTGGGCTGGGGGCCCCCCTGTGCCCTGCCAGCTCAGCAATTGGCTGTGGGGAGACCCCAGGTGCATCCTGAGACCGAGGGGGCACCAGAAACCAAATTTTACTGGAATTAGACTAAATGTAGAGATTTGTATGACATAGTGCTGGCTGCAAATTGGTGAATGTAGAGAAGGACAAACTATGGGGTGTGTTGTGTTACCAACGCTCCACTCCTAACAGTCATATTTACTATATGAAGGTTTTTCTGCTGAAAACGAGTCAGAGGTCTGAGGAAATAGATTGTTCTGCTGTTGACAATAATGAGGTTGCCATAAATTTGCAAGGTTTAGGGAATGGTTGCTTTACTCCATTTGTCATAGATGTCACCCAGAACTGTGGCACCAGTTTTACCTGAAACTGAGGTTTATATATTATGTTAATCATTGTATTATTTAATGCTGTGGCTACTAATATTTACTTCTGTTAATAACCAAACACTTCTGTATTCCATATAATTGTGTTTTGTATGCATTAGTGTGTACAGTTTTTCTTGCCAAGACCTGATACAAAGCATATTACAGTCAGTTGGGGTCTACCCATTGATTTTGGTGTACTTCACATGAAAGCCTATATTTCAGTACAGACTTCTACCAGAAAACCATCAGAGAGAGAGGTTTAAACTTTTCAAATAATTTCAATTAATTTAGAGGCAATTGGCACACCTGATCTCTGGACTAGATAATGAAGGTGAGTAGAAACCACATTTTGACTGTTACTTGGAATGCCTTCTGCTTGTGACTGTCCCATTTAAGTTTTAGGTTAAAAAACAAACAAACCCAAAAAACAAAAAAAAAACCCCAACCCACAGTATCATCACCTGGATAGGGTGGATTCCACAGGTTAAAGATTAGTACACTAAATTGTGAATTTTGAGCTCTTACGTTCTTGAGATGAACTCTGATTACATCCCTGTAGGTATCTGTGCAACTTGGTTAATTATGTCTGCAAACTCCTCGTTCTTTATTCATTGGATTGTCTGGCATAGAAGTGATAAGGCATGTATATGGAACTCAATCTTCTGTGGATCTATATCAGAACTTTTATTGAAGGGCTTTTATTGGAGACCTCTTTTCTTTAACAATTGTTGAACTAGTAGATATGGGTTCAGATTTTTTTCCCCAAACCTTTGGCTTAAATTACTTGAATGGCTATGCACATGACTTAAAATTTAGACCCAGTTCTGAATTTTGCAGATGAGTCCCTCCCTATAAGTCAGTGGTCTCCAACCTTTTAAAGTAGGAGATCACTTTTGGTATTTAAAAGCAACCCAAGATCTACTGTGCATCACAGCCACCTCCCCCTACCCCCACCCAGCAGGTAAGTCTGTGGGGAGGGAAGGAGGGGCACAGATGGAGGCAGAGGGAGAAAAAATTATCTGGGGGCACGGCTCCCCAGCAGATAAGTCCCACCTGGCTGGGGCCCCACTCAACTTATGCGTGCTCCTGCCTCTGCAGCACTGTCCTTCACTGTGGGGGCCTTGTTCTAGCCCCCACCCCTTCCCTCTCCCATAGACTGACCTGCTGGGCTGTGACATGCACATGCATGCACATGGGTACTCAGCCCCCCCACCCCAGCCTCAGATAGACTCCAAGAGGCTCTGAGATCTACCAGCGGATGATCGAGATCCACTGGTTGGTGATGACTGCTGTAAGCAAATGTGAAGCAAAGAACAGCCATTGTATCCTGTATCGATTTGACAGCATTGTGCAGTGGTTTGTGGCACATCAGTTACTGTTTCTCATCTTTCCTAAAAATCAACTTTTGAAGCTTTGTAAGAAGAGAGAGCTCCACATCTGTACTGGATATGGCATGTTGTAGCTTATGTCTACAGCACCGACGTCATACTGTTTCACTGATCCTGCAGAGTAAAAATATCTTTTACAGGAATTCAGTGGGATTAAATGGGGTTCTCCCTCTTGGGGAAAGATTTGTCCTGTAAAGGAGGTGAAACTCTAAAGGCTCCAGTGTAAAGTTTACCCTTTGTGTAAACTTTACACTGGTGCACATCTTTGTAGTCAGCTACCCAGACAACAGAGCAATTCAGAGGAAGACATTGTTTCTTTTCTGGGAGACATTATATTGGAAACTTTTTGAGTGGCTTTTTTATTACTTTACAGTGATGCCCAGAATACAAACATGGAGATTCTGTAGATTGCCTGCTGCTGCTTTTCTTTCTCTTCCCTCCAATAACTGCGTGGAGGAAAGGGGGCAGAGTCCAGCAGGGGCAGATCAAAGAGGGGTGTGGCAGGGTGCAGTTGCTTTGAGCCCTGCTCTACCTCAAATTTAAAACCTCCCACCCAGCAGCAGCAGTGGTATTTCTATTCAGGCAGCACTGGTAGAATCAATTGCCATAATGGCTTATTATAATCTACCTGATTCCTGACTTATTCTTCACTCCACCGGTGTTAACAGCTGCCTCTCCTTTTTAATGCTCTTGATGTTCTGCTAATGACTATCCTTCATTTGGCAGTTTTGCTTGCTGTTACCTTCTCATGGTCTTCCTTCTTACTCTATTTCACAGATCTGAAGACTGTTTTTAGCCCTTTTCTAAATCTTAGATCATACCATTGAGTCCAGTTTTCAGTAGCAGCTGCAGTTTCACCTTTGGGCTGAGCAGCCAAGAGCTGCTGACAGTTAAGCTCTGAAAGGACTAAAACCGTAGCTTTTGCCTAAGTAGGAAAGGGAGGGAGCTGAAAGTTAGGCTATGTCCCTGCTCTATGTAGTCACACCTCGAGAAAAATCTTTTTTTTTTCATTTGGCCTTCCCCAAAACAAGGTGTGCACATCTTATTTGGGAGTGTTTGATATTCGAAAAAATGACCCCCTTCTTATTTGGCTTTCCTAAAATCCATACTCTGGTATGCAAAACAATGTCAGCTTCCTCATAACTACTTTATTAGATTGCTCCCCGTGCTGTTTGAATGCATCACCACATTTTTGTGTGTCCTATAGCGCTTCACTGCAGCATGTTCAAGGTTCTTGATCTCTTTTTCTAGTCCTTCCACAACCCATTCTATTTCACTCACTTGACCTTAACTCCTAATTTCTTATCGTCTTCTGCACTGCCAGTGATACTAACTTGTCTTCAGTTTGCTGCTTGTCAAGAATGTCTCCACCACCTTCTTTCATAGGATCTATATGCATAGAATGCCCTCTGTCACTTAGTATTTCATAGCATTCTTCACCCATCTACAATGATCCCTTTTAGAAAAAAATCTATATATTAAAAAAGGTGGTGGAATCTCCACCCTTGGATGTTTTTAAGACCTGGCTAGATGAGGCTTTGGCTAGGATGATCTAGTTGGGGATGGTCCTGCTTTGAGCAGGGGATTGGACTAGATGACGTCCAGAGGCCCCTTCCAACCCTAATTTTCTATGATTCTATGATGCTGTTATCATATGCAACATCTGAAACAGCTAATCTTTTAAGTTTTTATTGTGGGAGATATATAGTGTTTATTGTGGGATATATAGCTATATATATATCTATATCTATCTATCTATATAGATAGATAGATAGATAGATATAGATAGATATATCTATATATAGATATATAGTCAACTTTTATCTACAATAAGATGAAAATTAATTAAATGAAAATGCTCTCACTTTATTATTCACTTCTTTCCCTGCCAGATGCCACAGAAGTTTTAACAATGAAACTCAAGCACAGTTTATATTTCTATGACAGCAAGAAAGCATATTTTAACTAGAGATGGCCTTGAGCAGGAATACCAGATCCAAATGTTCTCCAACATTGAAGGGAAGCTTGTTTTTGGATCTACTTCATTATCTTATATACAACATGCCCCAGAATATAATGCACACCGTGTTTTTGAAAGGCAGAAGGAAAGAAAAAGGCCTTTTCTCATTGTAACCATGTGTAGATACACAAAACATTTACTGCAGAGCTGTCTGATTAGTTCAGTAGTAAAACCTCTATGTCTACACATGAGGCCCTTTTAGGCTGCAGTAAACTAATAAACTCTGCTGTAGGATAGTACTTGTAAATACAAGTACTGTCATATGGTAAAGTTCTTTATTATGAAGCAACATATGTAATCATTGATGGGGCTGGCTGGGGTATGAGGGGGCTTTAGTGCAGGGACTGCCTCCTGGCTAGCCTCACACTGGAGCACCCTCATGCCCCAGCTAGCCTCTCTGCAGCATGTTGAGCCAGGTCAGAACAGCCCTGGGTTGGCAGGCTGACCTCCTGGGCTCCCTGTCAGCCAGGGCTGCTCCAACTAAGCTCAACATGCTAGGCACAAGTTCAAATGTTGATATGCACCAGAATTTATTGCTTTGAATTAACTGCACATGTAGACGCGCCCACTGAGTAGCAGAAGCTAGGGAGTAATGCCTTCTCATTATTCTAGTCACTGGGGTTATGCAGATTTTTGGTCTTTCAACTACTAGAAACTTCTTTTACTGTATTTATCATATATAACATTTACTCCAATTTCAGTCCAACAACAGTCTTTATTGTTACTTCACAATAAAGACTACTGGCACTACAATTCTAATTGTTCATGCCTTCCACCTGATCTCCATCACCATTCTAAATACATGTCACTAATCAGATGATACGCACTTCCTGTTTTATGGTAGAGTACTGAAATTTATTGTAGAATTCTGTTGACCATTCTGCTATCAGTAACTGCTGTGATGGAATTCTTACACAGTTCTGGAAGTATGGAACTATTGATAGGGATAACCCACATGTCACTAGAGATCCCAGCAATCTGGGACATGGAAGGCTGAGGGAGCAAAGTTGTAGTAGTAAGCAAAACCAGCTGAAGGATGTAAGAAGGTACAAAATAAATTGGCAACTTTTGTTTAATGTGCCACACTATTCTGGGCAGCTTTGTCTTTTGTTTGCCTGATGTTATGTTTTAGTTTCATGTACATCGTGTTTTCACCCCTGTTTTTGTCCCCAAACTTACACAGGGCTGCACTGATTAAATCAGTACTAGAATTTGGCCCATGTGACAGTGGGTATGTCTACATGTGTGCTTTAATGTACATTAGCTTATTTTAATGTGCATTAAAGCATCACAAAAACCTGCACTCTTTTGCTAATGTGCATTAAAATAGGCTAAATCATGTTTTTCTAGTACCTCACAATGGAAAGCGTTTTTATACGTGCTTCAGGGGTTAGGGGCTGAGGGGGAGCACAATTAGAGTGGCTCTGAGAACAAGCTTAAGTTAAAGTGTCACCATTTTGAAGTTTGGGAACTCTGATGCACGAGATATGGAGGCTGTTGGAGTGTGCTAATTAGCATGCTCTAGCAGATTTGATTAATCAAGTCTGCTCCACTGCTCTTTAATTACAGTGTGTCGGAGCAGCCTCCTGGCACACATACAGACACCAAGAGGTACTAAATTTAATGTGCATTACTTAAAGCATATTAATTGAACATGTAGGGCATTTTTACACATGCAAGCACTGCAGCACGGGACGCTTTGAAAAGTGCCCAGCACTGCAATGCTTGCAGCTGTGCTTTTGAATTAAAACACAAAGAAGGTGCTTTAGTTCAAAAGTGCACCACCACCATTTTCTGTGCATTGACATGCATTTTGCCACTTATACAACTGCATGCGATGAAGTGCATTGCGATTAATTAAGTCTGCTGCAAAGAAGCGGATCTCCGGCGCATCGCAGAACCAAAAAGTATGTGTATAAATGCCCATAAACATGCCCAGTGAAGCCTATATCTGGATAGTTTTTCTGACCTGTGTCCTGTTGCTGGGCTCCATCCAAATCCATTATCTTTACAGTGCAACTTCTTTAAACTGCAAGATGCACTAGTGTGAGAACTGACTTCAGTATTGCAAAAAAAAATCATGTGGCACTATTAAGAGAATGCAGATTGCTGTCTGCTCCCTCCTACCATTAACAATACAGCATGGCACAACATTGTTCCAGTCTTATGAGATGTGGATCTAGACTGAAGCCCAGAACCTGAATTTCCATAAATTTTAAGAATTTTGGAATTTGGTTCTTGCAACCAACCACATTTCTGTCCTGGTTCACCAAAAGATTGAGCATAGGCCAAATTTAGAGTGCTTCATTTAAGATACTAAGACAAACTTTACAGTTTCTGCTGAGATTTTCTAAGTATTTGGACTCATTTGAAATCAAAGGCTTTTAGACAGTAGTTAGATAATGAATTTGTATAGGATGGGTTGGTCTAGATCAGGGGTTGGCAATGTTTTTGTGGAAAAGTGTCCAAAACACTCACAACCTCTACTTGTAAGAAGTTGGTATGCCAACGGTGGATGGTGGGGGAAACGTAAGGGGCCTGATCCTTGTTTTGGTAAAGTATCCCTGGTCCCTTCCCCACTGTCTGCCCTGAGGCGTACATGCTAAGCAAAATGCCTTTGTGTGCCATGCTCTGGTACTGGTGCCAGGGCTTGCTTACTCCTGGACTAGATGACCTCTTGATGTACCTTCCAGTGCTACTTCTCTATGTTTCTATGAAAGTAAAGGGACTGTAGGATCTTGAACTAAATCTATTCCACTGCTTTGGTAGAGAACTAGCTTTCTTTTAATTTCTAATAAACCAAAGTGGTGTTGCTGCAGTGCGACAAAGTTCTGGTGCTACAAATATTATGCTGTCAATATATATTCTTTACAATTTCATAGTTTCATAGTTTCTAGGGTCGGAAGGGACCTGAGAATATC
>NW_017729022.1:98374810-98385710 GCF_001723915.1 Gavialis gangeticus | reverse complement strand
AGCAACTGCAGAATAGCCCTCCTTGGTGATGACCCCTTCTTTCCATTGGGTGTAGGCCACCTTTTTAGCAAGGAGACATTCCCGGATGCTTTTGGTGAGCCATGGGGGCTTATGCGCCCTTCTGCTCCCTTTTATTTATGCATTTATCCTTTTATTTGTCCATTTAAATATAGTAAGCCATGAATCATATCTGATAGCTAAATAGAACAAAACAGAATAGAAATATAACATGATATAAAAACAAATTAACATTTTGCTTTTATCTTGGTGTCTCTTTAGCACTCTATTTTCATTATATTTTGTCATAGCCCGTCATAATTACTATTGATGTAATTTATTTATTGCAACTTAAATACGATTTACAGTGGGGCAGTTGCACTGTAAGAAAGCTGTAATTTGCTGGTTGTGCAAAATTTAGGAATAAATATCTGATGGTAATTGAGATAATTAGCAAGCACTGTATATTGCTTGCAATTATTAATTTGACATTTTTATTCAATAGCAGATGTCCTTTCTTTTCTAGTATGAGTCTGAGGTATCTGAAAGCCACCTGTCCAAACTACCTCAAATGAAAGGGACCCTTACCTTTTTATGTGGCCTACAGGGGTTGCTGAGCAGTCAGGAATTTAAGGGCATTACAGGTAACCCTGTGACTATCATTGCTGGTCACCTCATCACTACCACATTCAGGCAGGGCCCAGATGGTAAGGTGAATTTGACAATCCTGGCATAGGCGATTCTCAAAAAGCTTGAAGTTTGCTAAGGGGAACATGGGGCTGCAGGAATTGGAGTGGGTCATTCAGGGGATGCCAAGCCTTAGAATTAGTACTGAACTAGAGCTCCAGCTTTTGGAGATGGTTCTCTTTGGCTTGAAATACAGGCCAAACTTCATTTTTTATAATTACTTCTACCAGCTTGAATTACTCTTTTAGGCTTGAATCAGATATGGTATCTGCATCCTCAAGTTTCCAAATTGATCCTTCCAATTCCCCCCACCTCCTTTTCAAATCTTTCCTTAACACAGGGCTGCCCAACTTAGTGACCAGAGCCACACACCTTGTGGGGCCCAAAATCACAGGGGCTGCACTAGACCAGGCCATGGCCCAGGGATGGAAACAGGCATAGGCAAACTGGGCAGCTGCTGGGGGCCCGGACAGAAAGGTGGCCTGAAAATGGTAATATTTTTTCTGTTGTCCAATCATTATTATCATTATCTCTGGTGAAGTGGGGCCCAATACTAAAAGTTCTCCCAGAGCTGCAAGGAGTCTAGGTATGGTGCTGCATGGGCCCCTCATGTGTTGCCCACTGCACCAAGCATATGGACACTGCTTAGCCCCCTGCACTGAGCCTAGGAGTGCTCCATGCTGCACTGGACACACAAGTGTTCCCTTCTTCCTGCTGCACCAAGTACACAGAAACTCCCTATTCCTTGCTGCACTAGGCACATAGGTGCTTCCTCCCTTCCTGCACCATATGCAGGCACAAAAGCACTGGTACCCTAGCTCAACCTTCAGTTCCCTGGGTCCAGGCTCTTCTGCTGTGCCATGTTGCACTGGTACCCCATGCTGTGGGCTTCCCTGGCACTGTGGGCTGTGTCCTGCTCCCTGGGGTGGATCAGGAAGTGCAAGCCAGAGGAAGTGAGATACTGGATGCTCTAGCTGGTGCTGTTGCAACCAGAGCAGTGGGGGGAGTGGTGGCCAGTGGGAGCCCAGGGGCCACTAACTAACCCCTTGCAGGCCACATGCAGCCCATGAGCTACTAGTTGGACAGCCCTGTCTTAATACCCATGTGCATTCCATAGTCTACATGAAATTAGGTAAGTAAACCATTCATTTAGTAGAAGAAGAGAAAGATTTTGATTCCCAAGGCAATCTGTTCCCTAGCAGAAAAGATACAAACTTGGTGTTCTAAAGCCCTGAGAAGAATTCGTCCAAACTCAGCAGTGACTGAAATAGAGCAGCAGATGGTAATATCACCAACAGGCAGCTGCTTCCAACCAACCATCTAGTTTGCCTGGTGTAGCTGAAATCCTCTCAGCATGGATGGGTGGAGTATCTGGGAAGAGCATACTGAGTTGGGTTTATCTAGAAAAAAAATTGAATTATTGGTGTATTAGTTCCATTTATCTGCATCCTACTCTACTTTATTGTCTCCTTTTCAACCATCACCCAGTTGAGTTTGCAACATTCTTGGCAACACTCTTTGAGAGTTTTCAACATGTTGACAGTCTGGAGGATTTTCATTGTTCCCAATATTAAATGTACATTCCCTACGATAGCTTGATTTAATGCAAGGAACAAAAGCCATTTGTTTCATTATAAAAAGACAGTGTGTTCTCTATTCATCTTTTTAATTGGTTTAATTGAAACCAATAGCACTTCCATCATAAAAAAATTAAATGAAGTGAGGGGAGAAGGGGACACCTCACCAGCTAGTGCATTACTAGAAAGATACATATAATAAGTAGCCCACTGTACTGTAAAAAATCATGCCTTCTTTGTAAAACTTCTTCCAAGTAGTCAGTCTGAAGGAAAACCTATTGCAGAGCTCTGTAAATTAAGAAATTATGGTATGGTACCAGGCCCAGTAATATAAGGTGTAATATAGGGGTAACTAAACACCAAGGTCCACATTCTCTACCTGGGTAAAGTCATAACTCTGCTGAAGCTAATGCTTCTGTGGTGATTTACACCAAGTGGGGATCTGTCATTGATATGCCTGTCTGTTGTGTCTGTGATTCTCTGACTTGCATTTTTGGAATGTGCAGAGATGTAGTGTGCAGCTGGCTGAACAGAGTGAGGGACCTTGGCTCTTGTGTTTCCTGGAAGACAAGGAATTCCTTCAGACAAGGAATTGCAAAGTAGTGTTAGGGCACATGTTTTGATGAACCTGGTTTTCATGTTTACATTGCCTGAGTATTCACAAAGAGTGGACTAAACTGAACGCCTTTCGTGACATACATTGTGTTTCTTAAAAACGGGTGAGTGGAAGAAACATTGTGGATTCTCTAGGAGGAAGTTCCAAAATTCTTCTTTGGAATCTGGAGGTGGTGTCTAAGGGACCTTTGAGTTACCAACCCAGTTTTAGCATTTGCATTTCTCCTAACATTCAGAAAATGCACTGGAAATGTTCTTTCCCTAACATGAGAATTGTAGTCCTAACGCAAGGCTAGTTTTGGTTTAGCAAAATCTCATGGGTTGTGTTTTGGTTTTGAATCAGTCAAACCTGAATCAAGTGCTGTTTAGGATTCTGGTTTGACCACAGTCTTGCATTTGGGTACAGTGGCTATTCAGACATGTTGTTCTAGCCACAGATCATCTTTTCCTGTGAATCCTAAGCTATTCAAATCTCATTCTTTGCATTGATATCTTTTATTAGACCAACTGAGTAGTTGGAAAAAAAAGTTCTTGGCAAGCTTTCAGGCACAGTCACCCTTCATCAGGCGTAGGGAGTCTCTTCTGGTCTGATCTTCTGGTCTCTGAGCAGCAGAGACTCCCTATCCCTGATGAAAGGTGACTGTGCCTGAAAGCTTGCTAAGAACTTTCCCCCAGCTAAGTTGTTCTGATAGAAGATATCACATCTACCCAAAGAACCTTGCCTGCCTATGTCCTTAGATCAGCACGGCTACAACCAAAAACCCAGCATTCTTTACATCGGCTTTTGTCATTCAGAAATGCAATAATATAGTCCTTGGTTCCTTGAGTCTATAAATCTCTTAGTGCTTCAGGGCTTCATCCAATTGCCAGTGTTTACAGCTGGACCATCTCATAGCAGTTCTAGAGCTATTTGTTTTGTTAAGAATACATGAAAACACATTGTTCTTTTTAATGGTGTTTCATCCTCCTATTAACCCCCAAATTAAAGCTCTTACTAGTGAGATACTTTGGAAAATTTGTAAATAGAAAACATGCAGGCACGTTCTGCCATTTCATAATTGTACTGGAAATCCCACAATGTTCTCTGCTTGTGTTATTGTTTTGTGAATCAGTTTTCACCATAGCTACACACAATCTCTCAATTTTTGAATAGTAATGTAGTAGGCTTACCTTTTCAGAGATTGGGTTGAGTCCTAGGATCGAGGATCTGCTGTTTGATTGGTGGAGCCTGCCCACCAATCCAGAAGCAGCACAAGGGAAGCAATGCTCTGCCCTTTTCCGAAGGAAGGGCGCAAGAAGCAGCTGGACCTGATTGAAAACTGCACTTTGCAGGTCCGGCAGACTTCAGGGATGGGGCCTCTAGTGTAAATAAAAGCCCAGCATGTGCGGCACACTGGGGCAGATGTAGTGAGGGACTCAAGAAGATTAGAACCAAGGAAAGCTGGGGAGCTATCCCCCAGTGGGCAATAGGCCCAAGGCTCCAGATGCTGCCACTGGAGGAGCAGCCTTGAGAGTGGTGCAAGACTGCTCGGGCTGTTGACTGCGCATGAAGTTGCTGTGGGGAGACCTGGCCCTGGGAGCAGTGTGAGAATACTTGGGCCCATCACTGCGCACCGTGCACAGAGCCCAGTGCACAGAGTCCAGGCTTTGGGAGCCACAAGCAGCAGTTCGAGCCTGCAACCCCAGCAGGGCCAGTGGGCCACACAGTGCATGGAGCAGTGCATGGGGCAAGGGCCTTGGGGGCCACAATGAGGCAGCTCAGGCCCCATCTCCTGGTAAGCGGCTAGGTCCCATGGTGCGCAGGGTGGCACATGGGCCTAAGCCTTGGGAGCCAGGGAGCAGCAGAGGCTCCTTGGTTTAGGCACCCAGTGTGAGGATGGACGGATAGAGCCTGATGGGCCCAGTCTGTGCTAAAAGAGCCCTCAGTGCTGAAGCCAGGGCATGGGGAAATAGTAGTGCTGCAGCGTGAGGCCCAGGACCCAGAAGCAAGCAGCAGTGGTGCAGTAGCTGAGAGGACCTGAGCCCTTGGTGCCCAGAGCAGGGCAAAGGTTGGGAAGGAATCCAGCAGCATGGGAGAGGCCTGGAGAGATGCTCCAGCAGAAGAGATCCCATTGAGCTGCACCCTGACCACTGCCACCTGAGGTAGCATGAGTCACTGGGCCCTTGGGTCCCACAGGGGAAAGACATTTGGGGTGGGCAAACCCAGAGAAGGGGCTGGCAGCACCCTCCTAGTCAAGGTCCTAAGGGGAGGGGCTCCTGGTGCTGCCTGGACAACCCCTGACCCCGAAGGACCCCATTGGAAGGAGGACTATCTCTTGCCTTGGGTCAGGGACAATATTAAGTAATAGATGTTATTAAGATTGTTCATGTTTGCGCCTTATATTTTGTAACTAAAATGTTGTATTGTCATGTTGTATTGTGTTGATGCTGCTGAAATTGTTTTATTGTGATGGGTAAATAGTGTTATTTAGAGTTTGACCTTAGTTATTGGTTAATGTTCACTGTGTAAACATGTATATGATATTTAATTTTATGTTTATGTATATTATAACTCAATAAATTGTATATAGTTAAGAACTTTGGGCTTGGGCTAACTCTATAGAGGAAAGAGGGATCTGCTCAAAATTCTGGCATCCCTCTCACAGCACCCCCTCCTGCCTACCCATCCCATTTGATTGAGAATAGGGCACACCCTTGGGTGTACCCGGTTTACATTAGTATACTTGCTGAATCACTGATGTGATTCATGGTGGATCAGTTTAGTTACTCTGCAGAAGAACCAAGTTGTTATTGCAATTTTAAAATTATACTTACTGGTAGTTTAATTGCAGGGGAAAAAAGTTTTTAACTCTGTTTTTAATAAGGTTTACATGACCCTGGCTGGCTAATTCAACAATGCTTTTTTAGTCTGTAGTGCCTGCAGGCATAACCTTTCCTGCATTATGTGACATGGGTTTGTTGTTTCCTCTAGGGAAATAATGTCTTGCATGATGTTATGTCCTGTAGTGGCTTACCTACAAACTTGAGCTGTTGATCTGTCCTAGCAGCAAATGGGATTAGTATACTGGAATTTGTCAGAAAAGGAAAAAGTTTAGGGCCATTCAGACAGCAGAAGTAGAGCAGAAGGGAAGATTTTTTTAAATACAATTTGAAAGCCTTTTACTTTTCTTACCAATCTCATTTTATTTATAGATATTGCTTATGTTTTAATTAGATAAAGTATTTTTCACTTCCCAACTTAAATATTTCGTGGTATTAACCATAGGTCTGTACTAGTAGAGAATTTTCTGATTAGTACAACTCTGGTTTGTCTGGGTTTTTTGAGGAGGGGAAGGCTGTAGAAACTAAAAACTTAAAAATATAGGGTAGTTGATATACCTGGCCTCCTCTAAGTTTGGTGAGCAATGCTGATTGAAGAAATACCAGCTATCAGTTAACATTTCTTGGTTGTGATGGAGCTTGAGGCGCAGAAGCAGAAATAGGGTTGAAAATCATCCTTTTATTAATCTTAATACTCAGGAATGTCAGGAGGTGGTACACATCACAGTGGACATAAGGGCTAGGGACAGACATTACACATACACTGGTTGAAGTGATCAGAAACTACTTTAAACCTGTAACAGAACAGACATCCAGTGAACATAAACCAGTCTGAAAATGGCCAAAACCGGTTTGAGATAAACCTGGTTGAATGTAGTATCAGACTTAACTCATTCAACTCAAACCAGTTTATGCAATGTCTGTCCTAGACCCCTTGCTGGTTTAAGTTAAATCAGAGATCCCCAGCATCCTGGTATGCTCTCTGGGCTGGGCTCTGCTCCAGAGAGCTGGGCTGGCCCCTTCCCTCTGCTCTCTAGCCAGAGCAGAGGTGGGGGATGGCCAGACACTGGCCTGCCATGGCCCCTGAGGCAAATTCCTCCCTCCGTCCCCTCTTCCCTCCATTGGCAAACCTTGTGGACCACAGATGGGGTTTGCCAGCCCCAGTTGCATCTGCACAGCTTTCCTGCAGCCAGGTAGGGATGGGTTTAATTCCTTCCTCTGTCCAGCTTGCTTGCAGCCAGGGAGGGATTAATTCTACAGTGGTCCCAGAGCAGGGGAGAGAGGCAAGCTAGTCCCCTGTGTGCAGATCCATGACCTGCACCTGTGAGCCCAGAGCTAAGACCTGCAGGACCAGACTGAGAGGTGGGAAGTGTTGACAAAGACCTGACAATAATCTCACATGTGCTGGAGATGGAGTTAACGGAAGCTGCGGACAGCTTCTGGCTGCAAGTTACAGACCAGAGAATGCAGTAAGCTACATTTACTTTATGAAGCAGAACGTGTAAAACCTAAACAAAGCCTTTCTGAATGACTGGCTGTAAGGAGACACTCTGCCCTCAGGGTTAGTAAGACTTATGCAAGGCTTCTCTTGTCTTCCTGCTTTATATTTTAACTTAGACTAAGCTGTGTATGCTATGTTTTACTGGGCTGTGTCTTAGCTTAGGCGAAGATTTTTGGTAGTTCCCAGTTGAATGCTTTGCAAATTGCTGTGTTCAATACATATTTGCTTCAGAGAGAGGACTTTTTCCCCATCCCCACTCCTCAGTGTGGCAGCAGCTCCCCCCACACCCCTCCCCACCTACTGCCTGGTGGCTGGCATCCTGTGCATCCTGCTAGCCCCAGCTGGTGCCTGGCCATGCCCCCTCCGCTACAACAGGGAAGGGTGAGAGCTTTGGAGGGCTTTTCTCTTCCCTCCCCTTTGGCAGTGGCTGGCAGACATGCTCTTGTGCCCCCTGGCTTTTGGCTTGAGCCACTGCAGGCATGTGACTGCATTTCCTGATTTAACTGAGACTGTCCAGTTATTAATCAGGTTAAGCTGTGCAGCTTCAATTAACCTGCAAAGAATGAATCAATTCATGCTCAGGCTTTCTGAATGTCTCTTCCTAGGCCAGAGCAGCATCTGTTTTAATTGCCTTAATTTGTGATGCACTAGTGCACATATATTAATGACTACTACTGTTTTGAATATCAGAGCTTCCTGAAGAAGATCCTACCTGTTAGTGCTGTGTTCCTCAGTGTATGTACAGCTCAGTACTAATACAAGAGAAATGGTTCTTTAGCCCAAGTAACAGGGGCATGTGCTTTTAAAGGAGTTCTAATCTTGCTGATGGTCAAGTCCTGAGTGACCCTAATGTACATAATGTCTGCTGATTGTGTGTAACTGAAGGATACTTACAGTTTCTCTTAAGGCTGTTATGGCTTATTCCAAGATACTTGGGTTTACCAGGGTTTTCTCAAAATTCTTTGGTCTTTGACATACCCTATGGCCACCCCTACAGGAGATGCTAATCCTTAGCAACAAGGCTTTTACTCAATGGGGGATGGAGGCTGAGCTCCCAGGGCCAGGAGATCAGTGCTATAAACTTTGTACCCAAAAGTGGAAGGAAACAGACCAGGTCAATATTTTAAAGAGGTGTTAACAAAGCAGCAGGGGCCCAAAATAGATTTCCCTCTACACTCTTAACATTTGTTGTACTGTTAAGTGGAATCTATCTTTAAAGAAAATTTAGTCCTCCAGAATGAAGCTTGAAACAGTAAAGAGGGTTTGAGTGAAACTTCAGCAGTTTCCTAATGGCATGGTAGGGTAACATCTGATTTTATGTAGTGACTTAAGGGCAAATTATGCATTGTTATTAAATAGTTATCAAGTGTTTGAAATGCAATTTATCTTTTTTAATTAAATCATTTTAGAGGGAATTATTTAAGGCTGCAATTTTAATCAAATGCTACTTTCTATTGCTCTCTTATCAAGAACTTTATCCACAATATTTAATATTTTATAGAGCCACGGGCATTATATTATCTTCTCTGATACTGCCAACCTGATAAGAAGACTTCAGTGTAACTTCTTCACACAGTAGGGCACAAGGTTATTTGACAATTTGTTAAAGGGAAACTGCTTTGCAAACATAGCAGCATTACAAAGTGCAGTAATGTTATGCAAAATAATAATCAGAGAATTACCCAACATTTTACATAGACTATTCACACACTATTCAATTATTGAAGATCTTTTCTTCTTGTGCTAGTAATTTTGAAGCCAAAATCAGCTCTGATGTGTAAATGAATGTAATTACGTTGACATTTAGTGGAGCTGAACCCTCTTGAATTTGTTCCATAATGATGGTATCTATTAAAATTAGTGGGTAAGAGAGCTGTGATGTGTGCAGATATACCTATCTTGTCCCTTTCTTTGTATGTGTATATAATCCAATTATAGTGCAGCAGCAGTGAGCATCAGACAACCAAAGAAGTCCATATTGACTGGCCACCCCACTTTGAACGGACTTGGAAGTATAACTGAACTTGCTAGCATTGGTTGATGCCTGACATCTATCACTATTATTCCTAAGCAGCAGTTGTTTTACTTGAGTGCAATGTCAGAGAAAGAGACTCATCCTGAATCAAAGGAGCATGCTGAAAATCTGGGCACTTTTTCCTCCTTCAGCTGAGTTTGGAGATATTTAAGAAAGTTGGCTTTCTCAGGTTATTTTGAGATCTTCATCAGCAACTAGCCCAATGCTTTTCATGAGGACAAGGGTCACCATGTGGATGAATAATTTTGAGTGAAGTAAATGAGAGTGAGTCAGGCCAGGCTCAGTCTTGCAAGCTCTGGTTTTGCTGGCCCAGGTTTAGTGAAGCACTTAAGCAAGTACTCAATTTTAAGAACATACACGTTTCCACTGAACTCTTCTTAATATTGTTTAGCTAATTGCATGTGTGTTTTCATTAACCAATGCTTCATTGATATCTTAATTATGATAGTGCTGCTCATGTCTGCAGCTCGTTTCATTTAATAGGAAGTGAAAGCAGTTCATAATTTGTGTACAGAAGCTCTGAAATGCAGCCACCTTGAGACTGGGTATCAGCCAGCTGGCATTGAGAGGATCTTAGGGAAAGGTACTGTATCATGCTATCTTCTATAGCCATGTGCTTGCTTAGTGACGTCTCTCAAAGCCATAATATCTTTTCTCCATATAGTACTGTGCCTTCAAGCAAATATGCTCAATCCTTTCCTCATGATTTTCTTCCATTGGGGTGCATATCATTATGTGAATTTTAAGGAGGAAAGCAATGAATGGCAACTGAATACAAGCCTGTAGATGGGGTTAGAGAGAGAACTACATTTAAATGGGAGCAGAAACTTCACCTCTTGCATTCTCTCACATATGTACAATTCTATGGGAGAAAAATGTGTGCTGCTTTCTGTGCAATCACATTTCCCTTTCAAGAAATGACTGTTTTCCACTTGGATGAGAAAGCAGCACGTTTGACTTTACTTTCATTTGTGGCTTTACATTCTTTTCTGAAATCAAGTCAAGAGCTTTTCCTTCTGTGTAGCATCCATATGGAAATTACTCATAAAAATGAATATATACAAAAAGTTGACATATTGTGGTACAATAATTACCACAGCTATTTCTTTATATTTCCAATAGGAAATATTTGCACCACCTTAGATGTCACAGTACAGTAACTATATGATAGGTTGGCCTACTTCCTGGTGCTCACTGTTATTTCCATCCACATTTTCATTTTCATCTGTCTGTTTCCAGCCTCAGATACTTCTTTTGTTAAGCATTTGAATATTAATCATTCTTGTGTCAGCTGGGCATTATGAGAGATTTCACAGATTTCATTGACATTAGGGCTGGAAGGGACCTCGGAAGATCATCGAGTCCAGCCCCCCACCCAAAGGGCAGGAAGTCAGCTGGGGTCATAGGATCCCAGCAAGATAAGCATCCAATTTGCTCTTGAAGGTGTTCAATGTAGGTGCTTGAACCACCTCCGATGGCAGGCTATTCCAGACCTTGGGGGCTCGGACAGTAAAGAAATTCTTCCTTATGTCCAGCCCGAAATGGTCTTGCAGTAGTTTATAACCGTTCGACTTCATCATCCCTTGGGGTGCTGTGGTGAACAAACATTCCCCTAGATACTGGTGGTCACCCTGATAAACTTATAGGTGGCCATCAGATCACCCCTGA
>NW_017729022.1:98367091-98369810 GCF_001723915.1 Gavialis gangeticus | reverse complement strand
GGGATTTGCTTGAGAAGCATCTATGGATGCAAGCCATCGTTTTGGTTGCTTTACTAGCCGCAGCATCACATTGGAAGATCATGTTCATCCTGTGGTCAATGATGACCCCCAAGTGTCTTTCTTCCATAGTGCTAGCCAGCATAGCACTGCTAAGCCTATAAGGATGCTGCAGGTTTTTCCTCCCAAGGTGGAGAACCTTGCATTTTTCAGTGTTAAACACCATCAGGTTCTCGTCTGCCCATTTGCTGAGCTTGGCCAGGTCAGCCTGGATTGCTCTCCTGTCTTCTGGTGTGGATGCTTTGCCCCAAAGAATTTGCATATATGAGGAACAGTAGCATAACTTATAAGGAGGCAACTGGCACAGGAGCTCTGAGTCCTGAGTTTTGGGGGGTCACAAAAATATCTGTTGCCAGATCTGTTGGCTAGATGCACTGTTGCTGCCGCCCCAGGCATAGAACTGTCCTGCTATGCCTCTGCTGACCTGTACAGTTCAATACCATAGACAGACCTCTCATACTAGCCAAAGTTCACATTCTCATGTCCTGAATAGTGTTCAACAACATCATTTTTTCTAAGACTAGTAAATTGGCTGAAAATTGTAGTTTTCAGAGGAACCAAAACTGTTCCCTCAATTGGGTCAAATTCTGCCAATAGGTTCAGCTTAAGGAGTGGAAAAATTGGAAAAATTTTATTTTGATGTCCTGATTTTTCTCATTGAAACAGTTTCATTTTGTATTTGATCTCTTTTCTGTTGAAAACATGATCAAATAGTCTGAAAACTAAAATCAACATTTAATTACAAGTTTGAACAAAATGTTTGTCAGATCAAAATATTTTCCCTGTTTAATCATCAAACAAAACAAAAATAAAAATAATGACTTTTGCTTCTCAAATAAGGCAAAGAATCAGAACACTGACTTAACCAGAATCTTTTTTGATGCTTTGTACATCTCAGTGGGCCAAATTCCTTAATATGCTTCCATCTGTTTTACTTAATTCTTGCAACAGCCAGAGGGTTCTAGTGCAGGTGGCTCACTGGATTGTAACCAGCATTACAACTCAGTTACAAAATAACTGCAAATAGGCTAAGTTGGTTATCAAAAAGGTTAACAGCCACAAAATAACTTTGCAATTTGTAGGATGGGAAAACTATCAAATTAATTTTTCCATTTTCACCTGGAAGGCATCTGCCATCTGTAGGATCACTGAGGGATATGGAAGCAGAGATCAACAAAAATTTCCTTTTGGACTGTAGGCCTAGGAAAGAAAAGGTCTCCCAACAGTCAACAGAAAACACTGTGGAAGAGGGGATATCTCTATGCTTTCCTGCTGCTTTCCTGAGAGATTCTTTTTTCTTCTTCCAGTCTAACTGCAGATTTGTCATTCATCTCTTCTTCCCTGCCCCTTCCCAAACATATGCCAGAAAGAGCAGAGGTTTCTTTGTTTTATCAAATACTCATATGATGTGTGATTCTCCTTGATAGCTGTAAGTCTGCCAGACTTATAATGGAGGGGGCATCTATAGAATTTTTTCAAGGAGCAGTTGCCTCTTTGGTCTTTAAGTGACATGAACAAACCCAACTCTGCCTCCTGTCTAAACCTCCATTTTCTCCCCCTCTACATAGTGCATTTTGTCAACTTAAGCTCCAGCTTAGGAGCTGATTATTTTATTTGCATGTTAATTGTTTGGGATAAACTGGGAGAAGTCTATAAAAAGAAGCCTTCAAGAAGGAGACTTGATGCAAAACCTGGAGTGCTTACAGCAAACAGAATACCCTGGTATTGTTCCATATTCGTTCTTCCTCAGCTGTTAGACATAAAAGATCTTAGAACTGATAATCAGGATGCTAATTACTAGCATGACCCACACTAAACAAAATATCAGTGATTGGGCTTGTTGACATGGCGTGTAATTGCCTTTAAAGAAGGAGTAGCCTTAAGTTCTGTTTACAATAATTCTTTATTAGTGGCAGATGAAACATCCAAAACTTCAAAGATTCATTTTGGCTAAGCATCCAGGGAACCTGAAGCTTTTCCAAATTTCTTTCTGGTCTAGGAATCAGATAGGATCACACATTCTTATCCAGGAAGCAGTGGAAATTGCAAGAGGAGTATGAGCACAGTAATGGAAGCCAGATACTTCTGAGCTGTGATCTGAGTTCTGATGCTAGCTCCAAATATGACTTTGGGCAAGAGGCTCTGAGGATTTGGGAATCAGTGCTGAGCCTGTTTTGTTCTTAGCAAAATAGTATCATTGAAATGATTTGGATTAATCTTCTATCCACTCTTTTGTCTCCTCTACATTTTTAAAAGGAAAGAAATGAGGTAAAATTACAGCAGCATGCACTCTTTTGGACTGGTATATAATATACTAGTCCTGTTATGATTTTAATAGATTTAATAGACGTCTAGGATTGGAAGGGACCTATTAGATCATCATGTCTGACCCCTGCTCTGGGCAGGACAGAGTGCTGGGGTTAAGTAACCCCAGCCAGGTGCTGTCTAATCTCCTTTTAAATGCCTCCAAGGTAGGGGAAAGCACCACCTCCCTTGGAAGCCCGTTCCACATTTTGGCGACCCTCACCGTAAAGAATTTTTTCCTGATGTCCAATCTAAATCTGCTCTCCTTCAGTTTATGGCTGTTGTATCTAGTAACCCCAAGGGGTGCCCAGGTAAACATAGTATCCCCTATTCCCTGCTGCACACCCCCCCCCCCCCC
>NW_017729022.1:98364702-98366985 GCF_001723915.1 Gavialis gangeticus | reverse complement strand
CATCTCAGCCTTCTCTTGTAAAGGCTGAAGAGATTCAGGTCCCTCAATCTGTCTTCATAGGATCTTACCTGCAGCCCCTCAACCATATAAGTATCCCTCCTCTGAACCTTTTCCATGTTAACCACATCCTGTAGATAATGACCCCGTTGAAATGACTCCATAATGATCACATAATAACCTCATCGAAATTTGGTGTGACATCTAAGTAGCCCAAAACATCAGGAAAATAGGACCAAATTTGGTGTGCCCCTTTTTCACCCAGTTTTCCCTTTTGCCTAAATGCAGCATGATGAAGCCTTCTTGCATAAGCTTTAAGTCCTATTCTATAAGGCAGTGGGCTCTACCTGAGCGTCAGGGGAGTTAACAACAGCAGTTAAACCATAAAAACACAAGCCTAGTATGTGCTAGCAACCTGAGAACAAACCCTTCAGAGCCTGGGGCATGTTGTTTGGCTACCCCCATGTCTTCACTGCTGCTGTTACCTATTCTGGCTAAGTTAGGCTAGAACAGGTATGGAATCACCTGCTGCAATCAGACCTTCATTGATGCAAGCTGACATCTAGGGTCACACAAGAAATCTGTGGAAGAACAAGAAATTGGGATTCCAGAAACCCAGGGTAGTACACTAACCACTTAGCTACACTTTTTTTTCTGTTGAAATGAGCAGCTATTGCATTATCATCACATTAAAAGCTATAAAATCTATGGGAAAGTGCTGTCTTGTTGGGAAGAAGGCTAATGGCATTGTAGCAGTGACCTGGCCAAGCCCCATATTCACCAGGGCATTCACAGGTGGCAGGCTCATAGCTGGTCCCTTTCCTGGGCCAGAGTGAGAGCTAGAGCCAGGGCTCTGCACAAACACAGAACTCAGCCAGCCAAGCAGGCAGGCAGTGAGAGCACTCTTAGGGCCTCTTAGGGCTCAGGAGCCTCAGAGCCTTGCTGTGTCCCTCTGAGGTTCTGAACACCTGGCAGTAGGTACAAGGCATGTGGGGACAAGCAGGGGTCCAGATTCTCCCAGGTCAACCTGGAACTTCTGGTATAAAAGAGCACCAGCCTGAGATAAAGGGGGAATGCTGGCAGAGCCACTGGACCACGCCATGTCTCCCCACCAGAACCCACGATCCAGATCGAGCTGTCAATTCTGCATGAGGAGCCCTGACCATTCCTCAGCTGATGAAGGTCAGGTACACATAGAGGCCACATGGGAGTTCCTTGTACTGGTGTCCCCCAAGTATCCAAAGGGCTCAGCTCAGGAAAAGCCAGCCCACTTGAATTTGGCTCACAGAAGGGGGGTAAACTCTGAATAGCCCCAGTCACCTTAGATGAAGCAACTGAGGTACACTGCAAGGCTAACAAGCAGCTGGAAGTAGGCATGAACAACATTATTTGAGTTATAGTTGTGTATTTGTTTCTCTCCATTTGTGGACCCATCCACTTAACAAGCTAAGCCAGATGCCTGATGAAACTGGGTGCCTACACCAGGTACCAACAACACTGGAGTGGAAAGGGATGGGGTGTAGGGAAAGTGGAACCCCACAGAAGACTTGCAGTTATTGGGACCCACATTATCTCCATGAACCTTGGATCATCAGGTACCACCTCCTGACAGTTATTTCAGTAACCCGAAGTCATGGCAAGTGAGATACAGGAACAGGGGGAAGCAGATGCCCCTGGAGTGGGCTGCTCTCGGGCCTTGCCCCAGTGTAGCTGCTTGGCCATGGTCTCTCTACAGACATACTAGGCTGTGTTAGTCAGAACATTGCCAGTAGATTGAGGGAAGTGATTATTTCCTTTTACTCAGCACTGGTGAGGCCACATCTGGAGTACTGTGTCCAGTTTTGGGCCCTGCACTACAGAAAGGATGTGGGCAAATTGGAGAGAGTCCAGTGGAGGGCAATGAAAATGGTTAGAGGGCTGGGGAACATGACTTCTGAGGAGAGGCTGAGGGAAATGGGCTTGTTTATTCTGGAGAAGAGAAAACTGATAGAGGATTTAATCACACCCTTCAATTACCTGAAAGGTGTTTCCAAAGGGGGTGGAGCTAGACTGTTCTCAGTGGTGGCAGATAACAGAACAAGGATCAATGGTCTGAAGTTGCAGCAAGGGAAGTTTAAGTTAGATATTAGGAAGACTTTTCTCACTAGGAGGGTACTAAAGCACTGGAACAGGTTATCCAGACTCTCTATCCTTGGAGATTTTTAACACCTAGCTAGAGAAAACCTTAGCTGTGATGATTTAGTTGGTAATGGTCCTGCTTTGAGGAGGGGGTTGGACTAGATGACC
>NW_017729022.1:98361318-98364691 GCF_001723915.1 Gavialis gangeticus | reverse complement strand
ACTAGATGACCTCCTGATGTCCCTTCCAATGCTAATTTTCTGTGATTCTGTGAAATCACAGAATTGCAATTTTCTTCTGGGCAGATTTGTCATGTGTTGTGGGTGTGATGCAGTTAAGATATGGAATTTTCTGTTACCAGGAAGGGGCAAATTCTGTTCTCTGTTACCCCAGTACTAATAGCTCTACAAACAATGCAATTGCACTGGTATAGCAGAAGGAAGAATGTATTCCTGTGCACAGCATGTTTTGTTGTACATCCAAAGTATCAGGGAGTCATGATTTTAAGGGCTGATTCTGCAGTTCATTATTTATACAGGAAAGTCTTTACTCATATGTGAAGTTGTTATCAAGGTCAGACAACTAACGTACATTGAAGAGGGAAAGTAAAGTGATGACTGCAGAGAAGAATGTGTGACAAGCTACAAAACGATGGTAGCTAATTTTGAATTAATGAGCCTTTTAAAATTAAGCCTGATGAGGACAAAAGGTGCTATATAGAATATTACCTTGTTTCATTTGAAGCATTTGGATATAGGAGCATCTCAGAATACAAGCAAATTTTGCCTTTGGGTTAATTTTCAAAACATTCAGCATAAATGTGAGGGAAAATGATTATCATATCTCCCTTAGGTTGAGCATTTTTATCCAGAATGCAGGACACGTGATTTTTGTCTGAAGCACACAAAGCAGAGTAAAAGGTTTAGTCTGGGTCAGAGCATTTTTTTCTGTGTGTTGGCTTTTGTTATAATAGCTATTTCCTCCTATCCATATGATTTCTTGCTGCTTCCTTTCAGCGAGTGCATGCCACCTTTGTCAGTTCTGTAAGTCTAAATAAGATGGGACAGACACAGCAGCCTTTAATTTTCATCTCAGTTGGAAAATAAGATGAGCTGTTCCACTTTCCCCATGAAATAATAGGGCTAAGTTCTTAAAGGATGATGCCCAGCTGAGAGAACAAAAGAGCCACACACCCTGGAAAGAGGTAGCAGCCTCTATGAAATCATGATTATCTGTCAGGGCCTTTTATAGAAGTCACGTGGCTTGGGCAGGTCTCTGTTAGGAGGGGGCCGCAATCTCAAATTGTCCTTTCTTTTGAGGTGGAGAAGAGATGAGGTGAAGGGGTTGCTTTTGTGTTGTTTTATCTCTGTCTTTGTCCTTATTGGAAAATAAATCATGTGCATGTATTTTGTGGTGATCTGGTGGTAGTCATCCAGGAAATGTGCTCTTAGCATAGGAAAGGTAGCAAAGACTTTAGTCATACAGAGTTCTTTACTTTATTGTTCTTGCTGGTTTTTCATTTAAATACCCATAGTATAATAATCCACATCTATAATAATCCACATCTAGAAATAACTCTGAATCCAAATCCCCACTGATTGGATACCTGAAATCTAGATTCTAATTCTATACTTTGCTTCCATTTCAGTTTTTAATAAATGGTGACATGTCTATATCATTCTCAGGGCTTGGACAGATAGAAAAGGTCAATTATACTAGTGTAAAACTACTCTGGTGGAAATAGAGAGTGGACACACAATGTGTAACCCTACACTGGTGTAGATTTTGATTTCAATGTAGAATTAGCCAGGAAAAAATCAGCAGTAAAGCTATATAATGGTGCCTATGACAAGCAGCTACCCCTGGATTACAGGCTATCTGTCCATTCCATTTCCCAGTGTAATTTATGTCTGTGTATAAAACTAATACAAGTTAAACATATATAAAGGCATTATGTATCCAAGTCCTTAGTGACTTTCCTTCAGATGTCTACAGTTTTTAATGTCTGTTCTTTTAATTAGATATGAGGCTAATGTTCCCATTTCCTTACATTTGTGTAAGCCAGTGATTCTCAGTCAGGGTTCTGTGGCACTCTGGGGTGTCTTGAGATTTTTTCAAGGTTGCCATGGGATGCTAACCAATGTTAGCACTGTTTGGTATGCAAACCTAACACAAGATAATTTCAAATAGGAATCCATAGTGTTAAAACCATTCTGATTTGTTGTGGTCTTTCTAATTTCTTTGCAAAAGAAGAATTGCTTTAGTCAAAAAAACTACTGGAAGCTATGAGCTGGCATTTTCCAAGAAGTGCCTTGAGTCTAATGTAGGGTGCCTTAAGTTTAACAAGACTGAGAATCATGGGTGTAGGTATTCTCATCTGTGCTAAGGTGGGTGTAAATCCTACAAGATGGTAACATTTTACACTAAATTTTCATTCATGCTGTACAACGAGAAAAATGACCACACAGGTGGTAGAGAACTGGAGACAAGGATAACCAGTTGGGTGGGGAAACTCACTGATTTTAGTATTTATTGTGGTAGTGAGATATTTAGGCACTGAATCACCTTCTAGTGAGCTGATACCCCCCCTCCCCCGTGGTAGAGAATGGGGACAAGAGAATCTTTAGTCTGCTCTTTTGTACAGACATTATGATTTAGAGTCATAGATGGTTGCATTCTATTTCTCAAATAACTATCTATTGTACATTTTTTCTATAACCTAGATGCAGACATGTAGGTAAAAAGGCAAAATGAGAGTGGTAAGTATTCATTCCCATTTACTTCCTGTGTGGTCCTTCTCAAAGTACTATTATAGAAGTACAGATGAATGAACATCTCATGGTACATTGGTTGCTGCATATATTACTTTATTGCAGCCATCAATCAGACAACTGAGTTGAGCTGCCGGAAAGAAACTGTTTTTAGTTGTTTCAGTTGGAAGCACCATATGTAGATAGGTAGAAGTTTGAGTTATAGAGAGGTTAAAGGGACTTGGCTAAGGTTATACAGCAAATTACTGGCAGAACCATGAATGAACCTATGTCTTCTGTCTCTCAGTCCATTGCACCACTCTACATCCCTGGTAACCATGGTTACCCTATGTAGGTTTTTTGAACATCTTTTTTAGTCTTGTACTAAAATGCACATAGATATGCAAAGGAATATAAGAACTCCACAGCATTGCCTTCAAGCTTCCCTGAGTTATCTGTGCTTACATAGACTGAGTAGTAAGTAGACAGACTGAAAGGAGATCATGTTTCAAAATCCAGTGTGGAAAGCACATTTAAACCCCTTTTGATACTTATGACAAATCACAACAAATGTTCGTCATGTGACTATGAGGCATATCTCTAATGCATTGTGTGCAATGAGTAAGGGCAGCTTGTGGAGCTAGGAATGGCATGTTCCGGAAGTTCTTCACCCTCACCCCAATCTCCATCAATGTTTTCATTTAGATTTAAATAGGGTGAGAATGAATGTTGTTGCAGAAACAGCACATTACAACGGGCCAGTGCCCCTGAAAAACAGCAAACTCCACGTTGTAGTTAGCTGGATTTTAGATGATTTTTGGAAAGTCCAGAAGATGGGTTTTTA
>NW_017729022.1:98344251-98361307 GCF_001723915.1 Gavialis gangeticus | reverse complement strand
TTTAGATGATTTTTGGAAAGTCCAGAAGATGGGTTTTTAGGCACAATAAAAAGAAAGAATATTTAACTATGTAGCGCATTGGGGTCCCAGGGGTGGCTGTGATGCCCCCATGGCTCCATGACTGCCCCACCCCACCCTTAGGGAGAAAAATTCTGTTTTCTCTTGCCATGCCTTGATGGTATAATAATGATAATAAATAGGTAGGCTTCCCATGGGCCTTCACATGGCCCCAGTCCAAATGGCCCCTCTCTGGGCTGCTCTCATCCTAGGCCCCTTGCTGGGCCACTCAGTGCCCTATAGGTGTCACCAGTCGAATGGTGTGGTACTGGAATGTAAGTGTCCTGGCCTCAGCCACAGGACTCTGCGTCCCCTACACCTGGGTCCTGACCTCACCTAGTCAGGTTGGTGTCAATTCACTTTGTCAGTGTTCAGTTTCTTGAGCGGGTGAGACAACTTGTGTGGACTTACTTCTGATAAAGACGTGCCCCTTTGCCTGACTCATTCTTTTTAGGAGCTGATACTTTTCTTTCCCAGTCTATATCTGTTCCTCCCATCTGGGAGAGGGAAAGTCTCCTGTTGCCCTTTGTCTGCTCCCTGCCTCTCTGAAAGCTCATGGGTCATCAGTTATGGCCCTCAGAAAACCGATCTACTCTTCATCTATCCGTAGTCCTTTTTCTGGACACTTAGAAGGGCTGGATCATTCTTCAACCAGCCTTGTTAGGGCTACTTTCTACCTGACACCCATGGGCCTCTCCTTGCTGAGGCCCGACCCTATTCAGGTAATCAAATTTGCCTCCAACTATCTTCTCCCTCTATAGGCTCCCAGATTAGGCCCTTTCTCTCTTTCTATATTCTGAACACCATTAGCTGGTTGCCACAGGGATTCACCGCACCAATTTTCCTTCGGCTTCAAGTTCTTCTTCCCAGTCTTTGTCCTCTGAGTCTTTAGCTCCTCTCCATGCCTCCCCACAGACAGTTCAACATCATCCTACTGCTGGCTCCAACTCTCTTCACCGGGGATCTGCATCTTGGCTGGTTTTCTATCTGGCCTTCCAGTAACTCAGAATCCCAGAGTGAGCCTCTGTGTGGGCTGGGGAATCCCCTCCACTTTCCTCATGGCATCTCCACTGTTGCCTGGCAGGAGAATGGCTGGTCAGCTCAGCCTTCCAGTAAGTAATTTTTCTTTCCTTTGCAACAGGGGCCATAGGCAGTCCCCTGTTATAGCCATGAATTCCCTTTTCCATGTCCCATCCTCTGAGGAGGTACCTGGACAGAGAAAGAGCTGACAAGTTGTTACACTTGATTTTTTACCCTCGAAATGCAATTTCTCCTCTCTCTATTTTCTCCTCTCTCTTTACCACTGATATGGAGCAGTCTTGTCCATTCTCCCTTTCTAGAGGGAGGAGGAACCTTGTTTATTCCCCATACTTCTTGGATTTGTGTACATACATCAGAGATATTCTGTATTTTGACTTCCTCACTTCCCTTTTGTGCCACTTGGTTCAGTCCTATAGCTCTTTGACCCTTTCCCAGAATTGAACTGTTTCTTCAAATCCCTTCCTCCCCCAGACTGCATGCTCTGTTTGCTGGAGGGTTTTGATCACCTATGGAACCTAGTTAAAGCCCTCCTTATTAGATTGGCCAGATGATGCCTGGAAATGCTCTTTCCCATTTTTATTAGATGGATCCAATCTCTTGATAGCAGTTCTTCTCCCAAGAGCATCTGTCTGCTGACAAACAAGCCTAAGTCTTCAGGTTGACACTGCTGTCTCAGCCATGCATTCAATACCAGGATACAATGTTCTGTGCCTGGGCCTGTACTTTCCATTGGAAGAATTGATGAGAATACCACTTGTGCTCCAGGCTCCTTAATCCTCCTGCCAAGAGCCTCACAGTCACCTTTGATCTGTTCAGTGTCATTCCCAGCAGTATTGTTGGTGCTTGCGTGGACAAGCAGGAAGGGGTATTGGGGTGAAGGGCAGATAAGCTTTGATAGACTCGCTGTGACATCCTGAATTCAGGCTCCAGTCAGGCAGCACACCTCCCAGGCCCCCAAATCTGGATGAGAAATTGGTGCCTCTCTCCCATGCAGAAGGGAGTCACCAACCACCAGCACTTTTCTTTTCCTTCTTGGTGAAGTGGTCCTGGAGTCCCTGTCCTTGGGGCCTTGTTCTTCCTGCTCTGTAGACTGTTGCCTGCTCTGCTTCATGCCTGCAGATGTCCTCTCCTCTGCTTCTTCCTCAGCAGTTCCACCAAAGTGTGCTGGAAAGCGGGTGCTGACTTTGATCCTCAGAAGTCCATCAAACTAGTGTGGTTCGTTTTTTAAATGTCCTCACTTAACAACCCATGAAAGAGAAGGGTTCCCCAATCTGAGGATCAGGACTTGAGGGGGAGCTGTATTCTCCTTTATTTTAACCCTCAAGAGTAATTCTGGTGTGTATATACATGGGTAATCAAGATTGGAGTAAACTTTTAACTGTGTCTGCCTATCAGGAAAGTTATTTTGTTTGTGATTATAATTAGAAGCATTAGCATGCTCTTCCTGTTTGATAAGATCTAGAAAATGGCTTTGTGCTTTCTCATCAGTCTTTACATTGTCTGGAGCCTTAATGACTTTCAGACACTGTGCTGGCTTTCTTTACTCTTAACTGCTTCCATTGTCAGTCTGTATTGTTGGCCCTTTTTTGGCCTGAATGGTTAGCCAGTATCCAAGAACTTGTTATTTTTCTTAGGAGAAGAAATTGATTGTAGCGGACAGGTATTTTTTGGGGAAAGGAATCCTATTTAGGTGCAAAGAATGTATGTAATCCATTTTCTTTAACGCAACAGAAGCAAATAGGAGGCGGTTTCTATTGTCCAGAAACCCAAGCCTGCCTTTAGGAACATAGGTGCTCCAGGAGACATGGGGAGGGACCACTTTAATTAATAAGCTGTGCTAAATAAAAGTGCCCGAGCGTCACGTGTGTATCAGTGTCCCCATGCTGAAAAATGGCAGCCAGGTGCTTTGAACTAAAGCTCATTGAATGAGCTGTAGTTCAATGCGCCCCACCACCATTTTTCAGCGCGGGGATACTGATACATGTGATGCTAGACTAGAGTCTGTAGGAGTGCATTAATTTCTGTGCTTGTTTCCAGTGCACTGGAGCAGGCTCCATGCATGTGTTTAGGATCCCTTTGTGCCCAAACGAAGTCTTCCTTCCAGGACCAGGCTCACCTTTTCTACTCTTGCTTCCTGCTGGCTGTCTGCCTCACACATACAGCTACTACCAGTAAATCCTGCCCCTGTTGTTATAGGCAGTACCCAGGGAAATCCCATGGCCCTACACAGGTTGACTTCTGACTGGGCTTGCCATATAGCACTCTGCAGTAGTTTTGTAATGTTTCAGCTATCCCCAAACATAGAGTAGATTCTCATTTATTTACATTATCATCAAGGCATGGCAGATGAGATGAGAAGGTGCTCTGGGGGCAGAGCAAGGCATGGTTGTGGAGCCACCAGGGGGCATCACAGCCAGCCCTGGGACCCCAACATGTTACACAGCTTAATACAGACTTGCTCAACTCAAGACTTACTTTCCCATTGAGTTTAGAGGCCTGAAGCCTTGGACTTGTCTGTAAGGTACATTTGTATACCGAATGAAGCAGCAGATTTTCTGAGAGATGCAGTAGTTTTCACTCTTGGTTCTTAACAAGAAATGACCACATCTTCCCATCATAGCAGCTTGGCAGAGTTTCCCTGAATCTAGTGCACATGTTCCAGTTTTTAAATGGGCATAAACCAGACCTTTTCCCCCCCTCAGAAAGTATACTGGTGTGGGATGTTAAACTGATTCTCAGAAATCCCCAGGTTTTGCCTTTCTTTTGTTTTATGTCTTATGAAAAATAAAGTTTTGGAACAGAATGCCAATGTCAGAATCTCAGTGTGATATTCTTAGGCCACCCAGGCTGCTATCCTGAAGGAGTCCATCAAAGTACCATGGGTCATTTTTTATATGTTTTGCTTAGGTTTCACTGTTCCTGTTTTGAGGCTTTCATGACAAGAATGAAAAATACCTGGTGTCTGCAAGGTTCTAATAAGCTCCTCCCTGTTGCCCATCAGTCCTTGGTACCCCATGCTAGTTCTGTCTTTAATATGTGTGGATATAGTCAGACCTGTGGTACATGTGCATAAGCATCCAAAACATCCATTAGAAGAGCTCCGATTCTCCCAATTAAAGCTAGTCTCTTTTTAGTTGGTTGCTCATTAAGTTGAGCTGAAATAGCTCCTAATGCCAGGGCAATTTCCCTCTATCTGCTTTACAAAAACACAACCATTTCCCATATCTCTTTGGCTTGGCATACTTAAGAATAAGGTATTTGTTTTGCAATAAAAAGCTGATATGTAATAAAATGAGCCTGATCCTGCGATGTGTCAAAAGGCCTCAGCTCTCATTCATCTTGCTGGGAATTGAGGGTGCTTTGCCTCTTGTTTGGGGCACTCAGAATATTTGAGGACTGGGTCCTGTTCAATTCAGAGGGCTGAAGTATACTGGCTGTAAGCTGTTCTGGTGCCAACTGGTTCTGAGGATGAGCCTTCTGAGCTGTCACCTTAAGGGGATCAAGTTGCTTGTTGTTGTGGCTTTTCTAAAGAAAATGCCTAGTGTTCAGAAAGCAGCTGGAACACTTTTGTTCCCCATGATACATGAGTGAGATTCTGATAAGTCAAAGCAATGCAGTCTCATTTACTTTTGCATATCATCATTTCTATTACTCAGCAATTGAAACAAGCAGGCATTTGCATCCAAAATAACTGTGCTAAAAGAATATTAAGGTTACATGGTCAAGCACTAAACATTTAGGAAATGCCAGAATTTAGGTTGCTTTTCTAGCTTTAATTTGAAACTGACTACTTGTGTGTATATAGTCTTTAATTATGTGATCATGTTATGTTTTCCACTGGACCTTAGCCTTGAAATTAGCATTATGTGATGGTTTGTGCATTCCCAATGAGAAACTGTGGGACTCATTAGCATGAACCAATATAGCCAGCAGATAGAATGGTAAAGAAAGAGATCTTTATGAAGTATGATAAGTGACCAGAGTTATATGTTGAGGCTATTGAGTTTTAAGTCCAAGAAACTTGTGCACAGATTGCATTTCTGTTTGAAGCTGCATCAAACAGAGTCCCTCCTGAAACAAGACTCCCTAGTTCCATACATCCTACTACACTACATACATTAGACTGTGGTAAATGCATATTAAAGCAACCATTATCACATTTTTACTTTGAAAAGGTTTCAGTGCTCTCTTTTCCCTGCCACTTCTATTGAAAGGGTATGGGTTAAAACAAGTAGTCTCCTAGTAAAACAATAGTTGTCTGGGAGCCGATTTGGTAGTTAATTAACTTTTCATCATTAATGGCTGAGATTTGACAATTATTCTCCCATTCCCAATTTTAAATTCCATTGGAAGGAGAGGAGTATCTCTCAAGGCTCTGAACAGTGAACAAATGTTAATTCAATAGTTGTTGTAATTTATGAGCTGATAATTGTTAATAGAAAATGGAGTTACTCTTTTCCAATTTTACACTAAATCGGTCTGATCAAATATGATTATGTGTTAAATTAAGTTACTCAGATTATTATTAAATGAATCGTACATTAAACGTGATGGGACATATTAATCATAAGTTGTTGTGGTTTGGAGATTGGTAAAATTACACCAGGAATTAGATGGATTCATTTTCCTGGATACCCACAGGCCCAGTCCTGACAATATTGATGCACTTCCTTAAATTTACTTGCATGGGTAAGCCTACTGAGGGCTCTGATCCAGCCAGGGCTTTGAGTACAAGTTTAATTATCAGAATGTGGAGCAGGCTTATAGACCTCGGTGCTCAACAACGCCTATCCTGGAGGCTTCACCCAGAGAATATTTCTACTACAGGCTAACTCAGGGCTTCTACTCAGTTTTTAAACCCAGCCTTCCCACCCTCAGCTATCCTCCCAAAAACACTTTATGCCTGGTAGTTCCAAAGAAGATGGAGCTAGACTGTTCTCAGTGGTGGCAGATGACAGAACAAGGAGTAATGGTGTCAAGTTGCAGCAAGGGAAATTTAGGTTAGATATTAGGAAGAAATTTTTTATCAGGAAGGCAGTAAACCACTGGAAGAGGCTACCCAGAGAGGTTGTGGAATCTCCATCCTTAGAAGTTTAAGACCCAGTAGACAAAGCCTTGGGTGGGATGATCTAGTTGGAGATGGTTCTACTTTGAGCAGGGATGTGACAAAAGGAGCCAATTCACAGCCTGGTCAGGAGACCCAGCCACTCCTTTGTCCTTGGGCCACCTCTTTTTCCTGCCACACCTTGATGTCCTATTGTTTTGATGTTAATAGGCGGGAGGTTGCCCTTTGGTCCACCCTGATGTCAAGAGCCTGATGTACATGCTTCAACCACCCCTACACATGTCCCATGCCTCGTTGATGTTTGTTCCAGCTAGGTAGCACTGGGAGCCAAGCTGTGGAGTTCACATGGGACTCTCACTCCCCGCCAGAGCCTGAGGTCCCAGCGTCCTTGCAGATTTTTTCAACTGCTTCCTCTACCCTGGGACCTCACAAAAGCAGCCCAAGTAGTAGGGTGGAGTGAACTGTCTCCTCATCTCTTGGGCCATGCTACTCTGCCCCCTCTCATGACCATGCCACTCTGCCTTACCATTCAGGCTCAGAGTTGACCCCCCCATAGGCTCAGATGGTATTCTGCTTGCCATGCCTACCCCGCCACTCCACCCTCTCACTCAGGGCTCAAGGTAGAACACCTCTGCAGGCTCAGGTAGCCCTCTTCTGCTTTGCCTGGCCCACCTCCAGGATCTACCACCTCACAGGGCTCAGGTGCAGCTATTCTGTGTGCCTGGCCCTGAACTGCCTCCAAAGCCCACCCAAAGGTGGGGGTAGCGGGTTAGGCACCCCAACCCACCTTACACCAGGATGGTCCTCAAACCTGGCATTTAAGTGGCCCTGCCTGACCACAGGCAGGACCACCAGGCATCCCTATCCCAGCAGGGTACAGTTTCAGGTCATGTTCAGGATCAATGAGGCCTCCTCCTTTCCCACAGCCTCACCCTTACCTCTAAGGTGTTCCAGAAGCAGCTCAGCCCAGTGTTGCCTCCTTAGGCCCTCCACACAGCCTGCTCTGCTCTTATACCAGAGCTCTCCAAAATGGCCACCCTTATCAGATACCTGGTGGTTGGCTGCTCCAGCCCTTAAACTGATGGAGCACTGAAGCTGCTCTGTCACAAGGGGGTTGGACTAAATGACTTCCTGAGGTCCCTTCCAACTGTAATTTTCTATGATTCTATGATCTTAAATGAGATCAAAAGTCACATCAGAAGACAGACTGTTGACTTCTGAGAAATAAGTTGACAGCCACTGTCCATTTCCCACTGTCAGCATCAAAAAGCCAACTACCCACAAACAGCAGAAAAAAAGCAACTTTAGCACAAAAGTTAAATAGTTAAATAAGCATGACAAATAACTTACTTGAGACATTCCTAGAAATACTCTCTCCAGAGGAAGGCTGAGATACATGTGTTGTGGGGAAGCCACAGACCTAAAGCTCTACACTCAAGCTCTATTGTATGTGAATCAGGCAGGACCCATCAGATCAATGTGTGGCAGGGCACTGTTGGTGCCTGCCACTCTAAGGGCCAAGTCAAGCAGCCCCATAGCCCCAGTAGGGGGTAGAAGATGTGGAGCCCCAGTAAGGGTAGGCCCCCAGTGAGGGGGTGGATGTGGAGCCCCAGTGAGGGGGAAGCCAGAGGGCTGGGAGCCCAGTGTGTGTGTGTATGTGTGAGTTTGTATAGAGTTGCCTCAGGACGGGCCAGGGCAAGTTTGGCCCCCATCGGGTAATTGGCTTGCCACTACCGTAGTGAGGGTTGCGGGAGAGGCCCCAAAAATGGTAAATCTGCCACCCAAGGCTAGATAAAGCCTATGGCTGAAGGGCCTGCTCCAAGAGGGAGCAAGGCAGTATATGTTGTTGACATGTGAAAGAGACCCTGTGAGAGGGGGTGGAGCATGAGAGGCCCCAGTGAGAGGAGGGTGTGTGTGTGCGTGAGGCCTGACAATGAGGGCTAAGCTTGGTCCGGCTGTAAACCAGTAGAATGGTGTCACCTGGATGCCATCTGTGAGGCTTGGGCTGTGTTGTAGGGGAGGAATGGAGCCACAGATAGCACCCCCTGGCATCGAAGCAAGAATGGGCAACATCCCACCTAATTAAAACCAATTGAGAAACAACAAGGCATTGCAGATGAGTGAGGCAGGCGCTTGGCTCAGAAACAGGTGGGCAGGCCGATTGTGGACCGGCCCCAGGAAGGCCTCCTGCTGCACAGAATTTGAGAAAAAAGTGGTAATAACCAACTACAACACTATCTATAATTCTATTTTCCTATCAACTCTACTCCAGAATAGCCAGAGTATGGAATGTACCTCAGTATGTTTTTATATTCAGTCATTCAGAACTCATCAGTTGACTTTATTAAATGTATTTATACAGGTATATGCATGTATGCACACACTATACACCTAGCACAGAGCTGCTAAGCCAAAAAAAAAATTATTCCCACATTCTATGTTATTCATATTACTTGTATGCTTGCTTTCAGTAAGACCAAGTATACAGATCTCTCTATATTAAAGAAAGTTTTGTAAGTGAAATTTTGGGAAATACAGACTACTTTCCTGGCATTTGGTGTTCATTTGATGATCAGAGTACTTTTAAGGGAGGTGCCAAACTTCCACTTATTGCTATTGAGGCAGTAGTTTGGAGACATAGTTGTGGATGGGGTGATAGCAGGTGGTCTCTGTCCCATAATGTTTACAAGCCAATGGGCATGTCTACACATGCATTTACACCAGCTTAAATTTACTGTGCAGTAAGTTACTGTGCAGTAAGCAGGAATAGGATGTTGTCTAAATATGTGAGCAACCTGAATTTAGTCTCAGGTCAGAGCAGCCTGCCATGTGCCCCTGTGGCTACTGGTGGGAGCTCTAGCCTGTGGCCACATGGTTGCCGGCTCTTGGCGTCCATGCTTCGGCCAGAGGCAGCTGCCAGCACTTCTTGACCACCTTAAAAACTCACCCTCATTTCATTTTGAAGTTGTTTCAGTGCTTTTTGTTTTGGTGTTTTGAGGTTGAAACATGTCAAAACAGCTTCAAAACAAAACACTTGGTGAAATTTTGCACAGCCCTACTGTGCAGTAAACTCATTGGGCATAAATTTGATATCTGCATGATGGCCGTATCCTTCCTAGTGTCTTTTGAAAATATTCCTCCTAGATAACAATATGAATGTGTACAAAACTAGATTTATATCCCATGTAATTGTATTTATTTCAGCATGTAAATATATTATTAATGCTTTTAATTTAATTTATGTATTTAAATATGCACTTAAATAGATCAAATTAGATTACTATTACACAATTATTAAAAGACCTGATCTTACAAACTCTGATGTATATGCTTAATTTGATTTCAGCATAGCTGCTTATGTTTATAAACTTAAGCACTTTGTCAGTGCTTACAGGATTGAAAGCCAGCATGACCTACAAAAAAGTTTGGGGCTGCTCAAATCTAGAGGGTTAGTTTGGATTTTTGCCTGAACCAATGGTGGATTTTCAGAAGGGTTTGTTTAGATATGTCTGTCTCTATTTCAATATGTCCATAAACACAGAATAGGGTTGGTCACTGAGAGATTCCGTTTGCTTTCCTATCTGTTGGGGATGCTATCTGCTGATATAGACAAGGAAATAAGCTCAGCATTGGAGTACATTCTGAAAGCAGATTTGCAATTTTCCTTAAGAAAGGTTATATAACATGTGTCTAGTCTTAGATATGAAATTATGAAACTATTCATTCAAGTAAGTCTGTTACAAAGCTTTTTGAAGTCAGCAGATAAATGCTCCATGCAATTTACTGGGCTTTGGATCAAGCCTATAATACTGAACTATATTCCCAGTGTCCTTACTATCATTAGCTGGATACTGTCTACATTTTTCCATGATTGTCTTATCTGACCTTGCTTTGGTCATGCCTGTAACTGGTTAGTGCTTGATTTCAGCAATTAAGTTTTGTTGGTATAATGGCATTTAAGAAGTTGTATACAGGAATATTGGCAGAAACTTAATTTTATATTTGTGCAAATGAGCATTGCCCTCCCCAAAGAACATGCATATACATTCCAGTTAGGGAAAAGAATCAACATACCAATAAACTTCTTTATCAATCCATATGTAAAATCTTTCTGGGAAAAATTGGCTAAATTTGCAATTAATAGAATTTGTGATTGTGGATATTTGGTGAGGAGATAAACTAATATTATAGGATAGATTATTTATTGGGAATTTTTCATTTAGCTTATACACTCAGACATCAAAACAGTTATTTCTTGTTTTTTGTTTATGGTTGTTGTATTTAGAATACAAATTCCGTTTTTTCCATTTACTTTCTGTTCTTTGTCATGACAGTAAAGAATACCTATTATATACTTATTTTGAAGCTATGGGAGACATTTTCTGATGGTGTTGTTTCCTTTATGTCCCAAAGAGTGTAGGTTTTATAATTTCACAGACTATAATATCTTGCTGTCATTGATCTTTCTATTCTTGTGAATACCTCAAAATTTAAAAACTTTGTTGAGATCCTATCCATGTAAGAAAAAGAACCTAATCATAAAGGACAAGAAGCTATAATAAAAAAGAAAAGAAGATGACTCAGACAAAACCATTCAAAATGAATGTCTTAGTGCGCATTGGCTGCTGCTGCACATATTAATCATAGCCATCAATTAGACAGTCCAGATGAGCTGCTGAAAAGAAACTTTTTTAATAGTTGTTTCAATTGGACTGACATTTTGGTTACATAGAAGAAACACTCTTTTATAACTTAGAGTGAACAGGAGGCATAGGTAAGAGAAGGGACAAATGTGTAAATGAACTATCAGTATTCCCCTGCCGCTTAAATTTCTGCAATCATGGTGGAACTAATAAAACAGTTTTATTTTATTAAACCTTTTCCATAATGTATGATTGCTCATTAATAGTTAATGGCACACACAAGTCTAACAGAAAGAGACTTATGTGAACTGTGAGCCTAATTTTTAAATGTTGGATTTGTAATGGACTGTTCATATCCAACAAATGGGTGCTCAAATCAATAAATAGGTGAATACAATGGACATATATAGAGGCTGCCATTACAGTGTAAACACTTGCTAAGATATACCGCACAGTTACCACAACTGTTTTCTTATTTTAAATGGGAGGGTAGTGGCTGTGCTATCCAATATACCACACTATGGTAAAAGCACTGAGAAAAGCACTAACTTTTTAAATTTAAGCACTGTAAGTATCAGTTTGAGCATCAAAATGTGTGATTTGTTAGACTCCCTGATAAGGTGTTGCCATTCAAATATTGGATTCTACCTTTTTAACATGGAATTACATATTAACAAATCATACTGGTATACATTAGTGTCCGCGATGGGCCTTCGTGAGTCGCTTCTGGGAGCCCTGCTCTCCTGGTTGTTGGCTCCTCCCCTTCCGGACTTGCGTGTTACCGTGGTTGTTCATCCTCCCGCGTCGCCCACCCCGCTCTCGCCTGCCACGACTTGCTGTTACACCAGTGGGGTGGGGCTAGTTCACGGGTCCCTCGGTGGCCTGGGTCTGGCCCGCCGGTTGCACACGGGGTTCCGCCACCCCTACACCCCGGCCTCACGCCACCTGTGGCCTCCACTTCCCCGTGCCCGCTCAGTGATGGTCCCACAGGCCTCTAACATGGCTCTCGTCTTCGAGTTCCCCAAAACCCTTGGGATACTCCTGCCTTGATGTTGACCCCTTCACACCAGCCTGAACCAGTGCCTTAGCCCTTACTACAATAGGTCCCACACCACAAACCCGTCACCCTGTGCACCCTGTGCTACGTGCCTCCTCTAAGAGGTTCTACCGTACCAGCTACCTCGCCGACCCTCCACCAGGTCCCTATTATCATGAACGGGAGTGGCACCTCTTGGCTGCTTTGTAGTTGCACACTTGTTCCCTTAATCGGCGTGCTCTATTCTCGGTGGCGATCCCGCCCCGATCTCTCACTAGCCAGGTGGTCCTTCGGCCTCTCGCCCCTCTTCAGCGACGCCCACGCCCACTGCCTCGGCACTTACTTCAGGGTCCTCTGAATCCTCCTGGGTTGTCTCAATCTTCATTTGCTCACCCGGTCCGTCGCTTCGGGGTCGATCTGCCGGTGTCCCAGTCATCAATCTTCCTCTCTGAGCCACTGTTTCTTCCGGCACACTGGCTTTTCTCTGTTTGTCCAGCGGGGCTAGCGCCAGGGATGGCCCTGCCAGCTGTCTGCTCCCCGTGCTATCTTCTGCCTCCGGAGCGGTGGCCGCCATTTTTAAATCCACTGGCCGGCATCTGACATCACTGTCAGCTGCTGGCCGCTGCTGTACATAGAGGCAGCTAATGAGCCACGCAGGTTCTCCCTCCGTCACAGCGTCTCTCCTGTCTTGGGCTCCAGGTAAGTGTCCCTTGCTACCTCGGCCCCCGGGACAATTAGTATATCACATTAATGTATATACTGTATATATTATATACATTAGAAAGAAATCGCATACAGTTAAAAGGGTGAAGCCTTTATTTGCAGAATGTTCCATGTGCCTGTTCCTACCCTGCAGTAAGTGGTAACTTAACCACATTTTGGTTTAATTTTCATTTGTGGGATAGGGGTGGACGCAGTTAACACAGTAGGGTTACATTTAGTACACATCAGCTGATGTGGGGGTAATTTTCCCTACCTCCCTGTTAATTTTATGTATCTTGTTCATCTGTCTGTACCTACACTCCCACCTGATGAAGAATGCCTTGTATTCAAAAGCTTGTCTAACTTGATCCGAGCCATGAATTTGGTCCAATAAAAGATATTACCCACAAAAAAACCTTGCCTCACGCATAATTCCTGCACCATCATGGCTACATCGCTCCAACGCTCCTACATTAATTCACCAGAATCCATTGAACTGGAACCCTATTAAATTATTGTTACTTAGCATATGTATATGTAGCAAATAGAAGTAGTAGGCCAAGCAACAAAAATCTTACTAACTAAAACATCATGATCAGATTTAGGATAATATGTGGGGCTAGATTCCATATATTATACGTCATTGTGTTGGAACAAAAGGTTAAGGACGCTGTGCTGTAAAATAAACCAATGTCGTGGGTCAATGTTGTGGCTATCTTCAGAGAGCCAATGTCATGCCTATCTTCAAGAAAGGGAGGAAAGTAGATCTGGCAAACTACAGGCCCATCAGCCTGACCTCTGTCCTGGGGAAGGTCTTGGAAAAGATTATCAAGGAGGCCATCCTTAACAGACGAGCTGAAGGCAATATCCTGAGGTATACCCAGCATAGGTTTGTTGCTGGTAGGTCTTGCTTGACCAATCTCATTTCCTTTTATGACCAGGTGACTTATCACCTGGACAAGGGGGAAGAGATCGATGTCGTATACCTTGACTTTAAAAAAGCCTCAAATCTGGTATCCCACGATCACCTCTTGGCTAAACTAGCTAACTGCGGCTTTGACTTCACCATGATCTGCTGGCTGGGGAACTGGCTCCGTGGTAGGACCCAGAGGGCGGTGGTCTATGGGAGCCAATCATCTTGGTGTGCTGTGACCAGTGGGGTCCCACAAGGCTCTGTCCTAGGGCCTATACTGTTTAACATCTTCATCAATGATGTGGACACTGGTGTCAGAAACTGACTGGCCAAGTTCGTCGATGACACCAAACTCTGGGGTAAAGCATCCACACCTGAAGACAGGATGGTGATTCAGGTGGATCTGGACAGACCCATGAAATGGGCAGACAAGAAATTGATGGTGTTCAACACCGAAAAATGCAAGGTTCTCCACCTTGGGAGGAAAAACCTGCACCATGCTTATAGGCTTGGTAATGCTATGCTGGTTAGCACTGCAGATGAACGGGACTTGGGGGTCATGGTTAACCACAAGATGAACATGAGCCTTCAGTGTGATGCCGCGGCTAGTAAAGCGAGCAAAACACTGGCCTGCATCCATAGATACTTCTCAAGCAGATCCCGGGACGTCATTCTCGGCCTTGGTGAGGCCGTAGCTTGAGTACTGCGTCCAGTTTTGGGCTCTGCAATTCAAAAAGGATGTGGAGAAGCTTGAGAGGGTGCAGAGGAGAGCCACGCACATGATCAGAGGGCAGGAAAACAGACCTTATGATGAGAGACTGAGAACAGTGGGGCTATTCAGCCTGGAAAAGCGCAGGCTCAGGGGTTATCTGGTGGCCACCTATAAGCTTATCAGGGGTGCTCATCAGGATCTGGGGGAACGACTGTTCACCAGAGTCCCCCAATGGATGACAAGATCAAATGGTCACAAACTCCACTGTGACCGGTTCAGGCTGGACATAAAAAAGAACTTCTTCACTGTCTGAGCCCCCAAGGTTTGGAACAGACTGCCACCTGAAGCGGTTCAAGCACCCACTTTGAATGCCTTCAAGACACATTTGGATGCTTATCTTGCTGGGATCCTATGATCCCTGCTGACTTCCTGCCTCTGGGGCAGGGGGCTGGACTCGATGATCCTCCGGGGTCCCTTCCAGCCCAAATGTCTGTGAAATCTATGAAACCTCAAAAAACTGCAAATTAGTTCTGGTGTCATCTAAAACCTAGTCTCTGCAGATAATAAACATTATTTTCATTTGTTAGCAATAACTGTTTTCTGGAAAGACCCTTTGCTTACATCAGTTGTCAGTCAGTTATGAATCAGAGTTTTCTCAGTGTGCTAATGTTTGTATCATGCCAAGCACTTCCTGAAAAAAGGTGACTATACAGTCAGGCTGTGAGAACAGGAATTACTTTAACTAAAATATTTTTGAAGTTCCACGTGTTTCTTAAGATCCTTGCAGAATAGATAGGACTTTGATTATTAAGATCTCCTCCAAGAGGTCAACAAATTATAACACTTCATGCAGCTCTTATAATCTGTCTGGAAAGGGTTAAGGATTCTTTCTTATTCCAGGGAAAGAAGAATTTTATATTCTCATGCTTGGTTTACTGGACCCTAAATATTTTACTCCAGAAGAGCTCAATTTTATATTTACATTAACACTACTTTTTTTGCACATAGCAGTATATGTGCAGTAGGCCTGTGCAAACAGGGAACTATTCAATTCGGATCTGGATTCAGCTGATTCAGATTCCAGTGATTCAATTCGGAGCTCTGAATCATTTTTCCGATTTGGAGCTGATTCGGAGAAAAGTGGTTTGTACATTCAAACAAGCACCTAACTTCATCACCAAAACTGAAGCCAACTTCCTACAGCTCAAAACACAAAATCTTCCAACTATCTCCAGTATCCCCACAAACTACACATCAGAATCTATCAAAGACACCAAAACTCAACTACGTGTGGGGGCACATTCCTCACCAAAAAAACACTCTGCCTCCAGTCTCTCAGGCCTTATGCTAAAAGGGAACAAATTACAATGCAAACCACTTTTCAGAGCTGGGCCTCTGAACTGAACTTCATCAGTCTCCTATGTAGTAGGTACAGAAACTCATGGACTCAATATACACAGTAGATTCTGGCACACTGCGACCTGCTGGACATCTGACACCCCAGGCACCTCTGCACTTTTACCTGCACTGCTACATCCCCCTCCATTCCCCACCCCAGCCTGTCCCTCACCCCTTGAGGCCTCCATTTCCATTTTCACTAACTAGCTTTCTTGCCTGCATTGCGGGCAAGGCCAGCCTCTGGGTTCTTTACTATTCCTTCCATCCAGGACCAACTGCAGATACTTCCTCAGCCTGACAAAGGGGGTTTCAACGCAAAAGCTGGCATCCTGGGCAGCTAAGCTGAGGACACCAGGAACCTCACAACTGCACTGCAACCAGCAAACATCAGGCCTGTCAACGATGTGACAGGTCTGGGCATTCCCCAGCCAGGACTGTGTGCATGCATCAGCTGGAGGTTATGGTGCCTCCTACCCGCCTTTCACCAGAGGATCATTGGTCCTGGCATTTACGGGGCTGCCACACCACCAGCAGTCCCACCAGGCCTCCCTACCCTTGCAGGGTGCAGTTTTAGTGGTCATGCCCAGGACCTGGGGCCACCTCCTTCCCCAAAGCCCCATCCCATACCTCCAAGTTTGTCCTGGCAGGGGAATGAGCTCAGCAGGTACATGTTTGTCCCCTGCTGGCTGGTGATGCAGGTAGTGCCCCCTTCATCTGAGAGCGGGCCATTCCTTGGCTTTTCAAAACCTCAGAAAAGGAAATCAGTGGAGACTGAGTGAGGAGGGTGGTACTCAGTCTGTCTGCAGGTGAAGCTTGGGGAACCCCAGCAGCAGGAGGTTCACCTTCAAGAACACCAGATTCTCCATCAAAGCAGGATCCAAGGAGATGTGGTGGGGTGTCACAACATCCCCAACAGTGCTGAACACCCTCTCACTTGGAACACTGGTTGGTGGACAGGACAGGTGTTGCCAGGCAACTGTGGCCAGATCCTGCCACATCTGGTTGCGGTTTGCCCAGTAGGCCAAGGGGTCACAGTCCGGTGGCTCCACATCCTCAGTGAGATAGGTAGCCACCGAAGCCTTGGCGCTACCTGCCCGAGGCTGGAGTGTGGGGTTTTTGGACCCCAGCAGTGAAGCCATGCCCATGGCCCACACTGGCAGTGGCTGGTGTGGAGGAGACTGGCTGGTGCTGGTGCTTGTGCCGGTGCTGGTACTGGGAGTGTTGGCATGGGAAAGTGGATCCCCCTCTTTCACATCCCCTCGCCTCTGCACTTTGGCCTCCCTGACTTTGTTTCACCAGCACCTGTGTCCAGTGATTGAGGGTTTTGATTTTGCCAGTGCACATGCTCCCCTTCACCCTTGGGTCACACATGCCCACCATCATGTGGACTGTACTGGACCACAAGGGATCCAGCCATCTCCTGATGCCCTCCTTCAGCTGCCTCACCAGTGCCTGCACGTCTGGTGACAGTGACCTGCCCCAGCCAGGA
>NW_017729022.1:98337797-98339251 GCF_001723915.1 Gavialis gangeticus | reverse complement strand
AATCCTCTGGAACATCTCCATTTGGTTCTCATATTCCCTCACTATGGGAATCACCTGACTGAGGGAGGGCATTGCCAGTGCTAAGGGTCTCGGTGGCGTTGAGGAAGGGCTTGAGGACCACCAAGATCTGGGAGATCTTGCATTCAGCTCTGTTCAGGGGGCCACTGATCCTGATCTTCCCAAGCAAGGCCATCTCGTGGATGGCCTTCTGTTGCTCCATCAGCCTTTTGAGCATCAGGTATGTGGAGTTCCACCAAGTCTCTACATCCTGCATGATTTTGTGCTGCAGGATGCTCAGCTATGCCTGTTTCCCCCGCAGCATCTTGCCCCCCTTGATGCTGCGGTGGAAGTAGCCTGCCACCTTCCTCATTTCAGAATCACCTGGCTTGTAGTAGTAGTGGTGGTGGTGCCATCACCAGCAGCCCTGTCCCCCTCCAAGGCATCCCTAACTATGAGGTACAGCCTGTGTAGCACACAGCGGATGCCAATGAAGTTGGCATCACAGACAGCCTTCACCATATTGGCCCTGTTGTCAGTGATCATGAACCCATGGGTGAGCTCGGCCTAGCCAATGAGCCACCCCCACACCATGCAGTTCACGGCCCTCATGATCTCCCTTGCCGTGTGGAATTCATCCAGCACCTCAGCTTGGAGGAGAGCCTACCAGTGGCCTGACCAATCACACCAGTGCCCTGTGAAGGAGAGGTAGGCGTGATCACCACCCCGGCTGCTCCAGACGTTGGAGGTGAAGTGCAAGGCTACCTGCGGCCCTGCCTTGCACAGCTTCTTCCTCAAGTACTCCCTGCATGCCTCATACAGGGAGGGCACTACCGTCCTGCTAAAGGTGGTGCGTGTGGGCACTTTGTAAGGTGGGGACAGAAACGCTATGAGCCATCTGAACCCTAGCCTCAACTAGGGAGAAGGGATGGCTATCCAGAGCAAGCATCTCCCCAATGGTCTGGGTGATCTTGCTCACCTTTGCAACTCACCCCCCTCTGTCTGCAGATTTCCCCCACTGTTCCAGGGTGGCCTGCCTCTGTTTTGGGGGGACGGGGGCTTTGGAGCGAGCAGTGGACTTCCTTTTGGCATGCTTGTACTGGTGCCAGTCTGAGCAGCAAGAAGGGCAAGGGGATGCTGCCTTCTGAGATGCAGCAGCATTGCTGTGGTGGAAAAGTGTTTCACGTCCTTGCCTCAGCTAATGTGCCTTCGGCAGTGCTGGTAGATAGCAAACCTGGGATCATCTGCTAGGTCAAAATGCTCCCACACTATGCTACTCATCTGCTTCTGGGTTGAGGGTGAGGATGCTGCTTACCCCACTCCTCAGCAGGCTGAGGCTGAACAGCAGGAGGAGCTGCCTCAGCTGAGCCACTTGCCTCCACAACCTCAACCTCAAACACTACTCCCACCTCCTTGCTTCCACTGGCAGCAGAAGCGTCATGGCTGCTTGGGAAGAG
>NW_017729022.1:98336115-98336525 GCF_001723915.1 Gavialis gangeticus | reverse complement strand
AATGAGTGTGAGTGTGTGTGTGCCATGTGTGCTTCCCTGCACAGTGTTGGATCACACTGCCAGGGAAAACACTGAGCTTTCTTTTTTTAAAGTTTGCAAAACAAAAAAGAGAACAAATATAAATTGAAAGAAATGAATTGGACAGTATTAAGTAAAGAGATTCTAAACTAAGCTAAGCTAAATTCTATCCAATCCTTTCAAACAACAAAAAGGAGCAGGCAAGTTCCAACCGACTGACTCTATGAAGCAAGCCAGGCAGCACAGTACCTTTCTGATGCTGTTGATCAGACACAGCCAGCTCACAAAAGGCAGAGCAAGCCTGTACACAGAGGCTTTTATGCTGTTTCTATGTCCTTCCCCCCAGACACTGTAATTGGAAAGGCAGTCAGAGAGAAATCATGCTCACTGGC
>NW_017729022.1:98293632-98320842 GCF_001723915.1 Gavialis gangeticus | reverse complement strand
AATACCTGGCACCTGCCTTTCCATCATGCTTCATATTGATCTTTCCTGTGCTGCAAAAGGTGTGTGTGTGTCACTCTTTTTGTGTTGTGTGTTTTATTCCCTCTGTGTTGCGTGCATGCACTGGACTCTTCTTTGATTGTTTGATTGATTCAGTAATAAGTATTAAGAACTGTGTAAAAAATAAGTGCTGTCTGTCTGTCTGTCTTCTTCTCTGGTGTGATGTATTTATTTACTATGAATTATGAACGTGAAGTGTGACACTGTTATGTGTTTTATTCCCTCTGTGTTGTGTACGTGCACTGGACTCTGCTTTGATTATTAATAACTATATGTGGTGTCTTCTTCTGTGATGTTCTATTAATGTGAATGTGTGACTACTATTGTACTTCTTGTTCTTCTTTTGTATTGTAATGTGTACCTAAAATGATATCTCTCCTTCTTCTAAGACCCTGAGTTCTGTGTTAGTCTCAATCTGAATCTGATTTCTGTGTTGTCTTCAGTCTCTATGTAAACTAACTGTAATAATATTAATAACTACTATATATAATCTGACTCTTCTACTGATTTTTTTCTTCTATGTGTATATATTATAAGTGTGTGTGTGTGCGCGCGCGCAATCTGTGTGCCTCCCTGAAGAGTGATGGATCATGCTGGCAGGGAAAACACTGAGCTTTCTTTTTTTAAAGTTTGCAAAACAAAAAAGAGAACAAATATAAATTGAAAGAAATGAATTGGACAGTATTAAGTAAAGAGATTCTAAACTAAGCTAAGCTAAATTCTATCCAATCCTTTCAAACAACAAAAAGGAGCAGGCAAGTTCCAACCGACTGACTCTATGAAGCAAGCCAGGCAGCACAGTACCTTTCTGATGCTGTTGATCAGACACAGCCAGCTCACAAAAGGCAGAGCAAGCCTGTACACAGAGGCTTTTATGCTGTTTCTATGTCCTTCCCCCCAGACACTGTAATTGGAAAGGCAGTCAGAGAGAAATCATGCTCACTGGCCAATTAGACATGTCAGTCTTTCTTCCCCTGCTCCCCCTCCCCCCTGCTCCCTCTCCCTCTCCTAAGTTTCTGTTTCCCCATACAAACAGCCCTCTGAATCTCTGAATTGCCGAATCTTTTCCGAATCAATTTGGAAGCTCTGAATCGATTTGGAAAGCCAAAAGCAGCTAGCGATTCGATTCAGACTTGCAGATTCGGCCTCTGAATCATCCAAATCTTTTCCAAATCTGAATCTTGGTCTGAAGCTTCGCACAGCCCTAATGTGCAGTGGAGGACTCATTGGGTACATCTACACATACAATTATCATACTGAAATAAACTCCAACACAGTTCATCCTAGAGTTTATTTGTCCTGGGTGCAGTGTTTACACATGTGCCTGGGGCTGCAGCACATTATGCTGGGGCAGAGGAGGCCCAGGTTGGCAGGGAGCCTGGAGGTAGGCCTGGGCTCTAGGTGGTAGGGTCAGGTGGCAGAGGGACTGGCTGGGGCACAAGGGTGCTATAGTGCGGGGCTAGCTGGCAGGCAGTCCCCATACTGTAGCACCATTGTGCCCCAGTCAGTTCCAGTTACCGTCTACACGTGCATTTCGGTGCACATAACTACTTTGCTATAGGATAGTACTTGTCCTGGACAGTACTATCCTACAGCAGAGTTAATTAATTTACTGCACCCTAATACGGATGCAGGTGTAGATGGTGATTCTTGCCTACGGAGCTAATTAGTCAGCTCCATAGTAAAGCACATGTGTAGATGTACCCACTGATTTGCAAGGGGCTTTGGATCTGACCCACTAGTAATACTTGAAACAAAAATCTCTGCCACAAAGATTTTATAATTTTAGTAATAAATAAAATATGGTTTGAAATGATAAATTAAAGAAACTATTTTGTTGGCAATACTAATGAGGTACATTGGTCTTTAAAATTCCCCCAGCAAGTAAGTCCCATTCAGGGGGACCTGAAACACCAGTGACTGACTGCAAGTCTGAATCTGTCTCAGCCTCAGCCATCAAACAGTGAGATGTTACCCGAACCACTTCAAAACAATCCTCTGGAAAAAAATAAAAATAAAATCCAAACCACTTTTGCTCTCCTCTCCTGTCAGCCTGCATTAGAAGTGTATAATACAAAAATGTTCCAACACACACTCTATTAAAAAAGCAACACTCCCAAAGGTTTCCAGTACATGCAGGATAAATCAGAGATAATTAATGACCTGCTAAGTGCTAACACTGATAACATCAAGTATAGCTGATTAAACAAAAGTCAGTGGCAGTTACTCTTAGGAACTGAGAAGAGGTGAATCAAAATGTACGTTCAAGAGAGTGGAAAAAGTCCCCTTTTAGGCAGTCTTGTGAACATGTCTCTCCTATGGTTCAGTTGTAGCATGGATTCCCTGATCCTTATCTCTGAGTACTGCATCACCTAAGAGATAAAGAAGGTACAAAGGAATATATGTATAATACCTATAGAGTGTGTCTACATGAGACACTACATCATCATAGCAATGAGCTATGGCAATGTAGCTCATCACTATAGTGACATAGTGTAGGAGGGTACTAACTGTGATGCTGTCACTGCTACGCAGTAGCAATGAGCTACTGCACAGTAGGGTTAGAAACAACCCATGTACTGCCAGAACTGTGCAATCATTTAGTACTTGCTAAAGCCCTGTTGCTAAAGCAAGCACTAAATGACTCTCAGTACCAACTGTGCAGTGGAGCGAACATGTAGACGTGCTCACAGATCTCCTATTTATCAATAGCTGAATCAGTCTGGAAGTCTATAATTCTCATATCTCTTATTCCTTGCCATTTCACTGACTTGGTATGACCGAAGAACAAGTTTAGGTAATGCCCTAATATAATAGGTTCCTTCTTAAAGGTGGGAGGACAGTGCCAATAAAAATATGCTGAAGAGAAATTTATTTCTGTAAACATGGGATAGAATGTCTGGCCTATTAGCCCACTGAACACAAGTGGCCAGATTCTCAGGTAGTGCATAGGCCCCATAGCTCTTCCTATGTCGCTTCCTTTCTAGATTCCTCAGTAAATGTGCATCTGGTGCTAAAGGGAAAATAATTGGGATATCTCTACATCCCCATGTGTTATGGCTGTAAGACCTCTAGCTTGAGACTATGTACAGGAAAGTGTAAATATTTGAGCTAGGGACCAAACTTTTCCATGGCTGGCCATTCGTGGTGAATATTAAGATAATTTCCTATAAATATTGAATTAAAAAAACCTGAGCACTACTAGTGTAGTGCTTCAAATAAACATTCCATTGTTTACTTTAGATCTAGGACAGTTGGTAACCATAGGAATGAAGAAAATAGAGGGGTGAAATTAAATTATATCAGTTCCTCTTTGATTTCTTCATTCCATGTTCCAGTTCTCAGCTGTTTCCATTTTCCTATTTTTTTCTCTGTGGGCTGTCCCCCATCCTCTCTCTCATAACCTTCTGTTTCCATTTCTCCTTCCAGTCCTTCCATGGTGCCTTCTTGCCTCCAGCTTCATCTAACATAGGGATTTCTGTCATCAGTGTCTATTGGTTCTTTTCTCGTTCTTGTCAGTTTGGGGGGAGGGTGCCAGTATTCTCTTGCAGCAGAGCTCTCTCCTCCATTGTGGTGCCAGCTCCAACAGACTGGATTAGAAGTTTAATTGTAGTGTCTGCAATCAGTTTGTAAATAGCTTCCTATGGCCTCAGCGCCATCTGTCCCAGCCCAGGAGATCCAGCTGGTCACAAAAAAGCCTTCCCAAAACTCAGGAGCCACACTCCATATCCATGGGTTTAATGGACAACCCTGAGTTAGCAGTCAGGGGCTGAAAGTAGTTTAAGAGGTTTAAGAACAATCACTGGAAAAAGTATAACAATCATTTTACATTTTCAAGACAATTATTGCAAAGCAACAGGCTAGTAATTTACTTTTTAATAGCTAAAAGTTAAGCTGCAATTAGCCTTGACATCTCCATGGTCTGCAAATTAGTATAATTTGTATTAAGGTGGAGCTTAGAAGCGCCAGTGAAGATTAGAATCCCATTGTGTTACTCGATGGGCAGATGGCTTCCTCACAGCCTAAATAGGTCAAAGACACAATGGATAGGAGGAAGGAATTTAGTGTCATTTCCATCTTACATCTTGGTAACTGAAGCACAGGGATCAGAATTCTGTTCCATTTGGTAGACAACCCAAGTTCAGCTTGAGATTGACTGAGTTATCCAAGTCTCAGGTAAGAATGATTCTATTACCCTGTCTGGGCACATAAGTGCAACTGTTATAGGAATAAAGAGATGTCTTTATGACTCCAGAGGAGGTTCCTATTCCTATTGTGGGGGCACTTATGCTCCTAGAAAAAGTAACAGAATCACTTGCATGCAGTACTTAGGTAACTCAAAGTCCATTTCCAACTACACTTTGCTTATCCAGTAGCTGAAATTAAAATTCTGTCCAGACTTGCCAATAAGCAGAGCCAGATGCAGGGATGGGCTAATCGGGCAGCCACCTGGGGCCCAGACAGAAAGGAGGCACGAAAATTATTTATTATTATTATCATTATCTCTGGCAAAGGAGGGCCCAATACTAAAAGTTCACACTGGGGCCACCAGGCATCTAGGTATGGTGTTGCCCATAAGCCATGCAGAGAGTCAGAAGCAGAATTCCATTCTTCTGAGTCCTATTTCAATACCAAATGTCTTGCTTGTCTGGTGGGGCCCTATTGCTTAGGCTCTGTCTATGTTTGGAGTATCAGAATATCAGACTCTATCCCTGCAGCCACATCAAAGCTGACAATGTCAACGGCATTACATTCACTGAAAACATTGTAAAAGTAAACCAACAACAGAGAGCATTCTTAGCAGTGGACAATGCAAAACTGCAGTAACACAGTTTTGTGCTTTGTTTTTCCTAGTTCATATCAAAGGAATGCCATGCTACCCTGAGGGGGAAGAAACCAGCTTTCCAAATGACCTATCTTGAATAATTGTTAAAACTTCAGAATATCTTATTTCTCTCATCATAAAATCAGAAACCTCCAGTCAAGCATTCAGTGCATGCATCTTTCAGGTCACTGGATGTGAGTGTTTCTTTCCTTCCTCCCTTCCTTTAAATCTGAGGGCATCTGATGTTCAGAAAATTGAGGTATCCCCTCGCAGCTGTGTGAGTTTTTTCATTTCCTTCTTTATCCCCACATGACCCATGTTTATTTTGCCTCTTGGAACTCTCTGATCCCAGAATGCATGTTGTGGGATCTCGAAAAATGGGGACTGTAAGGATTGCTTCCCCAAGAGATGGAACAGGAAAAGTGTGGGGCCTTACTGAGTGGGGGAGGCAACCTAGTGACAGAGGATGCAGAAAAGGCAGAAATACTTAATGCCTTTTTCACCTCAGTCTTCTCAGGCAAGGTCAGCTCCCAGACTACTGCACCTGGCAGCACAGTCTCGGGAGAAGGTGATCAGCCAACAGTGGTGAAAGAACCGGTTAAGGGACTATTTAGACAAGCTGGATATATAAAAGTCCATATGGATAGATGGGGTGCACCTGAGAGTGATGAGGGAGTTGGCTGATGTGTTGAATGATGGAGTTGGCCACTGACCATCATCTTTGAAAACTCATGGTGATCATAAGAGGTTCCCAATGACTGGAAAAGGGCAAACGTATTTAAGAAAGAGAAAAAGGAGGATCCAGGGAACTACAGACTGGTCAGCCTCACCTGAGTTCCTGGAAAAATCATGGAGCAGATCCTCAAGGAACCCATTTCTAAGCACTTGGATGAGAAGGTGATTAGTAACAGTCAGCATGGATTTGCCAAGGGCCAGTCATGCCTGACTAACCTGATTTCCTTCTATGATGAGATGGCTATCTTTGTGGATGTGGGGAGACGAGCGAATGTGGTATACCTTGATTTTAGCAAGACTTTTCATATAGTCTCCCACAAGATTCTCGCAGGCAAGCTAAGAAAGTACATGTTGGATGAAAGGGCTGTAAGATGGATAGAAAACTGGCTGGAACATCATGATTAGAGTGTAGTTAGTAATCAATGGCTTGATGTGTAGTTGGCAACCAGTATCAAGTGGAGTGCCCAAGGGGTCAGTCTTGGGGCTGGTTTTGTTCAACATATTCATCACTGACCTAGAAGATGGCACAGAGTGCACCCTCAGCAGGCTTCCAGATGACACCAAGCTGGGGGAAGTAGTAGATACACTGGAGGGTAGAGCTAGGATTCAGAGAGACCTAGACAAATTGGAGGATTGGGCCGAAAGGAATCTCATGTGGTTCAACAAAGAAAAGTGCGAAGTCCTGCACTTAGGTCCTATGCACCGGTACAAGCTGGGAGCTGACTGGCTGGGCAGCAGCTCAGCAGAAAAGGACCTGGAGGTTACGGTGGACGATAAGCTGAATATGAGCCAACAATGTGCCCTTGTTGCCAAGAAGGCTAAAGACATATTGGACTGCATTGGTAGGTGTGTTGCCAGTAGGCCAAGGGAAGTGATTATTTCTCTCCATTCAACACTGGTGAGGCCACATCTGGAGTACTGTGCCCAGTTTTGGGTCCCCCACTACAGAAAAGATGTGGACAAATTGGAGAGTCCAGAGGAGGGTAACAAAAGTGGTGATGGGGCTGGGGGACAAGACTTATGAGGAGAGGCTGAGGGAACTGGGCTTATTTAGTCTAGGGAAGAGAGACTGAGAGACGATTTAATAGCAGCCTTCAACTACCTGACCCAGGGGGTTCCAAGAGGATGGAGCTAGCCTGTTCTCAGTAGTGGCAGATGACAGAACAAGGAGCAATGGTCTCAAGTTGCAGCAAGGAAAGTTTAGGTTAGATATCAGGAAGACATTTCTCACTAGGAGGGTAGTAAAACTGGAACAGGTTACCCAGAGTGGCTGTGGAATCTCCATCCTTGGAGGTTTTTAAGACCTGGCTAGACAAAGTCTTGGCTGGGATGATCTAGTTGGGGATGGTTCTGCTTTGAGCAGTGGGTTTGACTAGATGACCTCTTGAAGTCTCTCACAACCCTAATTTTCTATTATTCTATTTCAGAAGAAATATAGCCAAAGACAAATTATATCTATAAGTTATCTGTATTGTCAAATAACTAAAGTATAGTATTTGATGTTTCTGGTTTCTTAGCAACCTTTAGATTAAGCAGCTTTGAAAACAAAGCCTTAATTTGGAGATATTTTCTTTTCTTTGACAGCGGGGCTAGTTTAGATTTGCCAATTTTCTTTTGTTTGTAATAATTCATGTTGACTCGCTATTGAAGAAAGCTGTCAATTTTTTTTCAGATTGGATGTACTGTGATAATGCTGTAGGTAAGCCTGCAGCTATGAATTTCACAAAGCTAGCTGTTTAACGTATAGTTGGCTTAAGATAGACCTTCCTCCAAAGCATAACGTTTGTAACTGCTGCCTTTTTTCCCAGACAAAGCTTCATTCAAGAAGCTGTTCAAACTTGTCCCCAGAGAGTAATCCATTTTTTATAATCACAAGAATCCAGTTTGATTTATCAATTTAAAAAGAATTAGGACCATTATAATGCCTCTTTTATACTTAGGAGCTCCTGATTGAAATATTCTAACAATTTTAAATTGATTCCATTTCAATTCCTGCATATCTTGGATCTTGATCTTTTTTGAAAAGCTAGCCTGAAGATTTTTTGATATTACATTTCCTTCCTATGAGCTGTGTGTTTGCCAGAAGGTATGCAGATGCCAGGAATTCCTTTCTTAGGGATAATTATTTTAGATATGTTTATTGTAGCTCATCAGAGTTCCATGATACTGTACTTTAACCATGAATTTACTGCGGACCAGTCTTTTCTCCCCACCCTGACACCGGTGTCACCTACTAGAGTTCCAACTACCATTTGTGTTTTGTACCTAGTGCCCATTTTCTATTCCTCTTGTACCATAACACAATGCTCTGGTGGTGTATGCTAGGTGCCACTTTATGTGCCACTTTAAATTGCTGACACATAAGAAGGTATGAAATTCTATTTGCTCTTGAATATCTGGCAGCTTGGGGGTAGCCTGAAGTATTTGTCACATGGATTCTATGGAGTTTGAGAAGAAGGATGGCATTTCCATGCTTGCCAGACACTTGAAACCCCTGTTGGCAAACAGGTTGTAGTCTCCACAGTTAGTGGCATTTCAGTTCATAGTAAATAATTTCAGCCAAAAAAAGAAAAATACATGGAATTTTCCTTCATTCAAAATGCTGGGGTTTCACTGCAGTGCAAAACAAAATCAAATCTCAAAATTCTTTAAGTTGATTTCTTGTCCTCTGCATAGATCTCATGCCCAGTATAATGGACCCCATGATTTTTGGGGGTTGGATTAGATGACCTGTCAAGGTCCCTTCCAGACCTACTTCTTCATGATGCTATGATTCTTGGGTCTGACCAATACAACCTACTGTACAAATATAAAAAAATGGCAGACCCACACTGGTGGCAGCAACTGGGAAATTGTAGGCAAGTAGAGCACATTCCACTTAAGTGTCACTATAAAAACATGGCTAGAAGATATATAGCTATATAGATATACAGATATACAATTGCCCATCAAGAATGATGGGGTGGGGTGGGAGGAGCGGGTGGGGACAGAGCCCTGGGCCCACTCCTCCTTCCCTCCTGCTGCCTGAGGTCTGGGCCTACTCCTTTCCTCCCTGCTGCAGCGGCAGGGGGAAGGGAGGAGCGGGCCCGGGCTTGATGCAGAGGAGGACTGGGCCTGAGGTGGAGAGAAGCCAAGCAGATGCAGGGGATTGGGGGTGGGGGAGGAGTGGGCCCAGGCCCGATGGGGAGAGGAGGCTCGCTTTTCCCCTCCTCCCACAGCTGCTGTGTTGAGCTGGACTGGGCCGGGCCCGCTGTCCACCCCCCACTGCTATGGTGGGCCAGCTTTTCCCCCAGCTCGGGCTCGCCCCCCCCTCACCCCACATCGGTCCCAAGCCCAGTCCTCCCCTGGCCCCACCGTCATTGCTGACGCCATGGCACACCCATTCCTTGCCCCCCTCCTGCATCAGACCTGCTTGGGAAAGGGAGGATCAGGCTTGGGGCTGATGTGGGGGAGGGGGATGGGGGAGGAGTAGGCCCAGGCCCAAGGGTGAGAGGAGGCCCAGTCCTTCCCTGCCCCAGCCACCGCCGCTGCTGCTGTGGCTACAGTTCCTTTGCTATTTTATATATGTGTGTGTGTGTAGAAATTTAAAAAATTATATATAGAGAACAACAAAGGAACTCAAAACATATTCTCTTTTTCTTCTTTATTTTCATTCTTTTTCATACACGCATCTTATATTTAAGAATATATTCTTTGTACACACACACACACGAAAGAATGAAAATAAAAAAAGAAAAATAGAATACATCTTGAATGCTTTTGCTATTTTTTCAGTCTCTAGGCAACTAAAGTCTAAGGGCAAAGCTAAATTAAATTTTGTAGTAATAGACTGATATATGTTAACTCATGTACATCTAACATATCTCACACCTGATGGCTTTCTTTGAATCCAGGTAATTCATTGGGAATAAAGCATCTAATTAATTAATCTCATGAATATCAAATATGCAATTAGTCATACAGCATTCAGTATTGCTGCCATTATTCATCAATGGTTTCTTTTCATGCTGTTGATGACTCCTGCAAATGAGTCCTTATTTGGTACCTGACCTGCTATATAGAAAAAGATTTAAACAGGCTTACAATATGCTATTTAACATTATACTTACAGGACTTCCTTTCTTCTGTGTGTGTGAGAGCCATGAGTGGGGGGAAAGAGGGGGAGAGAATAATGGCCTCTGATTAATGGAGAAAGCATGAGGAAATTAAGGGAATGATTAACAGGTAGATATAATTGTAATGTAAAAGCCCCAAAGTATGTAATTCTTTAGGCTGAAAAACTAAGGGAATTGTCATAAAGGTATATCTCAAAGTACTTTGTGTGCATGGGGCTAGATTTTTTACATTAACTAAATGTCTACCCAAGGCTAAGAATTCCTCTTGTACCCATGCACAAGCTTATATATTTTGCTCACAAGCATGTGTTGTACACTTTGATATTCTCCTCAGCAAAGAGGTAATAATCAGGGAAGTAGGTGAGATTTAGATTCCACCTGCATGTGCACATTTGAGTACAGACAGGTATGTATGCATGTGCATATGCATCAACCTCCTCTCAATGTGCCTGTCAGCATGTTGGTAGGTTCCAAAAGATGTTGTTGTCACATGGCTTTCTGATGATTCAAGTGAAGTATATCTGGTAGCTTCAGTCCACTTCACAGTGGCTAATGTCCATGACTCAGAAAACACCAACACATTTGGTAACTGTCACCCTTTTCAATGGAGCTCAAGGACTGAATGGTCATAGGCTGAACTGTCCCCTGGGACTGAGATACATTTATGCAACTGTAATGCAAACTTTACTACTTCTTGCCTTTAATATATATTGTGTGCTGTGAATAAATACAGAAAGAAATATTACAAATGCCTTAATCCTAGGGCTGGCAAACCCAGTATCTTTTGTAAGAGGACTAGACTTATTTATTCAGATGCCATATCCTAAGTCTTAATGCTTGAGAAAATTCTGGGTGCTTAAACATTTTAAAGATGTCAGGATCCCCATGAAGAGGAAAAAAACTGTACAGCAATAAGTCCATCTTAGTGCATGTAAAGTTTCACCATCTGCAGTGGAAAAAAGGTGCAAGCACATATGTGGTATAGCAGGTGATAGAGAAATTGTTTCCTTGGCAGCAGAGCATTAGAAAGCATCAAGCTTTTATCTACCATCGGAGCCTTTATGTGTCAATCTTGCAAAACGATTTGTGGTAGAGTCTAAACTAGCAAAGCATGGAAAAGAAAGTAAGGAAATTTCACTACCATTGAGAACTCTTTCTGCATCTTGCCTAAGAAAATGGTTTACAGGCATAATACGTATTTTAATGGTGGTTGGGAATCTGTCATGGCTGTTTTTTATTGTCACACTCTGAGTACTAAAATTGTTTAACCTTCATAGTCTTTGATAGGCATTTTTATAAGTTAATAAATCAACAGTTCATAAATATAGCAGCTGCATCTGTTCCTTAAAGTGGAAAATACATGCCACTGTTTTTCAGCAGCAAGTTGTCCATTTAAATGTCAGCATCAAAATCAATGCTTCAGATTAGTCATTGTATGAAACAGAGTATTTTGAACGAGAGAACAGGAACTTTAAGAGTTTTGCTGGTTATCCACCACACAGATATCTAACAAGTCAGCCTTTTAAAGAAGTTATTTTGCAAAAATGCATATCATACCACAGTGTTCCAAAACCTCAGTGAAATTTCAAAAAGTTCGTGGTAAATTAGCCATTTCCTTCCACTGGTTTGGGAATAATCTGGTTTGGGAATAATCTTAACAGCTATTGTACATTATCTTTCCTACAACTCAGGAAAAAAAAGTATTATTTTACCTGTGTTACTATGATTGTTCCTAGTGCAAAATTGGAGCAGAGTACACTGCAGCATGCAGTACTTGCCCTGGTGCCTGTAGTACTCTACATTCATCAGAAGATCATGTAGAAGAACAATTAAAATTTCTGCGTCAGGTTTCGTTTGCACTGGGCATTTCAGCCATGAGTGACTAGTGAGTACCATCTCTCCAATCCCTTAGCTTAGATAAGCAAAGCTCCTGCTTTCTTGCTGGAGTTGAGCTACAAGAGAGGGAGTCATAGTTCACATTGCTTTTGTTTGACCAAGCCAGGGCTGCTCAACCCCTGGCCTGCAGGCCAGCTGTGGTCCGTGGAGCTATTGGATCTAGCCTGCGGGGCTCCTCAGAAGTCAGGAAATTTGGTGGTGGGGGAGTGGTGGCCATTAATATGGCCACCTTCCCCCCTACCAAATTCCCAAACCCCATTTGCCTGGTCAGAGCCAAGCTGCACCCCCTTCTCCCCATAAGGCTGGGCCATGCCCTGGGCCAGATGGTGCCTGCCATGCCAGTCCCAGGCACTGGATCAGAACCACTGTCTGGCCTGTAGTCAGACCAGGCACTTGGATCATCCAGCATGCTGGGGAAAAAGGTTGAGCACCACCAGCCTAAACTGTACCAGTGATTGTCTATTGATGGCCAGAATCTCTAGTGTAACTCACAGCCTGCAAAAGATGTAAGGCAGATAATGTATGTTTGTCCTGGGCCTGTCAGTCAGTCTTGACAATGTCACACAGCCCCAGATTCTGACTTGGGGGAAGGGACAATTGCAAAATAGCAGTCATGGTCACTTCTCTCAGCCACTGTGATGCTGCCAGCAGCCCGGCTGCAGTCATTGCCCTGTGGACCCCTGCTGTCCAGGCCAGGGATTTGCCTAGTTATACCTCTGGTCATGTGTGTAGGGTTTTACTGATGATTTTTCTAGGTTGTAAGAACTGCAATGAAAGCCATTTGTAGTTTTAAGAATCTAAATGTAAACAAATTTTATTTAGCATAAAAATGCCTTTTCTGTAATTTTTAAAACCAGATGCTAAAGAATAAAGGAGATTCTTTATAAAGACTGTTCACTAAAGGGACTCTAATTACTTTTAATTTCACTGTGTGATGGTCCTTATCCAAGGAAAGTATGCTGCATGGACTATAAAGCATTTTTATACCATATTGGATTTAACAGAGTATGCCTGGAGTAAGCTGAGCTCCCTTCCTGGCTCTCTGATCTCTATTACCCTTCACTGTGATTAAACATGCACTGTTTCACTGCTTTATCTTCAAGGGCATTCAGAAAAGTTATATGAGTTATAATATTCTCTTCAACCTCCCTGTGTTCAGCAGGGCAGAAGTGCTAGACTTCAGAAAGGCTAACTTCAGTGTGTTTAGGAGCTTAGTTAATGGGGCATTAAAGCTCAAGAGCATTGACAAAATGGGGGCCAGGAAGGGTGGTTGTTCCTCAAGGAAGTGATCCTTTGGGTGCAGAAGGAGGCAATCCCACTGTTTCTAGAAAAGGGGGCAAAGGGGCCAAGAAACCCTCTGGGATAAACATGGAAATCCAGGAAAGCCTAAGGGCAAAAATGGGCATACAGGCTGTGGAAGCAGGGGGTAGCTACCAAGGAGGAGTATACCTCCTTGGCTCACACTTGCAGGGAATCAGTCCAAAGCAGCATTAGATCTCAGGCTGGTGATAAAAATTAAGGACAACAACAAGTCCTTCTTCAGGTATATAAAAAGAAGGTGCAGGCCAATATAAGGACCCCTACAGGATAGACAAGGGCAATTGGTGATGGATAGGAGCGCCAAAGCAGAGCTCTTTAATCAGTTTTTTGCCTCTGTATTCTTGAACTCTTCTTTAGACAAATCTTCCAAATGCATTTTTGACAGAAGCAGGAGAAACACCAGCCCACTGACTGTCAGTGCTGACCTAGTAAAAAGACACTTGGAGGGGCTGGATGTGTTTTAAATCAGCAGGACCAAATGAGCTCCCTCCAAGGGTGCTGAAAGAATTAGCCAGTGTCATAGCAGAGCCACTGGCACGACCATTTGAGCAGTCATGGTGCTCAGGTGAGGTCACAGCCTGGAAAAGGGCCAATGTGGTCCCTATGACCAAGAAGGGGAATAAGGAGATCCAGGTAACTATAGACTGGTTAGTCTCACCTCTATCCTTGGGAAAACCCTTGAAAAAATTATCAAGGATCACATTTGTAGGAGTCCAGTGGGTAATATACTGCTGAAGGGCAACCAGGATGGGTTCATAGCTGGTAGATCCTGCCTGACTAACCTTGTTTCTTTCTATGACCAGGTCATTAAATGCTTAGATGCAGGAGTCAAGGTAGATGTCATCTATTTGGACTTTAAGAAGGCCTTTGACATGGTATCCCATCCTATTCTTATAAACAAATTGAACAGCTGTGTCATAGACAATTACAGAGTCATGTGGGTGGCAAATTGGCTTAAAGGTAATACCCAGAGAGTGTGGTGGATAGGTTAGTGTCGACCTTGAAAGATGTGGGCTGTAGGGTCCCCCAAGGCTCAATCTTTGGGCTGGTGCTGTTCAATATCTTCATCAGGGACCTGGATGAGAGCATGGAAAGCACTCTGTCCAAATTCACAGATAATGCCAAACTATGGGGCAAAGCAAACACACTGATGGGAAGAAACCAAACCCAGGTGGATCTGAACAGGTTAAAGAAGTGGGCAGAGAAAAATAGGATGCAGTTCAACAAGGACAAGTACAAGGTGCTGCACCTAGGGAGAGGGAATCACCAGCATACCTATAGGCTGGGGGATGACCTTCTCAGCAGCACAGTGGCAGAAAGAGATCTTGGAGTTGTTGTCAACTCCAAGATGAATATGTTTTGTCACTGTGATGAAGTAATTAGCAGAGCTAACCACACTTTGTCATGCATTAGTAGGTGCATCACGAATAGGTCCAGGGAGGTGATGCTCCCCCTCTATGTGGCACTGGTCAGGCCACAGCTAGAGTACTGTGTTCAATTCTGGGTGCCGCAATTCAAGAAGGATGTGGACAACCTTGAGAGAGTCCAGAGGAGGGCCACTGTTATGGCTAGAGGCCTGCAGGGAAGGCCTTATGAGGAAAGGCGTATCTGAAAAGGGATCTCAACCTTTTCAGCCTCTGCAAGAGAAGGCTGAGGTGGGATCTTGTGGCAGTATACAAACTCATCGGGGGGTGAGGGGATGGGCAGCAAGGAATAGGAGATGCTCTGTTACCAGAGCACCCCTTGGAATAATCTTAAACGATGGCCACAAGCTGATAGAAAGCAGATCTACGTTGGACATCGGAAAGAACTTTTTCACGGTTAGGGTTGCTAGAATCTAGAGTTTTTTCTGAGTTGATCTGGGGTCTGGCCATCAGGGCAGTCTTTCTTGAGTTATGTGAAGTCTTTGATACTGACTTGGGTTTCAGGTGGGAATAAGCAGAAAGTAAAATGTATCCAAGTGTTTCAATTTTTTAAGTGAGAGTAGAGAACAAAATCTTTGTGACTGTCTTAAATCCCCAGAGGTAGGGTAGATTTGCCCCTTGTAGACCTAACAAAATCAGATGCACATAAGCTTTTGTAAGAAGTAGCTAACTTCATCAGATGTTAAAAAGGGACATATCAGACAATCCGTCCCTATTCTCATTCCCATCTGATTCATATTATATATAGTATCTTTTACCTTGTTTCAAATGTATCTTTTACCTTGTTTCTTCATCGGTGACTTGGATGAGGACATGGAGAGCACCCTGTTCAAGTTCACGGATGATACCAGATTGTGGGGCAAAGTTAACACACCAGAGGGTAGGGAACGGATCCAGGTGGATCTGGAGAGGTTGGAAAAATGGGCAAAACGAAATAGGATGTAGTTTAACAAAGACAAGTGCAAAGTGCTGCACTTGGGCAAAAAGAACCACCAACACACTTACAGGCTGGGGGATGGGGCAGGGCAGGGGCTCAGACTCAATGACCTAATGAGGGCCCTTCTGACCCTAACATCTATGAAATATAGCAGAAACCAATATAATAAGCCCACATGGTCACTAAAGTTCATGTGTGTCCACATGCAGTGATGATGACGATGATCATCATCCATATGGAGTAATAATGACACTGTTAGATGCACAGATCTGGAATGCCTGTCTCAAAAATTATTATGCTTTAATATTAGGACTAGAATTGTGGACACTTTAGGATGTCCCTAATTGAAAGACTATAAATATATTATGAAAATTACTTCTCTGCAGAGGGGTGATTTAAAAAAAAATCAGATTCTGTAGCAAGAGTATGATTTCCTCTATTAGGCAAGGATTATTGTGATTAAATATTATAAAGGCCACACAATACCCTTCCCATAGGAACAGCTTTCAGACACTACCAACCTGGGTTGGATTATGAGTGGTGACCTACAAATGAAAAGGCTGCATGTGCCATTATCAATCCCCTGACCCATCCAGCTGCTTGCTGCTTCTATTTTTTTAGAAATTAATTTAAAAATGAACAATTTTTTGCAAACAGTCTTTTGAATTCCCTCCCAGTAGCATTTTGGAACATTATTGCAAATTATTCAATTTAAATGCATAGTCAAGCCAACATCATTATTTGTTTATTCTTCTAAGGTGAAAAAAATAGCACACCAGTCTAGAAAAATATTTTCAAGTTGGCTGGAAAAAAAAAAAGAAACAACCCTATACTGAGCTAATCATTTTTGTTTACAAGGACACCATTTAGGAAGATTCAAGTTACTGAAGCAGAACTAAAAATAAACATTGCTTTATAAATACTAATTAATTAATATATTTATGTTTTTTGCTGTAGACAAGACAATCAAGCATTCTTAAGAATTAATCAAAACAATTGCAGAGACATACCTGAATGTGTTCCAACTTAGCAGGTAGGCATTAGTCACAGAATAATTGGCTGCTTATTTACATCCTGCAACTTCCAAGGTCTTTTTAACCTTATACTTATTACCTTTTCATACATTTTGCTTCATAGTCAGTGCTCCTGATGGGAAGTATCAAGAACTGCAGAGCAATAACAACAAGGAAAAACATGGCATGTGGCACTATTTCTCTAATATTGTAAGGCACACATGCTTGATTCAGTGAGCCTGCACCAAAATTCTAGACTTCAGTTTTCCACATACTTTGGAAAAGTCCAGATCTGAACTGTTTTATGTATAACCATAGTTTTGATTCAAAAGTTCAGTGAGACTTTATTTATACCATTGGGCTGTTCTTTTAGGATCAGACATACCGGGATACGAAGAAGCAACAGAGCCTGGGGCAGGAACAATAAATAGAGGGGAAGCTTGGAGGTTTCTGAAGTACCAGATGGTATTTGGTTAGATTTATCAAAGAGCTGGCAAATTGTAAGATACTAATGATGGCCATTAATAAAGTAGTTTAGATAAATCGGACAGTTTCCAAAAAGTCTGTGCCATGTTGACAGGGTGGGTGCATTAAAAAGGAAACCTTGACATTTTAAATTAAATTTTATTTCAGAAGTTCAGATTTTTCTCAAACCTGGGCATGTCTGCATGTTCATTAATGTGCCTTTGCTCCTGCATATTAAGTTTAGTACCTCTAATATGAGGTACTACATAAAGTCACGTTAGGCTACTCTAATGCATGGTAGGAAAAACGAACATCTTTTTAGTGATGCTTAATGTGCAGTAGACTAATTCTACTGTGCATTAGCGTATAAGCACTATTTTTGATGTGACACTTTACTGTGCAGTAGAATAGGCTACATTAAAGTGCATGTGTAGACACACCCCCTGAAACTCAATTCAAAAGTCAGAGGGTGAGAATACACATGGGGTGTGTCCACACATCCATGCACGTGATATCCAGGGGTTTAATATTCTCCCTGTGCTGCAAACTTGAAGTGCGGGGAACATTTTTTTGTTCTTGCACGTGTCTCTTTACCCACCTCAAAGGGGTTTGAGGTGGGGCAAGAGGCACGTGCGTGCTCGTGTGGATGCACCCATTGAGTGCAACCACAACAGCAAAGATTGCTAAGGGAGGAAAGGTCTTTAGAGCACTTCAGCGCTATCTTTTTGAAAACAGCTTTAGTAAACTTTAGTTAGGTGCTCTGAATCTGTTTGGTAAAATTTGCCTAGCATTGAAAAAGCTGGGAGATGGAATCACTTACTCACAATATAAAGGAGCTGTGAAACTGGATGCTTCTGAGGACTGGCACATCAGTTTGTTCAGTTTGTTCGGTCTCATCAGTTCATAGAGATAATGAATAAAATGGGAAGCAGAACTGAGTTTTGAGTAATTTTGGAGGAGGAGTTATTTATAATGAACTTCTGGGTTCAGTGCAAGAGGATGTCTGTTCTCTTTTGCCCACCCCTGGTTGCTTCTGGAATATCTGGTGACTGAATGCTGCAGAGAACCACCAGGATAGGCATGGCCCCCTTTGCTGCTCTGCAAATGGGAGGAAGTCAGCTGCTACAGCAACGGGTCCTGTCTCTGTGCATTGCCTTGGCCTGTGGCTTGAATGAAAGAGAATGGTGTTCTTGGTGGCTGATGAGCAGTTCTTGCTGTTTTTCTACTTGCTTAAAGAAGAGATATTAGACATTGGATAGTAGTTTGTGAAATCCTGATTGTGGTCTATATCAACACTACAGAGGAGACACAACAGTCATTGGATAGTAATGGCTCTTGGTTATTGTTGATCGGGGCTGAATTTCTACAGTCAATTTGCTCTGTAATTAGCATTCCCTTGAGTAATTCAGTCTCCAAAAAGAAAGCTTTTAGAAAATATTGCACTATCAAGACTTTATACTAAACATTTGTTGAGTCAGTTGCCCTCAACTTCATCTTGGCTAAGTGGCCTAATTAACAAAGTATCTATTAATGTCTACTGACAATTAATTTTCCAGGGATTATTTTTTTCAAATGAATATCATGAGTACGGTTGTTAACATTATGCAACTACAGCTCTGGAAAACGTCACCAATGATTTTTTTTATATCAGTCAAAACTCCTTTCTATGATCAGTTGTTTCATCTTACTGTGCAGACTTGATTTGCAGTGGCAACAGCTAGAACTTGGACTGCATATAGAGATTAGAGCGATTTTGGAAACAATGACATTTAGTTTTTGTGGTTTTTCACAATTCATAATTCAGCAATGAGAAAATGAAGGAATTTGTTTAGAAAAAGTAGTTGCAGCACCAGCAAAAGGGAAGTTTCTGAACATGGGATATGGCTATAGAGTCCTTTCTTGTAAAATGGCATACTAAATGATTTTTCTACAAAGATGTTGTTCTGTCTCTTATGACTTTATACCATGTAAATATTTGAGTTTCATACCTTACTGGAATAAAAAAATTATGGTCTTTGGCTGATACTGTTTCATTTGCATGGCATAACTGTGGTACCAGCCAGGAGGCCTGGTGCCTGAGCAGGGCAGAGACACTGGGGCTAGGGAGCCTGGTGCCTGAGCAGGGTGGAGACACTGGGGCTAAGGGCCAAGAAGCCAGATCTAGCACAGTGTATCTGAGCTAACAGGCCTATTGAGATAAAAGGGGCAAAGGCCGTGAAGGTCAAAATCCCAACAAGGGAGAGACTGAAACGCAACATCTGCAAGACATGGGTGTGGCTACAGAGGAGGTTGGTGGCCACAAAATTAGCCACTAAGGCAGGGGTGGGCAGTTATTTGGGCTGGAAGGCCACTTAAGTAATTTCAGTGAGCTGTTGCAGGCTGGGGGAAGTGTGGGGGAAGAAGGCAGGTGCTGACCTGACATGGTGTGGGGTGCGGGGGTGGTGAAATTCATCCTACTGCCAGGACAGATGGTGGGGATCTGCATGGCTCTAGACCCCTGCAGATAGGGCATGCTTGGCAGATGAGATGGGGTCATGGGCAAGCAGGGAGTGGCATCTGGGGATGGATGGGCGGGCAGGGTCAGAGCCAGGGCTGGAATTGTGAAGCAGTGATGATGTGGGTCCAGGGCTTGGGAGAGAGCTGTGATCTGCTCCCTGCACATAGTGCTGATTCCATGGGCAGGGACATGCGGGGAACAGATTGCAGCTTTGCCTTGGGCCTTAGCCCCACACTATCACAGCCCTCCTGGCCCTGGCTCCACCTGCCTAACCCACTTCCTGACACCACTCCCTGTCCACCAGTGGCCACATTCTGTCTGCCCAGCTGAGTGTGCCCTGCCTGCATGGGTCTTGGGCTAATCTCCATGGAGACCCCACCTACCTGCTCCATCCAGCACCCCTAGTGGTGGGTGTGGGGCAGACAGACTGGGTCTGCCAGTGGTGGCAGAGGTACTGGCAGCAATAACTGGGCAGAGTGAGCTGTTGCTGCAGGGGCTCCCAGGAAACCAAGTCCAGCTGCTGTACCACCCCTGCTCTGCTATGTGCCCAGAAGTGGTGGGACTGGCTGCACACACCATGGCCTGGACTGTCCCCTGTGCCTGGGCTGGGCAGGGCTGAGGGACCTGCCATGGGCTGGATAGAATCCTTTGCTGGGCCAGATCTAGCCTGCAGGCTGTATTTTGCCCACCCCTGCCTTCAGGCGATTAGTACCCTGGGGCACAGACAGGCTGGGAGGGCCTACCTACTGTGAGGGGAGATCTGAGACCAGCAGAATATGAGAGGGATGTGTTGGCAAGAAGATGGAGTAGGGCTTGCTCTAGGACCCTTGGGCAGCCTTCCCTTTTACATTCTAATAATTCAGCGAATCATAGAAAATTAGGGTGGAGGGGACCACAGGAGGTCATGTAGTCTAACCCCCTGCTCAAAGCAGGACCATCCCCAACTAGATAATGCCAGCTAAGACTTTGTCTAGCCAGGTCTTAAATAACTCCAAGGATGGAGAGTCCACAACCTCTCAGATAACCTGTTCCAGGGCTTTACTAATCTCCTAATAAGAAAGTTTTTCCTGATATCTAACTGAACCTTCCCTTGCTGCAACTTGAGACCATTGATCCTTTTTTTGACATCTGCCACCGCTGAGAACAGTCCAGCTCCACCATTTTTGGAACCCGGCTTCAGGGAGCTGAAGGCTGCTATTATATCCCCCTTTCAGTCTTCTCTTCTCCAAACTCAACAAGCCCAGTTCCCTCAGTCTCTCCTCAGAAGTCATGTGTCCCAACCCCCCAGCTATTTTTGTTGCCTTCTGTGGGACTATCTCCAATTTGTCCACATCCTTTCTGTAGTGGGGGGCGCAAGACTGCACACTACTCCAGACTGAAGAGCCATAAATCTCATATACAATTTAATCGAATCTAAACACTAATTAGAATTTGGAGTGCAAATAGTGGCAGTAATGAGGGTTTTTAGTCCTCAAAGCCCAAGTCCAAATAATAGCGTTGTTTGGGACTTGTGGAGGTTGCTTCCCCCATTCAGTAAGGGCCCCACACTTTCCCTGATCCATCTCTTGTTACTGACATACTTGTAGAAACCTTTCTTGTTACCCTTCACATCCCTTGCTAGCTGCAACTCTAATTGCGCTTTGGCCTTCCTGACTTCATCCCATCATGCCTGAGCAATACTGTTATACTCCTCCCTAGTTATTTGTCCAAGTTTCCACTTCTTATAAGCTTCCTTTTTGTGATTTAGTTTACTGAAGAGTTCTGTGCTAAGCCAAGCTGGTCTTCTGTCGTACTTGCTAGTCTTTCTACACATTGGGATGGTTTGTTCCTGCACTCAATATTCTTTAAAGGTTTCTTTAAAGTACAGCCAGATCTCCTGGACTCCTCTCCCCCTCAGACTGGCTTCCCAGGGAATCCTGTCCATGAGTTCCCTGAGTGAGTCAAAGTCTGCTTTCTAAAGTCTAGGGTCCATACTCTGCTGCTCTCCTTCCTTCCTTTCCTCAGGATCCTGAACTCAGTCATCTCATGGTTACTGCTGCACAAGTTGCCATCCATTTTACAATTCCAACAAAGCTTTGCAATTCCGACAAGGGAAGAGGGATGGTACCCTAGAGCTGAAGCAGAACAGGAGCTGCGTAGCCACCAAGGGGCATCACAGTCACCCCTGGGACCTGGAACTTGCTACACCTAGCTGTTCACATTGGAGAATTCCATCCTGGGTATCTTTTTAATGGAGATAAAACATCCCTGATAAAATATATATGATATTTATGGCATGGCGAGAAGGTATAAGCTGTTGCAGCAGTAAGATATTATGAGATGAATTTGTGTACTCAGGTTTTATATTTAAAAAAATACCCAAGAGTGAAAATTCAGCAGACTCGTGTCAACAGTGAAAACTATAGTCATCATACAAATCTGAGAGTTGAAATGAAGTATGTTAATTATCCTCCTACAGATCAGACATTCACTTTTAATTTTCTTTTACAATTTTTTAAATAAAAGCTTAATATTACTTCTGCCCCCTTCCTGAAACAAAGCAAATGCCATAAATTCACCAAAGGAAATCATCCAAGTGTGAATGTAATAGAAACACTATTCAGATTTATTATGCAAACATATGAGGGAAAGTTTAATATACAGTTCATTGCAGAATAAAACAAATATATTCAGCTAGCATGTAAGTGCTCTTAAATTTTATAATCTGACTTGAATTGTCTACAAGGCACATTCTGAAAATTAAGAACTGAATTGTACATTTCATACTGTTATTATTAATAGCCAATATTTATACAAATATGCTTTTATCCCAGAGAATTTAAAAGACCTTTACCTGTTGTATATACTAAGAAAAAATTCACCATGGTAGGCATGTGGTGCAGCAGTTGTTTAACATTATATACTATTTCTTTAGGATAGCAAGTGAAAAATAGTATCTTTGTTCAAATGGCAGGAAAGAACAATACTAAAGTGTTGGAATTTGGCCCACTGTAATGACAAAATGTGGCTTCAGCTGTGTCAACATTATTTACATGTAATGTAAGGAGGACCTGCTGTAGTATCCCACAAGAAGCAGTGGCCAGAGACCAAGAAGAATGATTGTTCAATTGTTGTGGTGATTGCTCAGTGATATGAAGGCATATGGTTGTGTTGCTAATCTCACCCTGGCAAAATAGCCAGAAAAGGCTGATAGTTCACTGCTGGTCTACTTCAGCTGCATGGACTGATGATCTCTTGATTAGCCAACTGATCATTCCCCCATCTCCAAATGAGGTCAGGAGCTTAAGGGACAGAGCCTACATGACCCAGAGTGCTGACTCCTAGCGCTCACCTGTTATCACAGTCTTGCTTCTCACAGTCAAGAAGACATTTACGTCTGCAGTGCGTGAGGTTATGTGAAGGAGGACACAGGTTGCATGTAGATTTAGGAAAGTACATGCTGACTTATATTACTATCCCTTTGGGCTGATGGAGAGCCAGGCACAAAGGAATGGTGTGGTCTTACCCTTGGTGACCATGTTCATGTGAAAAATGAAGATCTCCTTGGTGCCTATGACAGTCTGTAAATGTGCAGTCTAACAGCTCTAAAATTTCACCTGGCTGGCAGGTAAATGTACTGCTGGGCAAATTCCATTGTTCTTTTATTCAGGTAAATAAAATATAAATATCTAAATATAAATTTAAAACAGTTTAATCCTGTAGCCAGATGTAATGATGAGGCTGAATAAGTAATTTTCACCTGGTATTTCTTATATGATGAAACACATAGAAGATATGATGTAAGAAAGATTTTCTCTACTTATATCCAGGAACAACAGATGAAGGCAGAATTTTAGCCTTACCAGAAAATTAAACTATTTAGGGCATGGATAAACCCTTATTCTATATTGTCTCCACACTTGGCACAAAGAAGCTCTGATCATTTTTGGGAGACTCAGACTGCTATTATAATAGAAATAAATCCTACTTATGTCACAGATTTTGGCAATACTACAACATATTATTGTACATTCATGTATGTAAGTGCTAGCATGGTTTTCCTCTTTTTGCCTCCAAAAATAATATGAAAGTGCCCTTAAAGTATACAGCAAAAAAGTCATAGCTGAAGGTATAGTACTGTTTCACATTACATGTTAAACTGAAAAAGGCTATTTGTTTTGCGGCATTGGTACAGCAAGATTTGGCAGCATGCTTGAGGTTGTATAAAGAAGCTAATTACTTCTTTTCAATTTCTTTGTGGATTATTTTCCCGTCCACTCACAAAGAATCTTTCTTTTCCTCAAACAGCTCCTCTCTGAAGAGGCCAATAACAGTGCATTCATTAAGAAGCTGCAGTTGGACCATATGAAGAGGCACCAGCACTTTGGGGCTCTGGAGGCCAAGATAGAGGTCAGTGTCTGTCATTTTGCCTATAATTTCACTCCTATACCACTGCACAGGGAATTTTTGGAGGCAGATAGAGATTTTCATTTAATTCCTCTGTATGTTTAAAAATACGAAAATGCTCAGTTGTCTCTCCTATCGAGTCATATTTCCTATTAACAATACCTGAATTAGGGGTCTTTGATAAAGCCTCCATTTATGCCTGATTTGTTGATATAGTTTTTGATGACATTCAGTATAGAAGTGGAGCAAACTTGGGGCTTTCACTTTTTGTGGTTCACTACAGAAAATAGATGCATCCTTGACTGAAAAGTATCATTAGGTATCCTGATTGTTTTGTAATACTATGCCACTCAATACTTTGAATCAAGACTGGTCCTTGCTCTGAGCAGGATCCTCTAACTCAATGGTTCTCTATCATTTTAGGCTCAAGGCACCCCTTGGAAAATACAAGCTCTTAGTTTTCGCTCATTTTTGACTACAGAACAATGATACAACAATTCTTCCATTGCAGAGAACCCAGAAAGACCACAACTGGTCAGAATGTTAACATTATGGATTCCTATTTGAAATTTCTAGGTTTATTTTATGAATCATATTTCCACATCTTACAGTGCTAACATTATGTGGCACTCCACAGCACGCTTGAGAGGCACCCCAAGGTGCTGCAGAACCCTGGTTGAGAACTTGAGAACCTGTTTTAAACTTGAGAAAATCTGGAGTGCAGACCCTCTCTAGATTATCTGCTGAGGATATCCACAGCATGGAGACTTTACCAGTATGCACAGAAAGAACAGCCAGAAGGGGTGGTCCAGGCTGAGAAAGGGAATGGCTTAAAGAGTGATACCCTCCAGTGGTGTGTGTGCTAGTAGCATGGTCTCAAGTATGGTTGCAAGTTAGAGCAGCTCCTAGAATGTGCCACTGTAATTTGGCAAAAGTCTGGGATAGAAAATCAGCTGGCTTCTTGAGAACCATAACTTGGCTGGGACTGCCAAAGCGGGACTCAGTAGAGAACCTTCCCCTGTAAACAAAATTTCATCATAGAGATTGTTGTCTTCAGTTACAATTAAAAGCACATGTTGCTCTGTTGAAGTCTCAGAGGGACCTAATTATGTTCTAACTGCACCCATTCTATAGAGCCTGACAGGCAGTTTTTGGCTGCAGTACTTGTCAGAGGTGTGGTTAGAACACAGTTAAGTCTCCTTTGCACTGTGTAACAGTCATGACTCATGACTAACATTCATTGCAGGTAGCCATATTGTAGTTGGTTCACCGGACAATCATTTTTACAGTGTAGAAGGGTCTTAATGTTTGATACCAAACAATAACAAATACAGGCAAAATGGAAGCTTACTGTGTTTTGGAAACTTTATAGAATGTATTACTTATTTCATACTATCATGTTTGTAGCATTTAGTGTCAAGTGAATCTCTCCACCAAGGTAAGAATATAAGAGTATGGATGATTTTCCTCGAAAAAAACAACTTATCTGAATACTTTTGGTTTGAAAAGTCTGGCTGGGAATCTTGTGAAAACAGGCTATTTTGTGAAGCCACCAATACTTCCTGTTGCCTGTCAAGTCAGAAAAGCTTCAAGAATAGCCATTTCAAATGGTATTTCAGTTTTCCTCCATGAAATTGGAACTAGGAAATGCAGAGGAATGTGAAAAAGTGACTATATTTTATGATATGCTGCTTGTTTTTCAGTATAAAATTTAGGTTCTAGCCTGAGGTCTATTCTGACTTTTTCATATGCTGTTTACTTGCCCCCTGTAGAAACTTGACAATGTCATCCACAGCCAAGATTTTTAACTGGCCTAATGGCATAACAAGAAAAGGAATATTTTGTACTTCTGCAGTATCTTCCTTCTAATGAACACAAAAGCACTTTATTTGTTTAAATGTGTGGAGCACCACAACAAACGGTACAGAGATACTATTCCCCTCATTTTATATATGGTGTTGAAGTTGATGTGTATAATGATGTGCCCCTTTAAGACTACTATATTTTAAGCTGAATACTACAGAATTTTTGGAAGTTCTTTCAAACCATGAGGCTCTAGAGAATGGAGCTGAGCACTGCTACTCTGCAAATAAGATTTTAATCCTGTCTGTATGCAAGCATTTTGATTCGCAAATAGTGTGTCTGTAGCTAAGCAGCCAGTAAGTGGAAGTCCTAGGAACAGAATGCAGACTTTCTGACTCACCATTCAGTGCTTTCATCACGAGGTCACTTTCTTCCTTTTCACAGGCCCATCTAAAAGGATTTAATAGATTTCATAGACAGGGCTGGAAGGGACCTTGGAAGATCATTGAGTCCAACCTCCTGCCCCAGGGTCAGGAAGTCAGCAGGGATCAGAGGATCCCAGCAAGAGAAATATCCACAGCTCTCTTGAAGACATTCAAAGTAGGTGCTTGAACCACCTCTGGCGACAGTGTATTCCAAACCTTGGGGCCTTGGACAGTAAAGAAGTTCTTCCTTATGTCCATCCTGAAATGGTCATGGAGGAGTTTGACCATTTGACTTTGTCATCCCTTGGCTTGCTTTACTAGCCGCAGCATCACATTGAAGGCTCATGTTCATCTTACGGTCAATCATGACCCCCAAGTCCCTTTCACTCATAGTGCTAGCCAGCATAGCACTGCCAAACCTATAAGGATGCTGCAGGTTTTTCTTCCAAAGGTGAAAAACCTTACATTTTTCAGTGTTAAACACCGTCAGGTTCTTGTCCGCCCATTTCCTGAGCCTGTCAAAGTCAGCCTGGGTCACCCCGCTGTCCTCAGGTGTGGATGCTTTATCTCAGAGAACTTGGCCAGTCTACTTCTGATACCAATGTCCACATCATTAATGAAGATGTTAAATAGTGTAGGCCCAAGGACAGAGCCTTGAGGGATCCCACTGGTCACAGGGCACCATGGCGATTGACTTACATTAACCACCACCCTCTGGGTCCTACCACAGAGCCAGTTCCCCAGCCAGTGTATCGTGGTGAGGCTGAGGCCACAGTTAGCCAGTTTTGCTAAGAGGTGATCGTGGGATACCAGATCAAAGGCTTTTTTAAAGTCAAGATATATGACATCAATCTTTTCCCCCTTGTCCAGGTGATAAGTCACCTGGTTGTAAAAGGAAATAAGATTGGTCAAGCAAGACCTACCCGCAACAAACCTGTGCTGGCTATCCCTCAGGATGTTGCCATCAGCCAGTCTGTTAAGAATGGCCTCTGATAATCTTTTCTAAGACCTTCCCTGGGATAGACGTCAGGCTGATGGGCCTGTAGTTTGCCAGATCCCCTTTCGTCCCTTTCTTGAAGATAGGCACAACGTTGGCCTTCTTCCAGTCATCGGGCACTTTACCAGAGCACCAAGAGTTCTCAAAGATCCGTGCCAGAACTTGGTATATTGCATAAGCCATTTACTAAATTGGGACCACCTTTATTTTAGCATATTATCCCTTCCATAAACATGTCAAGCTTTGTTTTGAAGCATTTTGCAGTCCTTTCTGCTTTGTTTGAAAGAGTAGTGTATAGTTTCACTGGTGTCATAT
>NW_017729022.1:98274420-98288632 GCF_001723915.1 Gavialis gangeticus | reverse complement strand
TCCTTGATACTTGTAGATAGTTGGAGTTCCGTCCCAGCCTTGGCTTTCCTGGTTTGCTCCCTGCAGGTCCAAACCAGTGCAGAATAGTCCTCCTTGGGGGTGGATCCAGTCCTCCATCCTTTGTAGGTCTGTCTTTTTAGACGCAGGAGGTCCGCTAGTTCTGTGGAGAGCCAAGGAGGCTGCTGTGCCCTTTTGCTGCCTTTCCTCCGAGATGGAATAGACTTTGCTTGTGCATCCAGGATCACTCCTTTGAGGAGCAACCACTCATCCTGAACTCCCCTCCCCTTTGGTATGTGACCCTTTAGGGCCTCACTGACAAGCCTCCTGAGCTTGTCAAAGTCAGCTTTCCTGAAGTCGAGGACTTCTGTATTGCTGACTTACTTGCCAGCTTTACAGCGGATGGTGAAGGTGATCAGCTCATGGTCACTGTCATCCAGCTTCCCTTCAGTCATTAGGTTACTGATTAGGTTGTCCTCCGTTGCCAGAACCAGGTTGAGCAGCCTCTTGTCAGCCCATAGACTTCTAGTGTCAGATAGAGCTCATCCATGCATGAGAGAAAGCTTTGCAACTGCTCGGATTTGGCTGAGCACACTTCCCATGAGATATCTGGGTAGTTGAAGTCTCCCATGACAACCATGCACTGGGAGTGTGTGGCCTCAGCCAATTCCCTGGTGAACTCCTGGTCAAGCTCTTAATCCTGGGTAGGAGGACTGTAGTAGACTCCCACCATTGTGTCCTTTGCAGGGGGTGCCTCGGGGTGCGGGGGCGTGATGGGTTTACATCCGTGTATCTCACGCCCCTCCTGGGGCCAAATTGATATTTATGAAGGATATTTATGAAGGGATTGCAACCATTAAGTATTTCATGTTTTTGCTAGATCTGTTTTTTGGGGAAAGGGAGGGATGTCATTTGTAAATTATAAATAGATCTATCTTCTGTATTGCTCTGCCCCATCTATTTGTGTGGGCTCTCTAGAGATTTTGCATGAGAATTCATTACGGGAATCTTGTATCCGATATGGAAAATGTATAAGAAAGTATAAGAATGTACCCAGAAATATTTTTGTCTCCTTAGCTCCACACCTTACCTCACCCCCTTTCTGTCTTCTGGGTAAATGCAGTCTGGCTGCTTTTCAGCTGGCGTTGCCTGTGAAAGTTGCTGCAACTGGTTGCCAAGAATAGCATTTTAAAAACATCATTTTCCAATGCCGGCAGTGCAGCCAATGCCCTTGGATCATATCTGCTGTTGATAAAAGCAGCTGTCTCTTGAAGTGTTGATTTAGTACTGGTATTTGTGGCAGTGGTTATATGGAAGGGAGGAGGGGAATTGATTGCAATGGGAAGGGAAATGGATGAAGAGCAGTATTGTATTTTTTCACATATAACCTTTAACTTTCCCCCAAAAGCAGATGGTAGAAATTAAGGTGCACATTACATGCAGGAGATATGGCTCCCCACAGAAATTTGGTGGTGGGGATGCAGTGGCAGCATTAATTGCCATGGCTCTGGGATGCGAGGGTGGCAGTAGGCTCAGCTCCCTATCTGCTGCTACTCAGACGCTTGCCCTGGGTAAGATATTTTTATCTTCATGGTTTTTCATTTATTTGATGTTTTTCAAAAGCAAGGCGTGCACTTTAATTTGGGGTGGGTTATATGTGAGAAAATACAGTAGCTCTGGAGCAGTTCTTGAATAACTTTTGGCGGTAACCAAGGCAAATGTATTTGGGGAGGAGAGGACTGGATCTGGTATTACTTTGGGTTGCCTCAAAAAAGTGCCTCCTTGTTGTGTATTTAATAGCTGTGCTCAGATTTGTGTTGCTCTGTGGCCAGTCTGCAAGACCTGAATATTTTATTTGACATTTGATTTACTTCTGAGGAAGTGGACTAGAAAAAGCCCCCAGTTTGTTGCCTCTAATTATTAATTTAAATTGAGATTAGAGTGGTATGGTGTCCAACACCATTAGTCTGCTTTAAAACCTTCTCTGCAATGACTCCTGGCTGTAGCCATCAGTCTATTTATTTTGTGCAGAAGGCCTGAAAAGTGTTTGTCCTGCTTATAGAGTATGTATCTTGAAGAGGTTCAAGGTGGTAGTAGGATGTTGCATGATGGATAAGAACTTTGGCAATATGACTTTGGCAATTTCAGCAGTAAGGAGAGAGAAGTGGCTCTGAGATAAGCAGCTTAGGTGTGGGACTGCTTTGAAGGGGCTTTTCTCTGTGCTAGTGATTTGGGGTGACTGATTGGTGCTAGAGTGTTTGCCTAGTGTCTGGTGTGTGTGTTTGGAGTCTGTCTCTGCTCCCCCTTCCCACCCTTGTGGTGTGTGATGTGACTTTGGTTCTTTCTTTCATACTCTCTCTCTCTCTGTTCTTTTCTTCCCCCTTCTGGAGTGACTGAGTGACAGGGCTTGCTCTGGGTGGGGTTGGTTTAACTGAAGGGTGGAGTTAGGATAGGCAGTCTTATAAAAAGACAGCCCCTAGTTAACCATGGGATTAGCAAACAGAGGGTAGCAAACACAGAGGGAGTTTGCTTAGGGAACTTGCCCCAGGAGGGAGCCAGGGAGTAGGAAACTGCATGGGTGTGGGCAGACGGGCAAGGCCCTTGGTGCAGATGCTTGATGTGCAAGTTCTTTTGGTACATCTTTCCGCTCTACCTAGGGTGACCCTATGTCTTGTTTTAGCCAGGACAGTCCTGGATTTCAGAGGCCAGTCCCAGTCAGCTGTTGGAAACACAGGGATGCTGTTTGGTCAGGAGTCAGAGCGGCACAGAGCGCCTTGCAGGCAGGTGAGCAGGCACCACTTTCTGCCTGGCATGCAGCCTTGCCCCCACTGACTTGTGAGAGCATGGGAGGCAGGGAGCCACGGTGCCCCAGATTTTGAAAACGATGTCCAGGATCTCTGGGATTTCTACATTCTCATCCTACTCCTACCCCTGTCTTCTACCCCCAACCCCTTTTTCTTTTTTGCTCCTCACAGCACAGGTGTCCCCAGGGAGCAAAGGCACAAATGAAATCTGGGCCAGCTGTTGTGAGCTGCAGTGGATGTGCCATTCTTTTCCAGAGGGCCAGGAGCACTTCATCTAATTGGAAGCACAGGTTACCATGCAGTGTTGCATCTTGGACCAGGAAGATTACTTGGACAAGAGTTATGAGAGGCTGGTACTGGAGGCCAAAAGGCAATAAGGAGAAGTGGGAACCTGTGACTACTCAAAGAAGGAAGGACCCCAGGATTGAAGAGGAGTGGATTGAAGTCAGCAACCACTTTCAAGCACTCTGCAGTGAAACTGTGGAGGGAGAGGCAGAGGAGAGGACATCTACAGGCATGAGGCAGAGGAGGCAGCAGTCTAGAGAGCAGAAAGAACAAGCCCCAAGGACAGGGGCTCCTGGACCACTGCACCAAGAAAAAAGAAAAGAGTGCTGGTTGTTGGTGACTCCCTTCTGCACAGGACAGAGGCACAAATTTGTCATCCAGATTTGGAGGCCTGGGAGATGTGCTGTCTGCCTGGAACCTGAATTCAGGGTATCTTAGAGAATCTATCAAAGCTGATCCATCCTTCAGACCAATACTCCTTCCTGCTTGTCCATGCAAGCACCAACGATACTGTTGGGAATGGCACTGACTAGATCAGAGGTGACTATGAGGCTTTTGGCAGGAAGACTAAGGAACTTGAAGCACAAGTGGTGTAATCATTGACTCTTCCTGTGGAAGGTCCAGGTCCAGGCAGAGACTGTCGTATCTTGGAAGTGAACACATGGCTGAGACAGTGGTGTCAATGTGAAGCCTTTGGCTTCTTCAACCACAGGTGGATCATCTTGGGAGGAGGACTAATATCAAGAGATAGGAACCATCTGATGAGAATGGGGAAGAGCATCTTGGGGCATCATCTGGCCAGCCTAGTAAGAACGACTTTAACTAGGTTCCATGGGGGATAGTGATGAAAACCCTCCAGCAACAGAGTGTGTAGTCCAGAGAGGAAGGGACTTTAAGAAGCAGTTCAATTCTGGGAAATGGCCAGAGAGCTATAGGCTGCACAAAGTGGCACAAAAGGGAAGCAAGGAAGTCAAAATGCAAAATACATCTGATGCATGTAAACATATGTGAGAAGTATGGGGAATAAATAGTGACTTGGGAACCACAGCCTGTGAAAAGAACTACAATTTGATTGACATTACCAGGACCGGGTGGGACAGTTGTTATCACTGGAATGATGTCAACATTGAGGGTTACCTCTTGTTTTAGAAGGATGGGGGTGGGAGAAAAGGTGGTGGTTTTGCCTTGTATGTTAGAAACACATACACTTGTTCCCTGGTGAAGGAGGAAGACAGTAAAGCAGAATGCATATGGGTGAAGATGAAAGGTGAAAGATGCAGCACTGATATAATGGTGGGGATTTATAATAGGCCACCTAATCAGAAAGAGGAGGTGGATGAGGCACTCTTCAAACAGGTGAAAAATTTATCTAAAATCTGTGGGATGGTACTGATGGGAGACTTCAATTTTCCAGATGTCTTTAGGACTAATAATGAAGCCAAACAAAGTGTCCAGCCAGTTCTTAACTTGTGTGGAGGACAACTTTCTTTTCTAGAAAGTAAAGGATACAACTAGGGGATCATTCATCTTGTAGGTTGTCCTGACCAACAAGAAGGAACTGCTGGAGGATATGAAGCAGATAGGTAACATGAGAGTAAGTGATCCTGATCTGATAGAATTCCAGATTCTGAGACGGGGAAAGCATGAGGTCAATAAAATTAGGATGCTAGATTTCAAAAAGGTGGATTTCATCCTACTCAAAGAGCAACTAGGCATGGTGCCATGGGAGAATAAATTGAAGAACAAAGGTGCCCAGGAGGGCTGGGAGCTTCTAAGGGACACAGTATTGGAAGCCCAACAAGAAGTTGTTCTAACACAAGGCATGAGAAAATGTCAAGAGGCCAATGTGGCTGCACAAGAGCTTCTAAAATGTCTCAAATTCAAAAGGAAGAGCTACAGGCCATGGAAGAATGGGCAGGTCACCAAGGACATGTACCAGGAAACAGCAAGAACCTGCAGGAATAGAATTAGGAAGGCAAAGATAAAGAACGAGCTACACCTGGCAAAGGAAGTTAAGGGCAACAAGAAGTTCTCTAAGTATGTTGGCCAGAGAAGGACCAAGGAAGATGTGGATCCTCTGTTAACAAGCCAGGTGGAACTTCTAACTAAAGATACAAAGAAGGTAGAGCTACTCAACAGCTGTTTTGCCTCAACAGCTACTTAGCTTCAGCCTTCCCAAGAAAAATTAAGCTTCAATCAAAAACCTAATAAGGATTAATCTGGATAAGGAAGGGGGCAAACTGAGGTAGGAGATGAGAAAAGAGATGGTCAGAGAGCTTTTGTTGGGTTTGAATGAATTCAGCTCAGCAGGGATGGATAACCTTCATCCCAGGGTCCTGAAGGAACTAGCAAAGAAGATCTCAGAGCCCTTGGCAATGATCTTTTTGAAGTTGTGAGTGACAGGCCAGGTACCAGAGGACTGGAAAAGGGCCAATGTAGTGTCCCTCTTTTAAAAAGGCAAGAAGGAAGCCCCAGGGAACCAATCAGCCTCACTTCAATACATGGGAACTTACTGGAGCATATCTTAAGGAAGGCCATTTGCAAACATTTGGAGGAGGAAAGGCTGATCACAAGCAGCCAGCATGGATTTATGAATGCACCCACCTGGTTTGGTATAGGCACCCTCTAGCAGCTTTAGAGCACATGTCCAGTTCAGGCCTTGGGGCATGTCCCCAGGACTTGGGTGCTGGACTGTGTTCACCCTCGAGGAAGGCCCCAACACTCTCCTGTCATGACTTGATCTTCCTTTTCAGTAGCGGGACTCTCCCTTGTGGAACCTCACGGACTGGGTGCTGCCCCTTGCGGGGTTTCTTGGGGCTCCATCTCCCCTACACCCCAATCATACGCCAGCCCTCGGGACAACCAGGTGATGGATCGCTGGCTCATCTCTTTGATGTTCCCTCCTGCTCTTGTCCCCTCTTGCCCATCCCCTGGTGTCTTTCTTTGCCCCAGATGTCTACAGGATGTGGGACCAGTCTCGTCTCAATGTTGGCTCTGACCTTATCTTCAAGACGTCACATCCGACAGAGCTGCCTCCATTCTTCTTCTTGACCCTGTGGCTTGATTGGGGATACCTTCCAGGTGCTAATGTAAAACAGAAAATAGAAGAGAAAAGAAAAAGGACAGTAGGGGTTCAGTCCTCAGCCCAGCCCACTCACGGCTCCTGTGACTGTGGTTGTCAGGATCCCTAAATGCCATCCTCCTTGGCCTGGCTGTTCTGATGGGCTGGGTGTTTACTCTTTTAAGGGAGCCGGGACCCTTCTTGCAAGTCCCTGTCCGGCCTCTGCAGATCTGTTGATTCTTCCATCCAGTAGCCTGGGGAGCAGCGTCGCCTCCTGTCTCCAGCTTGGTTGCTGCCCACGCTGTTTCCCCACCACTGGCTTCTAAATCAGTTGGGCAGCGGTTTGCGATGACGTCATCTGCCGGCACCGCTCCCAGCTGCAGATAAAAGCAGCTGATAAACTACGCCGGCGACTCTTCTCGGCGTGGTGCAGTTTTTCCTATAGAAGGTAAGTGAGCCCCCTCCCTAGGGTTTTTGTTTTTTTTCTTCGGGCAGTTAACCCCAGCCTTGAGTCCCACCATGGGAGGGTGTTCCAGGACCTCCATTTGTGTCCCCCTGGGACAATGAAAAACAAATTGTGTCAAACAAACCTGATCTCTTTCTTGGACAAAGGAACTACTTGGGTGGATGAAGGAATGCTGCAGATATAGTCTACCTGGACTTAAATAAGGCTCTTGACAAGGTCCCACATGACCTTCTCATAAACTAATTGGAGAAATGTGGGCTGGATAAAACTACTATAAGGTGGATAGACAACTGGTTCAATAACCACAAGCAAAAGCTAATTATTAAGAGGTCCAAGTTAGAATAGCAGGAGGTTTCGAGTGGAGTCCCACAGTGGTCTGTCCTGGGCCTGGTGCTATTCAATGTGCTTATTAATGAGTTGGATGCTGGCACAGAAAGCTTCTTGACCAAGTCTGTGGACAACATGAAACTGGGAAGGATTGAGAACACATTGGAGGGTGCGAGCACAATTCAGAAAGATCTTGACAAATTGGAATGTTGGGCTACAGCTATCAGGATTAAGTTTAGTGCTGATAAATGCAAGGTGCTACACCTTGGGAGGAATAATCTAAAACACAAATACAAAATGGGGGACACCTTGCTGGATGGCAGCACTGTAGAAAAGGACCTGGGAGCCTTGGTAGATCACAGACTCAATATGAGTCTGCAGTGTGATGCAGCTGCACAAAAAGCAAATGCAGTTTTGGACTGCATCAATAGAAACATTAGGTGCAAGACATGGGAGACGGTAGTGACTCTCTACTCAGCACTAGTTAGGCCTCATCTGGAGTACTGTGTACAGTTCTGGGCTCCACATTTTAAAAGGTCATGGAGAACTTTGAGAGGGTCCAGAGGTGAGCAACAAAGATAATAAAAGGCTCGGAAGGCAAGTCATATGAGGAGAGGCAAAAGGAGCTAGACCTTCAATTTCATTGTAAGGAAAGGAAGTGCTTCAAGGAATTCTATCACATCTTCCTTTTGTAGAGGAGTCTATGAAAAGGTCTTTAAAACATCTGTACTTATGACATATGAGGTAATTTTTATATTTATGCGTAGGAATTTATATATCTTTATCTGTAGGATAGAACAATTATGAAGAAGCAAACCAGGTGAGTCAGAAATTAATTGTCCAGTTAAAATTCCCAGACTTTGACATACCTTCTTCAAAGATGCCTATAAAAAAATCATATGACCACTTGAAAGGGAAATGTGTACCATTATCATTCTGTCTCATTGCACCTGAGTAAATCACTGGGAAAAAAGGGATGTTCAACAAAGGAAAGGATCAAGGAAGGAGTGAGACAATTTAGTAAAGCAGGGCATGACTAAAAGATAAATTTCCCCTCAGAAATCAGGAAGTTGATTAGAAATTCATAGGGGTTACATGGCTGTTGCTATGCACAGAGGTGTAAGGACATGGCTGGGTGACCAGTGGAGCTGTTTTTTTCTGCTTCCCCCCAAGTCAGCACTCATGGCGACTGTCCTGGCTGCTCCACCCTAGTTATGCCACTGACTATGCAGCAGGCCAGGGACACTAAAGACTTCAGAGAATCAGTAAAGCATTCTTCCTCCAAATTTATTGGCCTTTGCCACTTGAGTTAAAGGTGACTCAGTTTTAGCCGTTCACTGCTTCACTATGCTTCACAATCATGTTTCTATCCAGTAGAAGGGCAGTGGAACACAATCATACCAGTCAGTCCAATAAAGTATGTCAGATAATTTTCAAATGTTTAGCTAACATGTTAAATTGTTATATAAGCCAAGGTTGTTTTTTTTCAAAGTGATTTAGTCACACAGTTGTGCTTTCTTGTAAAGGCACTAGGAGCTGTGTGGCTAAATATTTTTTGACAATTGTAACCAATTTTTATATATATATATGTATTTGAAAATTACATAAGAAAATGGTTAGCCTCTCAGAATCAAAGCTCTCCAAAATTATCATGCTAAGAATAAGGTTTCCCAGCAACTTTCAAATCCTTAAAGGAACAAAATGCAGGAAGATATAGCCCTGACATTCTTTTATGGATGCTATACTCCCCTCTCATAATGTGACATCATTCTGATGGTTATGTTAACACAGTACAACATTCAGTCCATTCATTTGACATGTTGGCAGTAGTCCTGAAGTACACAGAAGCCAATAGTTCTTTCTTGCATCTTTGTCTTGTTCTGTTTTTTACGAGACCCACTGCCAATGATGGAGATAGGAAATTGTTGTGACCAGTTATTTCTTTGCTATCTAATAGACTCTTCAGTTCTGAATAGTTTAAACTTCCAAAGATATTTCTATTTTCTGATATCACTGCTCCAATGAAATCAATGGTATATTCATTCTACGAAGTCACTTGGTATATGACATACTGGGTGTGTCTACACATGCATTTACTGTGCAGTAAGCAGTTTTTATACCAGTGTCCACACATGCAGGCATTATGGCACAATAACTCTGTGTGTGGACTGACTTGGGACTAAAGTTAGCATTCTGCAGGAAGCAAATTTATGCCCAAACTGGCATAAGTCACCATAGTTACTGCGCAGTATGGGCATGCACATGTAGACATGCTCCCATACTGCATAGTAATTTTCAGTTACTGTGCAGTAACCGTGCATGGGTAGTTGTGCCCACTATGTAGGAACAATATGTATTAAACCTAAAACACACTAATGAGAACTAAAAACACTTAATTTAGAACAATAGTCATGCCCTTAGGCAGTATTACTGCTTTTATCAATAAGTGTTGGACAAAATGAAAGATGAAGTGTGGAAATAGAGCTTAGGTGTGGCATATGATAAACCCACCCAATAGCTGTAGGTAAATACTGATAAGCAGTTGTTCCTAAACGTTCATATAGTGAGGTCTTTGGGGCTATTGTTTCTCTAAAAGGACAAGGATTTGTCTCTTGTGCAGTACTGGTTGCAGGTTCTCTTGTCTCATTTTGGCCTTTATGTCTTTGGTAGAAATGCCACATCTGTCTGATCAGCAATTTCCTCATTCATAGGGTTAACAACAACTTCACTTCCCAGGTGTGGAGAAAACATTTCTGCTTCTGGATTCAGATTCTCTGTGCCAGTATCTGGTACCATTGTATGTTGTAACTGATCTTCTTTGTCACTATCCAAATCACAGAAGTCCGAATACCTTCTGATCTAATCTCATGCCCTGTTGCTTTGTGGTGGCTGGGAGGGCATGGTTATATCCAAGGGTAGTGGAAAAGTACAGGTTGGACTGTCCTTTTCCACTTTCCTACTTTTGCTCTGTAGCTGGGACTATTCCCTTTTCTTTAAAGAATGGCCTAGATTTTATCTTCCTGAAAAGGTCCAAATCTGCCTGGTTCCTCTCTCTCTGAAAAGTCCCAGATGAGGGTTCTATCATCTAATGAGAGGGTAGCACTACATATAGTCCCATGATAGGGACAGATTTTTTAAAATCATTTTGATTTCAGCTGATGTGCGTCTTTCATGTGATGTTTCCATTTTACATATAATTTTCGTGGTTCCCCAAAACAAATTCAGAATTTGCAAGTTAAATAGACATGATGGCATTGAGTAAATATGTCCATCTTCCATATGATAGATACAAATGCAAGAAATCCCTTACCTTATTTCTAGTACAGTTACAGGCAGTCCTTGCACGTACAGCAGGTTACATTCCTGGAAAAGGCGTCGTAAGTCGAAACGATATAAGTTGAATCTGATTTTCCCATAGAAACAATGTTATAATAGGAGGTTATGTTCCTGACCAAGGGCCTGATGCCCAACTTTTTATAGAAATGACCATAAACATAATATTTAAATCAGCTATGTAATCAACTATAAATGATATACACTGTACTGTACAAAGCTTTCTAAAGTGTACTGTATATAAATCAATTAAACGGCAATGTAGTAACTAATCACATAAAGGAAGGAACACCTTCATCAGGGTCATGGAATTCAGAGGGCTTCTTTTTCTTTTATCAGCCATTTTTAAGGACTAAATATATAAAAAAGCTTAACATACACAAAGAATGCAAAGAATACAAGAAACTTACACGCCAGAGCACATCAGGAACCAGACTGACTGGGTGACATATGTACGTTTGTGCACTGCCATCATGTCATCATGCTGTAAGTGCGAGGATCCAGCCCTGTAAGTAATAACATGGGTGTAAATGGCAGAGCGCCGCAAGTGCGAATTGCCATAAGTCGAAACGCTGTAAGTAAAGGACTGCCTGTATAGGCATGCAATATATTATTGTCTTGTTCTTCATGTAAGGTTTTCAATAGCCAGCAGAGTTTGTTCAGCCTTTCTGTTTGTTCATTGTCCTGTAGCTGGTATGTGATTCTGTCAGGTGTTTTGGCCTCGCAGTAATAGTGTAACTTTGGGCACAAACTTACAAATTTTCATGATGAATCTCTTCAGGTTAACCAAATTTAAAACCAGTCACTGAAGTTCTCGTGTGCTTGAGTTATTAGTGGTTGATAACTATCAGCATTATTTAGGCATTTTAACCAATTATTGTTTAATGCAAAATGTGTAAACAGTTCTGGGAGCAGGGACTAGAATCCATGTTTCTCCCCTCTTAGAAAGTCCCCTCATCGTTTATCCCTTTTGCTGCTCACAAATCTGTTTTGATATATGGACACCTTGAGTTCAGTTCGAGATTCTCTAGGGAACTCATGTACTCAAGCCCTCCTCCCATATTATACACAAACCCTGACTTCCAGTGTTTCTCATTGGCATACTGACACTTTCAGTCTTCCTTTACATTATCCAATGATGCCTTGCTGAAAAGAATCATCAAAATGGGAACTGTGTATGGGTGAAACAACCAGAGTTGACTTCTGGGATGCATGAAACCCTTGGCCATAAACCCATCCACAACTGGGGCTTACAGGTATAAAGACTAATCTCAACCTTTGCTTCATGTAAGAAATATTTTTTTCTAATCCTTTCTCTCTCTTGTTTTTAGTGAAAAAACCTATCTTGGAAAATGTAAACTGATCACTGAAGCCATCACTCTATAGAAATTTATAACTTTTAAGTTTGTGAGTAGTTTTTGTTCCTGGTTTTTATTAAAAAGCATGGGAAATTCACATTTGCCCCCCTTTTATTGTCTTATTAGGACATTTTTTTACCAAAGTTATTGTGATACATTTTTAATGTTTCTGTAAATTTGCAGTGTGGTTTTTTTTCTGCCAGTTCATGGGACTACAGGAGAGCTATCCCAAATTCTAAGGTTAATATAATGATAAGAAATTTTCATCACTGTCATTAGGAAGTTAAAATAATCATACTATATCTAAGAACTTTCCAGAGCTCTCCTTGTTTCTCCAGCTTCTCAGCCTTTTGAGAGGCTCAGGTGCGGATCTGATATCTTGTACTTTTTGCAGAGAAAAGCTGATGATATGGTGATATATGGTTACACTTGAATTATGCTTTAAAAATAAAAGGTTTTGTACCAACTCATTTGAGTCAGATTTCAAAGTGAAGCTGGAGCTTCTAATTAGAATTGTTGATAGCAAACCAGAAGAGGGGAAAATCTATTTTAATAGAAGAAAATCATGTCAGTCACTTTTGCACATATCTCTAATAGAATTAATTTTACAGTTATAATGTAGGTAGACTTTATGGCATCTGGGTAAAATCTGCCAAAAACTATAAGCAGTCATTTTCTAAATGTTCAATATTTCATATTAATATGCAGTACTGATCTTTAGGTGCCGAGTGTTAGAAAACCAGACAGACAAGTGTTATATTTACTCAAATATAAGATGACCACCCAATAATTAGATTCTATATATGGAAAATTTATAAATTTGCTATAATTTTCCAGGTGTAGAATCTAATTATTGGATATTTGCCTTGAATTTGTCTCCCTTCTATGGTTACGGAAGGGAAAATAATTCTAGGGGAGGTGCCCCCCCTTGTCCTCTGCCCTTCCCCAACCTCTTCCCCCTGCAGCCCCTTCCCCCCTCCTTACTGTCAGATCCTGTTTTCCCTAAGGACATGGAAGCGAGAAGCAAATTTGAAAAAGCTGACCTTGAAATAAGCATACCCATAGTAATTTGCATATAGAAAGTTACTACAGGTATCCATGTACTTAATTCATCCAGAACTGATGCAGTACTTTTGAAACTGCTGTCAATTTTAGCACAGGGTCTCCATAAATACCTTTTAAGCCACATTTTTATACTTACTTGTATATAGTACCAACTATGAATGATATTAGCTCAAAGCCAAAAGGCTCATGATTTACCATATAGTTCATTGAGAAGGGCCCCACCAGAGTCAACAACACTTCAAGCCATGGTGACCACATACCTCAGCACTGCTCAGTGTGTGAGCAGTGCTCCAGATACCACCCCTGTAAAGGATCCATGTGCTATTTAGCCCCCCACACATGACTGGAACCAGGTGTCATAGTCACAAGTCCTGGGATCTTCTAAAAATGTATATACAGATGAGGTGCAGGGCAACCTGGTCTAGACCTACCTCATGGTGAGTGGGACTGCATTAATCATATGTAGGGACCTACTTAAATTGTCATTTTGTAGTTTTCATGTAAATTGTGAAATCCAGCATTGCCATGAAATTATGCAATGCCTGCAAAGTCCATGAAAAAAACCCCAACTTACTGAAAATAAAATGCTGGCTCTCCAGAGAGAGCTAGCAATTCTCATAGCTGGTGCAGCCACTCAGATCCAACTTTGGGGGAAACCCCCCAGGCTTCCAGTGCCCCGTGCTGGGTTCCTACAGCCTTGTTCTGTCCCCAGTGACCTTGGCCGCACCCCTGCACTGTCCCCCTGGGTCCCCACAGCCTTGTTCGGTCCCTAGTGGCCTTGGCCGCACCCCTGCACTGTCCCCCGGGCTGGCCAGGCCCTTCCTGGATGGCCCCTGGGTTTGTGGCAGCTACAGGAGCCTCCAAAGCACAAAAGCATCTGTGGGCCTAATCCTGCTCCCTGGTGGAGCTTCCTGAACCCTGGACTGGTTCCCTGCCAGATCATGGTGGCCCCCTGTACTGCCCCTGGGGCCAGCCAGGGACTTCCCTGGGGCCCCTAGGCTTCTTGTGGGCCCAGGAGCTTCCAGAGCAGAAACGTGGCCACAGCTCCTGGCACAGCCTCTCTACCCATCCCAGGGCCAGGGGTTGAGCTGCCTCCAGCCCCCTGCAGAGCCACCTGCCAAGGCCACCCATGCGGGGGGGGGGGGGGGGGGGCAGCTGGGCCGTTGCTGCCCCAAACCTCAGGCGTGCAATGTAACTTCTGTGCTTCCTCCTCATGCTTCCCATGCCCTAGGCTGTGTCCCTACTGGCCTGTGCTACCTCCAGCAGCTCCAGGAGCCCCCCATATTGCCACCAGTGCCAGACAGGCCCTTCCCCAGTGGCCTCCGGCTTCCTGGTGGCAGCAGGAGCTGCTGGAGTGCAAATGCGGCTGCAGGCCTGATGCAAGTCTCCGCAACCACCTGGCCCCAGGTCAGGCTGCCAGAGAGGCAGGCACCCATCCGGGCATCCTAGGGCCCCGTCCTTTAACTCAGATGGGGGAGCGCCAGGGGCGGGGGGGGCGTTCTGTGTGCCCTGGTGC
>NW_017729022.1:98255647-98269420 GCF_001723915.1 Gavialis gangeticus | reverse complement strand
CACCAGTGCCAGACAGGCCCTTCCCCAGTGGCCTCCGGCTTCCTGGTGGCAGCAGGAGCTGCTGGAGTGCAAATGCGGCTGCAGGCCTGATGCAAGTCTCCGCAACCACCTGGCCCCAGGTCAGGCTGCCAGAGAGGCAGGCACCCATCCGGGCATCCTAGGGCCCAGTCCTTTAACTCAGATGGGTGAGCGCAAGGTACGTGGGGTCAGTTGTGTGTGCACTGGTCCCTGCCTGTACCACAGGGCTGGAGGGCTGGGAGCAAGCTAGTGCATGGGGGCCAGTGGGAGCCCAGCGGTGTCCCAGGGCCAGTGCTGGTGGGGCCCAGAGTGAGGCGGAAGGAGCCTGGGGAGTGTCTGGCTGGGTTCTGTGGAGCTGGTCTGGGCTGAGCCACCAGGGAGAGAGGGGAGCTGCCCCAGAGCACCGGCGCTGGCTCTGGCACCCCCACTCGCTCCCAGCCCCCAACTCCAGCCCCATGGTCAGGGGGAACCAGCACATGCAGCCCCAACCCCGTGCACCCTGCACTCGCCCATCTGGGCAAAAGGATCCCAGCTGTTGCTGGCTCCCATGCGCCCGCTCCCTTCTGGCTGTGTGGCCAGACTGCAGGATGCAGAAGGAGCCGGCCATTATTGACAGAAGCCAGGGGCAGATAAATATTAGTTTTTAAAACTTTTTTAGGGGCCCTGTGGGCTGAATTTGGCTCGTGGGCCATATTTTCCCCACCCCTGCATTTGAATGTTAAGGCCATCTTTCTCTACAACCACTTATGTGATGGGCTCTTTCACATGATCACATCCAAAACAATTGTGGGAATTATCCAATGGTGCAGTACTGAAATTAATATTGAGTGCACTTCCATCGGTCCAGTCATGAACTGTCAGTCAGGGATATGTCAAATGCTTAGTCTAGTTTATTCAGGTGAGATCCTTGATTAAGATCACAATTTTACCTTGCCCTGCTATTGTTACTGTTTCTTTTGCCACAAAATGCTTTCTGTTGATACATTGTTCTTGTTAGGTTTTCAGTTGACTCTTCCCCCTTGTTAAACATCTATAATTGCTTGTGTATGTGTGGGTGAGTGGGTGGGTGTGGGTGTGTGGCTGGTGTCCCTTCTATTTCTCATCCTATACTGTTCACTGCATCTAGACACAGGTATGTTCTTGAAGGGTGGGAGAAAATTTTAACTGAGTAAATTTTCCTTTATGGCAAAATGCAAATTGTGTATGTCTTTATTACAGAATTGTTCTCCATTTGTTATTATAAAAGGAATATCAGATACAATTTTCTATGTAATCCAATCCAATCCAATGCAACATTTACCACATTTTTTCAGAATTTAAAATGGCATAACAGCACATTCACTTTGTCTTGGTACTTCCTCCAACAGTGTTCAATTATCCTGTTAATCAAGGTCTCTTCCTGGAACAGAAAATAAAAATAATGTATATGAATTACCTTATCTTTCTAACACGCACATTTTATAATATTGCACACAGATTGTAAGGGGCTGTACTAGAGAATTATTTTCCTTCCTACTTACTTATCCTTTGGGGGAAAATCTTTCTATTTTACTTAAAAGTCCAGGATTTTCTTCTCAAATATGTCCATTTTTGTTTACAGGCTGTCTTCAGATCTTTCAAGTGGTCTTCTGTTCATTCTCTCTTTTACAATCATAGCTTTTCCTTATGATTTTTAGAGGCACCTCTTTAGCATTTGTAGCAATGCTGGTAATTATTAGCCAATGTTTAAGGTAGGGGTGTCAAAGATGTAGCCTATGGATTCCTATCATCTGGCATTTGGTGTTGCTTGTGAGTCTTGGACTAGCCCTGTGCACTGCATGCAGCCTGTGTTTGTCCCAGGGTTGTGAGCTATACATAGTATGCAATACATGTCATGGGGCTGGAAGCAGTGCAGGTGTGCTACATGTAGCATGTGGGGCCAGTCTGGGCATACACTGCACAAGGCATGTGGGGCTAGGCCAGGGCATGTAAATCATGTGGCATATACACTGGACTGGCACTGGGAGCTGGTTCAGATCAGTCCCATAGACAAGATGTGTGTGCCAGATCCAGTGTGCAGGACTGGTCTGGCAGGGGCATCACATGTCCCAGATTGGTCACATGCACCATTAGCAGCATGTGCCCTGGACCTGTCCTGAGAATCGTGTCCTATACATAGGCCTGGGGCTGGCACATGTTACATGTGGTACATGGGGCTGAAGCTGGGAGGCACTCTGGAACCAGTGTGAAGGGCCAGTCTAGGGCATGTTCTGTATACAGTACTTGCATCAGACTGAACTTGTGACTTGGATATGGCATGCAGAACTGGTCTGCAGTCCCAATCTATCTCTCACGCCAGCCCCCCTAACGCCTCATCTAGCCTATGGGGCCAGAAAAGTTTGACACCCTTGGGTTGAGGAATTCAGGTCATTACTCCAGTGATAGGAGTGATAGGAGAATTTGTTTCTTCTCTTTGGGGCATGGAGATTCTTGCATGCATATGCCAGTAGGAATTTATTCAAAGAACAGCTATTTCTACAAACCCTTGTGAAAGAAACCTTTCAAAAAAGCAACCCAGTTGGTGCACATCTTCACGAATGGCTTATAAGAAGAAAGTATGAACACAAACTGAATAGTAGGTTTGGAATTTGAACAAAAGTTTGCATATTTACAAGAGTATATGTCTGTTTTCTGTTAAACAAGATTTGGAACTATAGAAGGAGCAAATAATGGGTTATTTTTTACTGTAATTTCTCTTTAGCTTCCATTAGGATCCACTGGAAAACTTGGAGAGGTTTTTGCTATCCTCCAGTCTGGTCAGGAACTTATGTTATTTGCACACCTTGTCTTTAAGGGACTGTTTATAACAGAAAGCCTAAGGCTAAGCCCTAAAGCTCTTTGTTACTTTAAGGGAGAAAGAGCCCACGGAGAGCCGCAAGTGAGTGAGGACTGTGAGGAAGAAGCTGCAGGAAAACTGGCCTGGGGAAATAGGGACTATGAGAGTTTCCTGCAGAGCAATAAGACAATGCCTGTGTGAGCACTAGGAAGGCTATTGCTGTGCTAGTTGCTCTGCAGTAGGACTGTAGGCTGGAGCCCTGCAGGGGAGACAAGGCACTGCCATAGGTAGGCTGTCATGGAGACCAGTTAATGAGGCTAATTAGAGGCCACCTGCAACCAACCCTGTGAAGTCATCTGACCAGAAAGGGGCAGGGCTTGGGAGAGAGATATGCCAGGTCCAGAGCCAGGGTAGCAGTCTGGCCCTGCAGGCTGAAAAGGCAGGAGCTCTATTGTGAAATGCCTGTTGCTGATTGGTGGACTGTGAGCACACTGTGCCTGGAGACAGCAAGTGAAGTGCTAAGAGTTAGCAGTGGACTAAGGCTCATGGCTGGGGAAGAATCATAGAAAATGAGGGCTGGAAGAGACCTCAGAAGTCATTTAGTCCAACCCCCTGCTCAAAGCAGGACCATCCTCAACCAAATCATCCCAGCCAAAGCTTTGCCTAGCTGGGTTTTGAAAACCTCCAAGGATGGAGCTTCCATCACCTCTCTGGGTAACCTGTTCCAGTGTTTTACTACCCTCCTAGTGAGAAAATCCTTTCTAATATCTAACCTAAACTTCCTTTGCTGCAACTTGAGACCATTGCTCCTTCTCCTGTCATCTACCAACACTGAGAACAGTCTAGCTCCATCCTTTTTCAAACCCCTCTTCAGGTAGTTGAAGGCTGCTATTAAGTCCCCCCTTAGTCTCCTTTTCTGTAGACTAAATAAGCCCAGTTCCCTCCGTCTTTCCTCATAGGTCATGTCCCCCAGCCCCCTAACTATTTTTGTTGCCCTCTGCTGGACGCTCTCCAATTTGTTCACATCCTTTCTGTAGTAGGGGTCCCAAAACTGAACACGGTACTCCAGATGTGTCCTCACCAGTACTGAATAGAGGGAAATAATTGCTTCCCTGGGCTAAGTAGGTATGTGTTACATGTACTTGTGTAGCACCAGCCTAAGCAGATAGAGAAAAGTCATACAAGCTCCTGTTATATATCAGTTCTTTCTATGGCGTATGTCACCACGATGTCCTACCTGAGCTAAATTGACCTAATCCACAAAAGAGGCAATATAAAGGGAGCAAGAAACATAAATCTGGAGGCTTCTAATTTTCCCTATTATATCCTTACTAGCTCCATCATTGTCCCAGGGGGCCTATTAATGGTGTCTTCCATGTCCTTTCCTAGTCTATTACCATGTCACCATATCTATACTACAGTCAACATGTTACTTTTTGAATGCTCATTTGACTCTTGAACAGAAGAACCCATAAGATCAGGATAGGAAGGGGTGTTGGGTTGGGCCCTGTGCTAGTGCGCAGGTCCCGTCAGCAGCATGAGTTATTTTATGTAAATAACTTCTTACCTGGCATTATATTAACCAGCTGCACTGAGCACTTCCACAGAAGTTCCTCACATATTTCTTCTTGTTCACCATCTCTAGTGCAGTCACATTTCTATGGGACTGCTAGGCTTGAAAGTTGAATTGATGGAGGTTTCTATCATGAACAACTACAAATTTTCCAGGTCTTATGGGAGCAATAAGAAAGACTTCAGTTTAAGGCTGCATTAAGGAAAGCACTTAAAACAGGACTAATAAATCTCTATGCTCCTTTTAATTATTTAACTGTAGTCTTTATATATGGCTTAATAACTCCCTTTCTGGGATAAATGAGGGTTTTTGTTTGTTTGTTTTTGCAATTTTTACATTTAAATGTTTTTTCTAGAAATACTTAAATTAAAGATTTAGCCTGAATGTCCATTATTTAGTTTTTGTTTTTTCTGTATCTCCTCTCCTCTGTTCTTCCTATCACAAGTGTCAAACTTAATTCACAGCTACATTAATGCCACGTCCAATGTATATATTGTTTTGAAATATTAGACCTTAAGTAGATAAATAAGATTTTCCCTGTATTTATAATTAATACTTTTATGAAAAATAGCTGAGGCATATCTCCATCCTTGTTTTAGTATTGCTTTACTCTCCAAGTTCCAAGAGTGAACCCTTCTCTTTTATCATTAATTTAATCTTGCATATCAAAAAAGGAAAGAATTGACATGTGAGGAAAACTATTAAATTGACCCTTTATGGCAAAAAATGTCTCAGCAATATCTGCTTTTTTCTGAATCTATAATGCAAGCTATACATAGTCTAGATAATGATGAGCAGGCAAGTATATCTCTGGAAGTCAGTCTACATTCTTTGTTAGTCAATCTATATTCTTTGTTAGCTGCAGCATTGCAAAAATGAATCACGGTTCCAAAACAATGAACGCTTTCATAAAAGAAGGCATAGAGATCCCTGGAATTTTTGACATATAACTTGTTCTCCAGTTCCAGTGGGGAGCCCCATTAAAATGATCTGAGTGATCAAAGTGGGTTCAAACCACTATATTCTCCCAAAATTGCTGTAGTTCAGACATTGGAACAGGAGACCACACAACCAACTTCTTACAAAATGGATAATATCTGCTAAAAGAGATTAAAACTATCATTTAAGTGTCAGGACATTACTTGAGCCCCATGTTAGAGACCTTGTGGTTTTATGTGAGTGTGCAGGCGGTGCGCGTCCGGCGCCGTACCCGCCTCTTCACACGTCTCAACAAAAAAACTTTTTTTCAGTCACCACTGGTCGCTCCCCTCAGTCTGTACACGCCTGATACGCCTGCCATGACTTTGATGCTATTCCGGTTCAGTGATCTTACTCTGGCGTGTGTCAGTCCAAAAGTGAGACTCCGGGACTCTCGGGTCCCGCGTCAATGAGGGCTCCGCCACCCCTACACCCTCGCCCGTACCACCGGGTTGGTTGGTTCTCGGGTTAGGTGACCCGTCAGTAAGTCGCTCCCCGTCCACTAGGAAATGTCTGCTCTATACAACCAATTTCCACAGCCAGGGGTTATTTAGAGCAATGGGCTGCCATGCCTTCTGTGCCCCTTGTTATTACCCTGGCTGCTAAGTGCTCTAGCACTCCTCACTAGAACCCTCTCTGGGCTCCTCAGTCCTTTCCCAGGCTTCCTGCAGACTTTCAGTCCTCCTAAACACCGGCCAGCCTCCTCTTCTGTAGAGAGTGCCCCTCTACTACAATCTATACGGCTCCCGGCTCCTGCCAGGTCCAGCCGTTCTCAGCCGAGTCGCACAGCCCGGGTCTTCGCTGGGACCCATCGACCCAGCTTCCCCGCCCTGTGGGGGCTTCGCCTTACCCCACCAGGTTCGGCAGTGCCTCCGGACTGCTCCGCTCTGCCTGCAGGTGCTCCCTCTCGTCGCAGCTGCCGCCCGGCTCCCTTCCGGTTCCGCCTCCTCTCTTCCCGATGCCGGCGTCCTTCTTACGTTGGCCCTTGCCGTCCGGGCCATGCCTCCTTCCCCACCTCTGTAGACGGTAGGTGGTTGCCCCGCGTTCTGGGCTTGAGGGAGGGAGTTTAGTGCTGCTGCGCTGGGGTGGGAAGCCTCAGAGCCGGCCCGCCTCTTCACTCCCTCACAGTGAGAGCTAACACCATGTCTAAGCACTTGGAAGATGAATAGGCCTTAATGTTAAGAGCATGTGGTACCTCTCTCTCTCTCTCTCTCTCTCTCTCTCTCTCTCTCTCTCTCTCTCTCTCTCTCCTTTTTTTCCCCTGTGACAACATTAACTCTGACAGTTAGGCCTGGTGTCTGGATCTGAATTCTCTTACCCTTTATTTTCCATGGTATAACTCCCATGGTTGACTTACATATGGTAACTCTAAAGTTACACAGGTATGGAAGTGGATCAAAATCAAACCCTTTTTGTACTCAAGTGTCCAGGCTGTAGGCACTGAAGTTCTCTTCTCCCATGCCATCTACATTTTTAGTATACAAATCAGACTTTAGGGGAGGGAGATTTGAAATCTTAGTTAAACACGAAACCAATACTAGTATACAGGTTTGGGTTTGACAGTGCTCTAAAATGTACAGAACCAGGGTTCTGAAAAGGGGGTGCAGATAGTATGGCACATAGTCACATTTAACAACACATTTTTCTCCTGTTAAAAAGAAACTAGAAACTTGACCAATATTGTAGGGGACTAGCATTATAATATTCAGTTTAGGATCAAAGCAGAAAAAAATATAACTGTTGGAATGTGCACTTATTTGCAGGGGTTAAATAAAATTATATGAAATTCGGTTATACAAAGTGTTTTTTTAAAAGTATGTATAAAGTTTATATATAAATTATGTAAATATTATATTAACATATTATTAAAAGTATCTAAATATATAAAGTTTATGTATCATTTTATATATAAAAAGCATATTATATAACACAACAAACTAGGCACAAATAGTTAAAAGATATTGTATCATTAGTTCTGTAGTCATTATAGTTAAATGTACATCACTTATTTGGATTAATAAATTAAAATCTAGATTCCTTAAGTGTCTTGACAGTGCCACCAATCCTTCCCTCTTAGTCATTTCTATACCTGAGTTGATGCTGCCACACATGAATTAAGCTTTTTAGCTAGAGCTAAAAACAGTCTGCAGGGCTGTGAAATAGAAGAGAGACATTATCAGCAATAGCTAACAGGAAGCAAAATTGCAGAAGAAAGCATGGGTGACTGGTGCCTCCTGAGTCAGGGGGGCACTTGCCCCCCCCTCCCCACTGGCCAGTCAGCAACTGGGGGGAGGGATCCCCCTGCGGCTGATCCTGCTGACCCACAAGTGGCAGTGGCACACTGCTTGCACTTCTGGGTGAGCGTGATCGGCCACAGGGATCACTTCTTGTGGCGCCCCCACTCCTTGGCTGGCACTCTCAGGAGGGGCGCCAGCACTCTCGCCTGCTCCCCCTGTTTGGGAACACTGGCTATCAGGGGGTGTACCAGCACTCTCAGGGGGTGCACATGCACCCCCGTGCATCCCCTATGTGTCACCACTGGAAGAAAGGATAGTTTGAAAAGTGAAACATCAAGGCCATTAAAAAAGAGCCATTAACAAGTGTGGAGTGGAGACAGATTAGTAGGAATTGGGGAGATAATAATGAGGGGGAAGTCAATTGACTCTCTTAGTACTACCTGAATAGAAATGTTGCTGACTTTCTCAGGCAGCTGGTGTTAAAGTTTGGGTAGAACAGGTGGTGCAACTACATCCCCTTCCACAGGATCCACCACTGTGCTCTAATGTGGTGGATTTTCTTTATAAGGTTTTACTTTAAAATGGCAGACCTCCTTGTGATGGGCTGTTCTTGTGAAATTTCCATGCCCTTTGGCCTCATTTAAACAAATCCAGAACATAGGTTCTATCTAGCTTTGACTCTGACCTGCAGAAGAAAGTGTTTAATTTCAGAACTCTCAGTCCTGAAACTGGGAACATGAAAATAGGTCCATTTGAAGGCCTGATTCAAATCCATCTCTACTTACAACAGGTCGTGAGCTGTATATTTTTACATTCCATGACATCCAAAGCATCTGTGGCTATTAGCCAATGCTACAGTGTTGAAATTAAGATTGATTATGCTTCCATCAGCCCAGTTATCTGAGGTCACTCTTAGATATGGCAAGAATTCTGCTCAGATTTTTTGGCTAGAAAGTAGCTGTCTTGGTATTGAATACAATAAGCAAATATATATTGTAGAATCTGGCCTAGGGTGATAACAGATTTATATTATTAACAAAACTGTTTTAACTTACAAACTGGTCTCAAACAGCAGCAGGACAATTGAGGCTCAGCACCAGGTCAGTGGTATTTGAAATTGATTCTGTGGGCCAGATTCTGGCAATACACCCAACTGCTATAGATAGTGTGTTTGACTAATATCTTCCTCAGAAGTAAAGTGGTTTCTTCTGTTTTTGGTCAGTTTTTCCATTTGCCTCCAATAACAACCTATGTGTTTGCCGATTTTTGAGCCCTTTTCTTGCCAATTTTTTTAGCCCCTTTTTGAGCATTGGCCCTCGTATTCATGCTGTATGCCTTGTTGGATAAAAATACCAAGCTTCTGCATGTTTATGCATTATGATTAGGTGCCATTTCTGTATGCATCATCCTGCATGCTTAGTGCATGGTATTGGCCCTTATGGCAAGCTTTTTACTTCTGTAGTCATCTATGTAATCATGGGAAAGAACCCAGCTCTCAGAAGCATTGGGTAATGCTGTACTGAGATCAACATCTAGTAAGTTTTTGGCGCCAAGGAACAATTGTGGAGGAACCATTTTCTTAAACAGAAATGGACTGAACAAAAACTCTGGATCCAAACTTCCTCATATATCTGAGGAATTCATCTTTCGATTTGTGACCTGTGTTCATCTTTGGAAGTACCTTAGATCAAGACAGATTCTCATTGAGCACTTCACCATGAAGGAATCTTCATGCCTCCTGTCCCCAGTGCACTTTCCTTTGGCATGGGAAAAGGTTGTTAAATACAGTGTATAGAAACTGTTTCTGCCAATATTGCTACATATCCCATCTGCAACAACCGGTATGGGCTTTTTTTTTTGGAATTTTATTCTAAAAACAGTGTTTAAAAGCCATCTTTTAAAACAGAGGCTATATTGCACCACACTCACAAGAACAACACAAACCTCTTAACCTCAGCCTAGGCTGTACTGCCCTCTCAAAGGCTCATTGTCCATGGAGAAAAACACAGGCCAGTGAGGCAACTGAAAGATCTAAGAAATGTTATAATATAGGGTGTGGGAAAGCCATGAGAACCAAATTTGAGTTCAGTCCCCACTTTGGCCATTCATGTAGCTGAAAAAAGCAATGGGCTGAGCCCATGAAGCAGGTCCCAGGCCCACAGGAAAAATGTGGCCTTTGCCTTTACTGTTATTTAATAATTTTCTATATTACAGATCTGCCAGTGAGCCCTCAGGGCCTTTTGGGATACTTCTGAACCCTTGCTAGTCTGTAAGTCTTCGCTTTGTCACATTCAGAGAGCTCTAGGAGAACAGGGAGCCTACTGTACTGTCAGTAACATTTCTCCTTGCACAGCACTCACTCTCGCACTACTGGTGCTTTCCTTTGCAAAGAATGTGTAGGCTGTTTAATTGCTAGTAGAATATATCAGATACTATGAAGTACACAACGTATCTATTCTTCGGAGTATTTTTAATATGAAGTTGGTAAAACAATTTAAAAGCAAAGTAAAAATGGATACTTTTTTCTAGAGGTTTCCTTATCTAACACATTTGGGCCCTGTTCTGTTACAGTCTGTGGATTAAAGCTTTTCCCATTGTGTTTATATACTTTTATATATTATATTTATCCTATATTTATTATTTCTGAAACAGTCTCCTTTGATATCTTTAGTAGCTGTGCTCTATTTTTTCTGTCAGTATGACATGGCTGGATTTTCTAATAGTTAACTTACTTCATTTCTTGTTTTGCATTTACATAATAATTGTCATCTCATTCCAGGATCTAAAAGTGCTGTATTAACATGGATTAATTGAAGCTTACTACATCCCAGTGAAGCCTAGTCAATCAAAGTTTTAGGAGTTCAAGTTATCCTCCAGAACTCTTATCTGCAGTTCTGGGGACTGAGTTTTTACCCTGTTCTTTCATACTCCCTTTCCTGACTTGCAGTCCTCCTGGCTCAGTCACTAGATCATTCTTGTTCCATAATGATGATCTTAACATGCTGTCAAGTAGTGTACAGGATAAAATGAGACTGGATATCATTACTGTAAGGCCCATTTGCAGTTCTTTTGACAAATTACACCTACACACATTCAGTTTCCTTTTTCTTGTCAGCACACTATGAGAGATTTAGCCTAATGGCCCACTTTGCATGTGTTGTAGAGAAAGAGAATGACATGGCTATTTTTGTGTTACTGTCCAAGTACAATGAAATGAAGATAACCAAAAAAGGTAGAGAAAAGTCAGTGGGATTTTATTTATAAAATACTCAGTTTTAATACCTTAGGTGCTAATTATATAGCCAAAGGATTCAAAATGAAAGACCATTTTACCTTCATATCATTCCTCTATTTTCCCTCTGTTTTTAATTACATGTTTTTGAGGCAAAAAGAAACAAAGGTTAAAGATATAATTTCCAGCCAACACTTGAGAAAAATATGCTTATCACCTGAAATAGAGTAGCAGCTCTTAATTCAGAGACATGTTGATGAACCACAATGGTGCCTTGTAGGCTGCAATGAAAGAAGGCTGTTAATGGCAATTTTGCCAATAGAGACTACAGTAAGTGCAAACGTAAAATTTTCAACTGGGAGACTTACCTGATGATGAAAGCAAGGCATCTTCTGTTTCCTATATGAAGGCCCAATAGCATTTGTCTTTCAGTTATTTCTCCCAGCCAATATTATTTTTCCTATCATCTCTGCATCAGAAAACTCACTTAACCAATCTCAGTAAGTTGGTTGGGATTCAGACTTTCTTTTCCTATGTGTAGCCTACTTTGTGACAAAGCATGGCCATTTTTTTTCATTCCTCAGATGATTCTGCTTGTCCTAGGGGTCCAGCACACACAGAGTTGGGGAGGATTGACTGTTTCTTCCCATGCCTCAGAGCAACTTTTGAATCTATCGTTCCAATCTACTTTTTAAATTGATGGCAGGAGAACAGAATGCAAAGTAGGTGGGCATGCTGCAGCCATCACCTCCTGCATTCACTGTGATTCATTAGCTCAGCATCAAAAAGACATGCCAGGGTCCAATAAAACCTTGTTTTGAAAGAAACTCAGGAAGAAGAAATGAGAGGTGCCCAATATTGTACTGTAATTTTTTTTCTTCCTCTTCAGAGTGAGTTTTCCACATTCATTTAAGTACTAAGCATTCCTCTCCATTTTCGCTGCTCTTTGATAATGATGAGTGCTGATTGCTCAAGGATACGATCCTCAAAGCACAAAAGAAAACTGTTCCTGTAAAGAGGAAAGGTAGCAAAAGGGCTGGCAATCCCTCCTGGCTTAATAGGGACATTGTGGTCCTCTTAAAAAAGAAAAAAGAGTTGTATACACAGTGAAAGCTAGGGATGGTCCTCAGGGAGGACTATACAATAGTGGTCAGCACTTGTAGGGAAATGATCAGGAAAGCCAAGGTGGCAGCTGAGTTTAGGTTAGCCACAGGAGTCAAGGACAATAAGAAGTCTTTCTTTAGATATATAGGCAGTAGAAGGAAAACAAATGGAAGTGTGGGACCCCTGGTTAACACCTCAGGACAGCTGGTGACTGACGTTCAGGAAGAAAACTGTACTCCTGAATGCCCACTTTGCTTTGGTATTTCATCAGACCAAGGGAAAAGACAAGTGAGATAAGGCTCATAGGGGACATGCCAGGGCTGACAGCCTCCCCACAGTGGATGCTGAGTGGGTGCAATACCAAGTAGAAAAGCTAGACATTTATAAGTCAGCAGGGCCGGATGGACTTCATCTGACAGTGCTGAAGGAGCTGGCTGAGGTCATCGCAGAACCCCTGGCAAAGCTCTTTCAGAATTCATGGCACATGGGAAATCCCTGAAGATTGGAAGAGGGCCAACACTGTGCCCATCTTTAAGGGGATGAGGGAGGACCCGGGCAACTATAGGCCAATCAGCCTAACCTCTATCCCAGGGAAAATCCTGGAAAAGCTCATTAAAGAATCTATGTGCAATATGCTCACGGAAGGTAAGATTCTGAATGACAGCCAGCATGGCTTTGTCACGGGTAGGTCTTGTCTTACCAATCTCATCTCCTTCTATGAACAGGTCTCTCACCACCTGGACATGGGAGACGAGGTAGACATTATATACCTAGACTTCCAAAAGGCTTTTGATTTAGTATCCCACAATGTCCTTGTGGGAAAACTGGAAGATTGTGGGCTCAGCTGTTCGACGGTTCACTGGGTGGGAAACTGGCTACAGGGTAGGACCCAGAGAGTTCTCATGAATGGATCTGTGTCATCCTGGTGCAAAGTGGCCAGTGGTGTCCCTCAGGGGTCTGTATGCTTTTCAACATCTTTATCAACGATTTGGATGGGGGAGTGAAAAGCTTGCTGGCCAAGTTTATGGATGACACCAAGCTAAGGGGCAGTGTGGTCATGTCAGAAGATAGGTTGCAGATACAGGTGGATCTGAACAAGCTCAAGAGTTGGACAGACTGGAACCAGATGATGTTTAACACTTCCAAGCGTAAGGTGCTCCATCTTGAGGCAAACAGCCCTCAACATCCATACAGGCTCAGTGGTGAGAGCTTGACTTGCACGATGGCTGAAAGGGACCTAGGGGTTATGATTGACCATAGCATGAATATGAACCGTCAGTGTGATGTGGTCAGCAGGGCAAATAACACACTGGCATGCATCAACTGATGCATCTTGTGTAAAACTAAGAAAGTGGTACTCCTGCTGTATTCAGCACTGGTGTGACTGCGTTGGAATACTGCATCCAGTTCTGGGCACTGTACTTCAACAAGGATGTGAAAAAACTTTAGAGGGTCTAGAAAAGAGCCACCCATATAATCAGGGACTTGCAAGACAAGCCATATGAGGAAACGCTGAGAGACCTGGGCTTTTTTAGTTTAAAGAAGAGAAGGTTGAGAGGGGTCTTGATAGCAGCTTACTGCTATATCAGAGGAGTGCATCAGGAGCTCAGTGAACAACTGTTCACTAGGGCAGCCCTGGGGAAAGCCAGGACCAGTGGATACAAACTCCTAGAAGGCTGCTTCAGACTTAATTCCAGAAAAAAACTCCTTCAGTCAGGGTGTTCAGACTGTGGAATAAACTCCCTTCAGAGGTCATGCAGTCACTTAACCCTGGAGGTTTTCAAGAGGAAACTGGACAGTCTCTTCACTGGGGTCA
>NW_017729022.1:98247146-98250647 GCF_001723915.1 Gavialis gangeticus | reverse complement strand
TGGGGAAAGCCAGGACCAGTGGATACAAACTCCTAGAAGGCTGCTTCAGACTTAATTCCAGAAAAAAACTCCTTCAGTCAGGGTGTTCAGACTGTGGAATAAACTCCCTTCAGAGGTCATGCAGTCACTTAACCCTGGAGGTTTTCAAGAGGAAACTGGACAGTCTCTTCACTGGGGTCACTTAACCCCAGTTGGCTTCCTGTCTAAAGGGGAGGGGGAGGCTGGACCCGATGATCTCCAAGGTCCCTTCCAGCCCCTAACAATCTATAAAACAGTTTGCAGACCCCCTGCTAAATAAGTATAGGCTAGTATACCTTGCGGTGATTTTACTATAATGCTCCATTTGAGGACTAGTAATTTTGCTGCTGTCTTAGACTGCAACCCTAGCCCATTCACCATGGAGAACTATGGTCACAATCAATCACTAGTGCAGATCCTCAGATTGTGTAAATTGGCACAGGAAGTTGTACATGTGAAGCACTTTGTACACGTGTGCTACAAATGAATGTGTGTCTGAGACATTAGACAGATCCTATTTCACTTTTGAATGTCTAAACAGCACTTACACTGCTGTGCGACATTTAAGTCACTAAATTTGATTCTATTTCATCCTGTGCAACAGACTGAATTCTTTTGAGACAACTGGATTCTAGGGCTGTGCGAAACTTCAGGTGCTGATTCAGTTCGGAGGAGATTCAGCCTGATTTTGTGGCTGAATCTCCAAATCCAAATTGAACGGGGAGACCAGTAAAAAGGTCTGAATCAATTTGAAGCCCCCAAATTGATTTTGAAAAGATTCAGAGATTCTGTGATTTGGGCAGTACCCACTTGATGCTGCAGGGAGCTGGACCCGGGCTCCAGGTCAGTAAGTAGGGAGTGAAGGGGGACTAAAGGAGGGGGAGGGGACCATGGGAGCACCCCCCTACCAGGCCCCATCCCCTGCCTGCTCCCCAGCCCCCCTGAGTGCCCCCGACCCCTGCATGCTCTCCCAGCCCCATTAATGGCTGCCCTGCCCAGCCCCACTGTCCTGGAGCTTTAAAAAAAAAAGCCCCATACTCACCAGATGCTGCAGCAGTTGTTGGGGCTTCTGGGGGCTCGTGGGAGAGCCCCCCTATGCAGTGCAGGTCATTGGGGGGCAGTGAGGATTGTCCCCCCCACAGGAGCTGGTGAGTATGGGGCTTTTTTTTTTTTTTTTCAAGAGCTGAGACACTGGGGCCAGGTGGGGCAGTCATTGATGGGACTGGGAGAGCAGGCGGGGGATGGGGCCTGTTTGATTAGGAGATTTGGCCAATTCAGTGGTGGCCAAATCTCCAAATCAGATTTGGCCAAATCGATTTGGGACAATGATTTGAATCCAAATCCAAAGCAAATACTGGCCGCTTCACACAGGCCTCCTGGATTCCTCATACATCTCCATTTACACAGGCCTCCCAGATTCCTCATGCATCTCCATTTTATCCCCTAAACATATGAACTTGGTGTACTGTGCATACTCAAAAGAGATGCAGTACTGGCACCATTAGATCACTGGATTTCTGTCAGTAGATAAAATATATTAACAGCATTAGGAGCAGATAGTAGGATTCTTTGTGTGGTGTTCTACCTGCTTGAAACTCCCTCCCATTGGAGCTGTAATTTATGGTCATACTATGCTATTTGAAATCCTGTAGTGGAAGTCCTAAATATAGTATATCTTCATGCAGGGAACAGCTACTGGAAGATACTACTGAAACAACTGAGATCAGAATAAGGCCCATTGCCTCAAATTTGTCTTCAATGCACCGCCCCCAACTGAAAAGCAATGATAATATTCATAATATTGATATTCTTAATCATATTATTTTATCTCAATGCAGATGTGTTTTTTTGGATGAACCTGGAGTTTTTAATGTCTGACCCAGTCTGGAGATTTTTTTCTGGAGCAGTTTATATGTATTTAAAAACAATACCAGATGTATAAACATTCATATAGGGCCAGACTTTGAATTAGATAATAATCTATTGATGTCAACAGAGCTGTGGTGATTTACATTCTAATGATTTGCCTCATAGCTCATATTTGAAATATTACCTGAAAAAATTGATAGTATACATCTGAATGCATCTTTTTTTTTTGAGTTCTGTCACAAGCATTTTACTATGAAATTCCTAATAGCCTTATCACCTATTTAATCTTTTATATCAAAACTAGAAAGAAGAAAACTATGAAATTGCATTATTATGCCTAAGGGCGATGCTACAATATTTGCTTTTTTAAAATATAGAAATGCAAAGTAATGGATGGATTAAATACTAATATTATAAGCATTGTGCCTTGAAATAAGTCCCTACCTTTTGCCAAAGCTGCATCATTGGCATCTTACTATTGGCCCTATAAGCTGATGGTCATGTTAGCACATAAGAACTACCATTTACTGGGTCAGACCATTGGTCCATATTGCCCGGTATCCTGTGTCACACACTGGCAGAGAGTGGGTGCTGAAAGGGAGAGTATTATGATGAGAGTTTTTCCCACTGTTCCTCTCTCACTTACAGCCTTCAGCATTTAAGGTCTAGGAAGTTCTGAAGTTCTAGGAAGTTCCAAAACAATGTCTAAACAGCTGAAAGGTATACAGAGTTTCAAGGAAAAATGGATGGGCAACTGGTCCACCATTTCTAGTGGGGAAATCCCACTGAAATGATCTAGATCAGAGTGGTTCAAGTCTGGCTGGATCGGGCCTACAGCGGACTCCATGTCCCAGTAGCCCCTGCCCATGTCACTGCGGCCAGTTTCCATGGAGACCCCAGCAGTGGTGGGGCCATGACAACATGGAGCCAGGGTTTCCATGGAGACCAGGCGGGGTGCTGCTCCAGGGCCAGGATCTTGTGGTGGTGACAGCATGGTCCAGAGCAGGAGCAGAACTGCAATCCACTGCCTGCGTGCCTTGGGCAGGGGCATGTAGGCAGTGGATTGTGCCTCTGCCTGGCTCTGGACCATGCTGTCACTGCCACAGGATCCCAGCTCTGGCCCTGGAACAGCACCTCACCCAGCTATGTGCCCTGTGAGCACTGCTGGGGCCAGTCTCCATGGAAACCCTGGCCCTGTGCTTTCACAGCACCACCGCTGCTGGATATATTTTGGATTAAACTAGTGTTTAAAGCTGGGCTCGGCACCTTGGGCCCCTATACATGTGCAGGGAGCCTGCTCTGATGCACTGGAAATCCAGCACATCAAAGCAGACTCAATTAATTGAGCCTGCTGAAGCACGGAAATTAATGCACTCGAGCAGACTCTAGTCTCATGTGTGTCATTGTCCCCACGCTGAAAAATGGTGGCTGGGCACTTTGAACTAAAGCTCATTCCATTAACTTTAGTTCAAAGCACTCCACCACTATTTTTCAGTGCGGGAATGCTGATATACATGACAATCATAGTTTCATAGTTTCTAGGATCAGAAGGGACCTTAGCAGATCATCTAGTTCAACCCCCTGCCATGGCAGGAAATAGTACTGGGGTCAAAC
>NW_017729022.1:98230532-98247135 GCF_001723915.1 Gavialis gangeticus | reverse complement strand
CTCCTGGAGTATTTGAAAAAAATGCCCCTTGATGGTCAGCATAAAAATGTTTTCTTGGTAAAGCGATAATATTGTAGACTGAATTGTCTCTTGTCTTTAGAGAACTATTTATATAAGAATGCTTGCAGTTCTTCTAAGCCTTCTTGCTGCCTTTATTATTACTATTTCTATTATTAAAACTTTAAATAATATTTCATAATGCTCAACAGAGATTTCTAAATCCACTTAATCAGCACAGTTACTACCATATGGAACATAGTTTTTTTCTTACTTACTAGTGCCCTTGTTTGTTAATAGGAGTCTCTATTGTGGATGGGATAATGTGTTATTGCACTGCAGTCTAATAAGCATGACATAAAATATGACATATGAAATTAACTCCTACCATGTGGAGTTCCACAACTGGGGACGATGCACATATGGTCATATTGAGTCTCTTTTGGTTGCATTATTGCTCTTCTACTGTAAGTGTCTCAGCAAGAGCATGGAATCAGAAAGTACTGTGGTGGGAGGGGGAGAAAAAGCAAAACAACAACAAAAATCTGTCCCAACATAAAGAGATTGGACTCAGTAATAAAATGGTTGCCGGTAGCCTGTTGCATAATACTGTTCTCTCATTGAAGAGTGCACAAAACAAGTGATTGAAAAGTCAATTCATGTTGTTACAGATTTCTTGGAAGGGATTATAAAAAAAAGTTACGTTTGGAAAATGAATTGTATTTTATGCTTCAGTGTGTTAAGTGCTAAAGCATAGCTGGCCAAATGACGCCTGGAGAGCTGTACTCGGCAGTCTCCGAGATCATTGAATCCAAGTGATGGATAAATTAAATAGTGGCCTCTTTTCTTTACTCTTTTCTTCCCTGCCACCTCCACCATTTACAACAGTGGAACAATGCCTAAAGCAGTGTATGAGAACCTTGACAATGGTTGGAGCTCTCAGGCAATAAATTATGGATAGGGACCAAAAAATGAGTCACTAGTTGTGTATTAAATATGTATGCACAAGTCTCTGTAGCTATCCATTCTGGCCATGCATATGTGTTGTCTGACATGTAGTCTGATATGTTTAGAATTCCTAATTTGTTTTCTGGAGAGATCAAAAGTATTTTCAGGTTGGGCAGTTGGCTTGCCAGCAGTATTTGGCACTGCAGAGCAGAAGGCCCTGGGTTTGGGATCATCCTTGAGATTTTTCACCCTGGGACTGAGAGAACAAAGAAGATATAAGGCATGGACCAACAGAATACTGCATTTCCCAAGGAGTACAAGTGTCTGGTGAGCTAAATGTGTCCAGATATGACCTGGAAAATATTTAGCTGCTGGATACTTGGGTTTGTGCAAGCCAGAGAGGATTTAGGGCACAGAGAGATTAAAGGGAATTTGCAAGTCTCACAGAAGCATTCCTTCCAGCTAGCTAGTGTCTGAATTTAGACTCAGACATAATGGCCCATGTAACTCGGTTATACTACGTTCATTTCTCATTCAGTCCCCACTCCTACTCATAACCATAATACCATATTTTCTTGCATATATAATAGCTGCTGCCTTTTTTCTTCATTATGCCTTTTAAAACGAAGGTGTGTATCTTCTTCAAATGTGTGTTGCATGCAAAAAAATTCAACATTATAAAGCAAGTAAAGCAAATTCCCTATTTTCTTTCTTTTTGTGTGACCTTATGAAGTGGCTGCTTCTCCACTCAGCCAGCCACTAATATTTCATTTCTATTATTTTTATGATGTTTTGTCAAAAAAAAGTGGCATTCCATTACTATCTAAAATACAGTATCACCAGATACAGATATGGGAAGTATTTGCCTGCTCCAGCAAAGCTGAGCTAACTTTTTCAAGCCTGGTACAAAATTGATATTTTGGTACGTAAGTGGCTTGACTTGAAATTGGCTGACTTTCTACTGATATCAGGGGAGAGGCCAACACCTTTAAAAAAACTGAATAATTTTTAGGTGCCCAATTATGGATTTAAGGCACTTAATTTTACCCAACACTGAAATCTTTTTATCCCATGTGCTTAATACCTGGGGCAGTTCAATCTGGAGGGACAGCATGTTTCCTCTAGGACAACTGATAGAATGATGTTAGTACTGTAACAGGAGTGGGTGACAAGCTGGTGCTGAGCTTGGGGAAAAGTGGCCCCTCTCCCGCCCCATGGCCAGCGCCCCATGCTGCATCCACCTGAAGCCTGCATGAGGCTGCCTGTGCCTGCAGCAGGGAGTGCTGGCCATGGGGCAGACGAGGGGCCGCTTTTCCCTGTGCTCAGCACCAGCTTCTTCCCTGCTGGCGAGCAGGGAGTAGGGGCTGTGCACTGCCCCCCGCCTGTATCATGGGGCTGGGGGGCCCTGGGTGTTAGCGGGCAGGGAGCCAGTGGGAACACAGGGTCCACACTGGTGTCGTGAGGCCAGTGCCGGTGGGGCCCAGAGCAGGGTGGCAGGAGCGCAGGGTCCCAGCCAGCAGGGGCTTTATGGAGCCGGGCCAGCTCCCCTCTCTCCCTGCTTGTGCAGCCCAACCCAACTCCACAGACCCCTGCCAGCCTGCGCACCGCTCTGGGTCCCACCAGTGCTGGCCCTGGGACATTGGTCCCAAGACCTTTCAAAAAAGGGAGGAAAGAGGACCCAGGAAACTATAGGCCACTTAGTCTTACCTTAATCCTGGGTAAGCTTTTTGAGAGAATTATCCCCTGTGGGCAGTAGCTGCCCTGAGTACTGGGCTGCATCTTTATATCTTTGCCAGAGTATGCGATAACTTCTTGGGATACATGAGAAATGTGGAGTCCTGATGACATGAAATAGTTTTTTATTAAAACACGGTCAGTCTAAAAACAACTGAAAAGTGATTTAGCCAGGCTGTTCCTGGATTCAAATGTCATCTTTTATAATAGTCTCCATTTTTTATAAAAACTGTTGGGCTGCTGGGAAGATGCATGATTTTGTGAACCACGTTAATTCAGTTCATGTACATGCATATATTAGGTGCAATGCAGTTTTGCTGTCTGGATGTATAGGTGGCAGAACGCATATATGTAAATTTAGATGATTTATGTGTCCTGATTGCTTGTTGTGAACACAAATGAAATAAAAAATACCCACTGGCAAGGAAATAACCTTGCTAATTTAACTGCATCAGCTAGTGAGTGTCTCTTTCTCTCTCTTCCTTAATGGATAACTTCTGTATGTATTTTAGCAAAATAATTATTTGGATGTCTTTTCTCTTATTTTTTATGTATTCTTGAGGGATATTTAATGACATTTTAATGTAGGGAGTGTTGTATAAATTGAACCAAGAACAGTTATTTCTGGCTATTTATGGCACTTGTGTTCAAACCCATGGAAAAAAAACACATCATTTAAAGCTGGAGCAGTTTCTTTAGACAACAATATGGAGCTTAGTCAAGTTTTTCAAAGCTATTGTCTAATTGGAAAAATAACCCTTCTTCACCATCACCTCTGAGTGATTTTCACAGAATACACCATGAGTGAATGTGAACTTGAAGAAGATCCCATTGTCTGTTCATAGGCACTGGCAACAGCACAGTGCTAAAAGGATCTGGCTCCTGAAAGGGACAGATTATGCTACTAAATGAATTTGATCTGACATTATTGTCACTGAATAAAAAGCCCCTTTCTGATATCAGCCTGGGCAAAAAAAAGTAAAGTGACTTGTTCTGCTACAGGCGCAGAGCTGGGAATGTTGAACAAAGAGTTCACAAGACCCATTTTTTTTTATGTTAACATTATTAATGTCCTTCCCAAGTTGTTTACATCTGTATTGTGAAAAGCATAGTGACAATGAAATTGCTCAAGGATGGAAGAAGGTGGAAAAGCTTAGTGTTGTGTATGAGGTATAATAGTAGAAGACCTGAAGCAGCAAGGTTCACTTCTTCCACCTGTAGGAATTAGACATTACCTTTCCCTGTATCTAAGAATCAGATTGCCAGACTTTGAAAACATCTTATGAGTTAAGGGATCAGCAACCTATGGCTTGTGGACTGGATCCAAGCCATGGGGCCATTTGATCTAGCCCACAGATCCGGAGTTTGGGCAGTATTTGACTTCAGGGGGCTTTGGAGGCAGTTCATTTTCCCAGGCTGCCATGGGGAGCAATGGTGGCTGTGGACCATGGCCAGCTCCTACACAGCTGAGTCCTAGTGCCTGCGTAGTGTTTGCTTCTGACCTGAGCTGTATCTTTCTGACCCACAAATTGAAAGGATAGCTGACTGCTAGACTACTTCAAACTACAGCTTGCTCAACACCACAGGTTGGCAAACTCACATATTTCTCCTGAACTCACAGATTGGCAAACTCATATTACTCTCATTCTGGGCTTTCTCCCCATTGAATACAAAGTGAAAAAATCATGTTTTCAATCACTATCTTCTAAGTCCTCTATAGGATTGGCCCAAACAATCTGAAGAACTGTTACGAATGTGACCTTGACCATATTACTTCAGAACAGTGGAACTGACATCAGTTGTGAAATTTAAGTGCAAAGAAATTTTCTAGATTGTTGTTCCATGTCAATAAAATCCATTCCCACAGAATATTAGAACCACCACAAAGTCTCAGTGTCTTGTGAAAATCCACCATTTTCTTTGTCCTTGTCTTCTCACAAATGCACCTCCCCACCTTACCTCAGAAACAGCACAACTGGAGGTATGAGGTGAGTAAATATTTGTGTATAGAGAAAGACTTTGTCTGATAGTTTTTGGAATTTATATATAGTACTTTGGCTATGGAGATGAGCAGAGAGAGACTTTAATAGACAATGAAGAGTTTGTTAGATGCAGAAATCCTGTACTGGCAGGGGAATGGGTTAGATAACCAAATAGGTCTTGTCTGTCTGTTTTTTCATCCCTGCAAAGTACTTCACCAGAGGAAAGCCAAGAAAAACAACCCTTAGTTCTTTGCTCAAATGCCTTGGAGTAAAATTTCTTCATGGACTTAAACCTGGGAAATGACACACACATTCCTGTAAAAATGCAAAGCAGAGCATAGTCCTCTTGCCTTTTTTTAAAAAACCAAAGGAAAATTAATTTCCACTTACATAACCTCCTGTGATAGTTTAACCACTCCTCCATTTCCACTTATCTTTTTACGGACAGCTAAAATTTCCTCTTTGCCAAAGAGGGACTGTGTTCAGTCCATCTTTGAAAAAATCATTTTCTGCCTTTCAGGTTTTAAAATTAAGAAGGGTTAGTCATTCATTCTTTTGCAGGCAGCAAGGGATAATGCTATCTCATCATGATGACTATGACTTTCCAGTAAGAACAACAAGTGAATAGTGGGAACTTAAGAGAAAAGAAAGGGGGCAGACCTGCTGCATTCCTCTTTATTTTGGTCTGGGTGAGTGGCAGCCCTCCTCAGTGGATGTGTCTACAGTGCGTATTTACTGCATAGTAACCAAAATTACTGTGCAGTATGGGTGTGCATCTACACATGCACTCCTGTATTGCGCAGTAAATATGATGACTTATCCCAATTTGAGCATAAATTTGATACCTGCATCATGCAGGTATCCAATTTACGCCCAATTCATTACTGCACAGTAATGCATGTGTACATTCGTTACTGTGCAATAACCCAGGGGGGCCTCCCTGCTGGGTCTGCCCAGCCACTAGGGTACCAGCCTGAACCTAGCCTCACGGCTCCTGGCTGGCTCCCTCTCCTGGCTTCAACTTGGGACTAAAGTTAGTCCCAAGGGCTGGCAGCCATGTAGCCTGAGGTTGGATGCCCCCCTCCCCACTGGCCACAGGGGCACATGGCAGGCTGCTTTGTCCTGGGACTGCATTTAGTCCCGGGTCACCTGCACATGTAGATGCCCGCCTATTCCTGCTTATTGCACAGTAAATTAAAACTGGTGTAAATGCATACGTAGACACACCCAGTTTCCCCTACTCCTTGGCTGTCATAAATTCTCTGCTTCTTGTTCAATGTTCATCTCTGATTGTGACTTGGGGGCAGGGCAGGGGGGGTTCAGAGGCACTATTTGCCCAACTGTATTTATTGGCTGACAGCTGAGAGAAGCGGCACCCTTTGGGTAACCACAGGGATATATCAACAGCAGTGCCCTGAGAGCTCAGCTGCCCTTCTCCCTGGCAACAGCTCTGCTCCCCATCCCCCAGCAACAGGAATCACGATTGATACCCTGTCCCCTGTGTCTGGACCTTCACTTCTTCACTGCCACCTAGATATAAACTCTTCACTCACCCAGGTACTGAGACCCCCTCAACCAAAGTTCTCTGCCTTTACCATTACTTTCCATGCTGTCTTCCCAAGCACTTTCCTACTCTCATACTTCTATCTCAGAAGTTCCCTTCTCACACATCACCCCAACTTCCCCATCTAGTGTATCTCCAAACCTGTCTGCTTGATCCCTTCCTTTATCTTCCAACCTCTGTTTCTCCAAGCATCCCATGTGTAATACTCCTGTCCCTCAAATACTACATTCTTATTGCTGAATAGGCAGCAGGCTGTGCTCAGGCTGTATCCTCTCTGTAATGGCCAGCAGAAGCATTAAACCTTCCATTTCCTCTTCCTGATGTGCCCATCACCAGAGGATGAAATGACTGAAAGCTTAAGAACCAATGACTTGTGGCTAGGAGGGTAAAAAGTATGTTCTTTGCCTTGTTAGGCAGCTGACTATGAAAAGAACATCAGGAGGCAGCTAACAAGCAGTGAAGAGGAGGTTGTTTAGTAGCAAGGAAGGTAGTGAGTGGATTAGTGGATTATTTAGAGGAGAGGGTGGTGATAAATGATATCTAAGAATTGATTGGTTGTGGAAGAAGAACCAAGGATAAATTCTGTAGGCACAGTTCCACCTACCTTTTGCACCATGTCAAAGGAGCAACAGCCATAGACTATTTTTAAGTCCCCAAGCAGGTAAGAATTCTCCACCCCCAACATCTCCTTCATGCTCAGCAGCATGTTCTCTCCCTTTCCATTTTCTCCCCTCCCTAACCCATCACTGCTTCTACCCTCACTGTCCCCAGCTAACCAGGGAGCAGGGGATCTCCAGAGTTGCTTCTGCCCTGCTCAGCTGGGCCTATGCAAGAAACTGGGCAGCAGCAGACAGTGGATGTTCCTTGCCAGACTCAGGGAGTGGGAACCCACCCAGATTCACTGCTGCTGTTGTTCTAAGCTATGCCAGGGAGTGCAGTCACCCCTCCAGTGCCAGTTGCTGCTCCCACACTACATTTAAAAAAAATTCCTGGATCTGCCTTTGACCAAACATGTTTGCAGCTAAGGTCTTGGAATTATATTGGGGAATTAAGGGAAAGATTCTTAAGGATAGATTTAGAGAAGGGAGCAATTAATTGTTGGAAGTTAAATATCGATGAATTGGGGAGTTGAGAGGCACGTCCAGATGAGTGTGCATGTGCAGTTTGCACATGCAGGTGTTTGCCGCATTGTTAATCTGCCGTGCAGCAGGATTTTTTGACACTGGGAGATCCTGGTGTCAAAAAATCCATTCCAGAAAAAAGTGACATGGTGCACATGGAGGCAGCATGTGCTGCCCAAAACTGGAGGCTGGCTGGCCAGAGCCACAGTACGGCTGCTAGCCAGACTCTGCACACCCAGATTGCTGCTGCTTGAGCCCCAGGAAGCCTTCAGGATCACAAGTAAGGCTGCTGGGACCAGCCCAGGTGCTGGCCAGAGTCTCCCCTTCCCCACCCAAGATAACTTGCTGTGCACCACAGCACACATGCAGGGGCCTTCCACAGGGATATGTGCCACTGCTGTTTGTCCGTGGGGAACACATGTTCCTTCCAAGGAGGAAAAACCAAAAAACCCCCCCAAAATCTTGTAGGCTAAAAGGATGCAGTGGTGGAAGAGATTATAACCTATGTACATGGATAAAGACAGATAAGGAGAGAGAGAGAGAGAGTGTACATGTACACATATGTGCACGCACATGCACATGTGTGAGTTTGTGTACGTGAGTAATACTTGTATACAAATTTGCAAAATGTGCAGGGGCATTATGTGCTCTCAGCCTCTAGTGTATAGCATTTGCTGGTAATGTAATAAAATACCATTTGTTTACTGGATAACACAGTAAAGAATTACAGATAAATACCTACCCAATAGACTTGTAAAATATATATGTTCAAGAAATACCTTAGGATCTATTTAAATTACATATAGCAGTAGAAAATAAGGGGGGAAGGCATGACACATACAATTTCCTCCCTTCTCTCCCCCATTTAATTTTGATATATCCCTGTGGTTACCCAAAGAGTGCCGCTTCTCTCTGGCTAGATACAAACCAGCTCTGAGTCCTGAAGCCTCTGTGAATAATTAGGTACAGCAAGGGTTGACTGAGATCAGCATAGCAATGTATAGCCTTCATTCGAGTGCATGCTCATCAATTTTAGTGGGAAACAGATTATAATATGACCAGTGCCACCTTAGTTAGGGGGCGCATGTACCCCCCCAGCGACCAGTCAGCAACTGGGGGGGTGGGGCCCACAGCTAATCTCGCTGACTGGGGGGGAGTCCCCCTGTGGCCAATTTCACTGACCGGGGACAGGGTCTCCCACAGCCAATTTCGCCAACGGTGGGTTGGGGGGTGGCGCATGGGGCTCCTGGAAGTGTACTCCCTATGTGTCACCACTGGTTATGGTATGATATAACATCCTGACATGTTCTCTCTCAAATGCAAATTTAAATCCTGGCCTCTGTCGAAGTGTCAGACAACACACAGTTTTGAACTTTGGCCTGGCATAGATTGAACTGGCCCAATTTATGGAGGTGTAGCATGTGCTGAATTGCATTTATTTTTCAATCTGTGACTTACTACACTTGTGTCAGTACAGAACATGCTATTGACTTTATAACAACTTTGTAAGTGTTGGTTTCTTTACAGACAATTTGAAGCCTTGATCCTGCAAATGCTTGATACCTTAACCTAAGGTTTTGTAAGTGGTCCCAGTGACTGTAACCTTACTCTTAAGAGTAGATAAATTTGTGTGTGTGCATCACAACAGACCAGGACCCAGGGTTCTGACCTTGCAGTGAATTAGCCAGGGAAGCCCTTATGCTTCTGAAGAGCTCTGGTAACTGCCCCCCTCCCCCCACCCAACCCCCCAGTGAAATACAGGCAGCTAGATCCTGGCAAATATGATCTTTAAATCATGAAATTAAGCTCATTCATTGTTGGAGCAAGAGTGAAATAATATTTACCCTGGTTCACTGCAGTTGTAGGAAAAGTGGTAGGATTTGCCGAGATTTTTCTCAGGTTTTCAGCAGAGGAAACAGAGTAACAGATTCTGTAGTGAAATTGGACATCTTTCAGTCCATTTACAGGAGTGTATCCAGTTCTGCTATTCCAGTCACATAAAGGAACAAATATTATGCAAAGAGAGGACTGTATCTATCCCCCTTTTAAGAAAAAAACAGTGTTTTATTATTTCACTCACTGGACGCTGAGCACTTTTCAAATATATAGTGATAATTTCTGGTCTGAGGAGCTCAAAGTCTCTAAGAACACACAAATATCCAGGGGGAAAGGAACAGAAGCAACAATAGGCAAATTGGATACAGTTTGTATACAAGTCCACCAGAATCATTGTAAGCAATATGGATTTAAAAGCAAAAAGGATTGAAACTGGATGAGCCCAGGGAGATTACACTGCATGGGGCGCCACTCAATATTAGCACTTTTAGATGTCCAAATACCCACACATGATTCAGCAGATAAACCCAGAGATTTCAAGTGGGAATCCATTGAGTCAAAAATATTCTGACCTGTTGAGTTCAGTCTGAGTTCTTGGTGACAGAAAAATTGCTCTATTATTTCTCCTTAGTCAAGAAACAAGTGAAAGTTAAGGGCTGGCATTTTCTGATGGGTGCCTTGAGTCTAAAAAGGTTGGGAACCCTGGAATAATCTATTACCATCTTTATAACAACTCTTTTTGTTATCAAATGCTCCCTCAGTCTTCCCTGCTCCAGATTAGATAATCCCAGTTCTTCCAAGGTTCAGAATTAGAGGTTCAGAAAACATGCATGCCATGTTTTCTGAACCTCTAATCAGGTTTGTTGCTCTGCTCTAGATACTTTCCAATTTGTTTGTGTCTTTCTTGAAGTGCAGTGCCCACAGCTGGGCACAGTAGTCCAGGTGAGGCTTCATCGCTTCTGAACAGAATGGAAGAATCACTTTTTGTCACTTGCATGCAACACTTAACACTTCCCAATATACTATTTGCTTTTTTTTGCATCAGAACTATGCTGTTAATTTATACTCAGTTTATAGTCCAATATAAACTGCAGGCATGTCTACACTTGGTTTTACATGTACCTAAACTTAATGTGCATTTGCCTAATGTACATTAGGGTGATTTAGGTGTACGTCCACACATACGCATGCTAAGGCGCATCAACATGGTGTGTGTACCGACTTGGAACTAAAGTTAGTTCCAAGTCAGTCGACATGCACATTTATGTACCATAGCTATTTGTGCCTAAATTTGACACCTGCTTTTGCAGATATCAAATTTAGGCACAAATAGCCTAAAATAACCATTTTAAAGGTGTGTTAGGGTATACACATGTAAACCCATGCCCTTAATGCGCCTTAAAAATTGCTAATGCACCTTTAAATTGGCATGTGTACATGCACCCTTCAAGTCCTTTTTTACTGCATTGGTACATTGTTGTGCTACATTTGTTATTCAAGGTTATGGATGTGAAAAAGGCAGAGTGCTGGAGGTGATATAAGAAAATGAGATAAAAATATATTTTTTGTTTCTTGGAGTAGTATCGTGCATCTGTTTATTTTCAGACTAGTCAAATGTTGTTTGTAAAATGATCAATCTAATCCACAATAAAACTGATGAGGAAAATTCAACTCTTTATACTAGGAATGCTAATTTAAGTCTCTCTCTCTCTCTCTATATATATATATATTTATATATATGTATGTATACATACACCCATATGTGTATACGTACATATAAATATATAACAAAACTGAGAGATTGTTTTGGTTGGGGGGAGGGGGAGTTTGGACAAATTCTGCCCAGAATGCTATCCACATGGCACATCTTCACACTACTGGGAAATAAAATGTCAATAGAGAGACATGAGAAAATGCCTCTAAACTGGAAAAAGGAAGATGTCTTGAAGCATACAGTGTCTTGCATGTCATAGCTCATTTTATGTACTAAGTTGCAGAGATGAAGTGAAATGAAACATCTGTGTACAATAAAAACCCACGTCTGTCTTAGATTATTGGCAGCTATACATTTATGTATAGCCTCCAAGTATTCCCAATCCTTTTCAAATATCTCCTTAAGATCAACTTGCCAATGAAAGAATATTGTTTGATTAAGTCCTGGGAAGGTGGGGTCCTTTAACATTCAATAGCATCAAGATAAAAATCCCATCAGAGGCAAGCCATAGCATGAAGAGTCTAAAGAAATTATTAGAAGGGGCTGATTTTTGCTGAACAGTTATTTTTATGTGTGCTCCTCAGCAACAGGGTAATAATATATTTGATCTTTTTACATTAAAAAACTTCGCATAGAATGTTTATAATTTAGTTGCATGCCTTATAGGCTTGTTTGTGTGCTCAATGCAGTCTTAGTGAAGTTCCAAGTTCAGCAGTACAGCTCAAGAGCTATGGACATCATTCAAGAAAGCATTTTAGCAATTTCTTAACCTTCAGCATGTACTTAAATCCCATTCACTTCAATGGGACTCAAGCTTGCATTTTGTATGACAATAACCTGTCATAGTTTATGATGTTTTACAAAAAGAGTTTCCCTTCATCAGCAAGATCTGGGTTGCTCCAGTGGTGATTCAAGATGTTTCACTTTCATTTATATTAAGATATTGTTCAGTATGTTCAGTGCAGCTGTTAAGTTCCCATTTGTGTATCCTGTTACACCCTGTTAAATCTAAGAGGCCTGGAAGCAGAATTTCAGATAAGCAAGGATCAGTTGTTCTAGCCCAAAGAGTTTGATAAAACAAAACAAAAAATTAAAAACAAACAAACAAAATTACTGAGAGCTGTTGAACTTGCAAAAACCTCTGAGCTGAAAGTGATATTGTTTGTGTCCTTGAGAAGTGAGGACAAGGTGAGCTTGCTGTGGACTGGACATCCTCAGGTGAACTCAGAGTGTAGCCACTTGGGAAACACTGGACAATCAAGTCCAACACGCACACATGCACGCAAGCAGAAGGAAGCCAAGCAGATTTTTCTGTTACCCAGAAAGGAAGAGTAGTCTGAGGTGTTATGTGCTATCTCACTCTTCAAGAAGTCTATTAAAATTGGCAGGATTATTTGGAGAGTAAAGTAATACAGGGTGCGTCTACACATGCAGTTAATGTAAAACAATAAATCCTGATGCATATCACACCATAGTGTATTGCTCCTGGGCACTACATTTGCACATGTGCCTGGGACCACAGCACATTGATCCAGGTCAGAGCAGCCCCAGCTGGCAGGGGGTCTGGGACATCAGCCTTCCAGCCTGGGGGTTGCTCTGACCCAGCTCAGTGTGCTGTGGAGGGGCTGGCTGAAACATGAGGTGTTTCAGTGTGGGGCTAGCCAGCAGGCACTCCCTGCACTGAAGCACCCTCATGCCTCAGTCAGCCCCATCAGTGTCTTCACATGTGTTGTGGTGGAATACTTTACTTTGCTGCAAGATAGTATTTGTATATGCAAGTACTATCCTGCGGCAGAGTAAATTAGTTTACTGCAGCCTAATTGTGTTGCATGTGTAGACTCTGATGTTTTACTGTAGAGCTAATTAGGCAGTTCCCCAGTAAAGGTTTCATGTAGACATGGCCACTGTTGCTAAGGCTGGCTGTATCTGACTTGTTCTGGGCCATGGCCATGGCAGTCACTCATTTCACCCCTTGTATTTTTTAGACAACTGTATTTCTTCCATTTTCCCACTTTCTTTGTCAACAGTGCACTACTTTTTAATTTAGTAGGATGGGGACACAATCTGTTTTGATGTTGTCAGTAATGTAATTATGGGGGGTGGGGTTTGTCTGTGTGAGAAAATCATACAGAGTTGTATTTTTAAAGCAGAACAACTTGAACTGTTGTCATCTACACAGATCAAAGGAAAGCAATGAACACATGCACCTTATCATAAAAGGCAAGGACGCTAAAGCCAGACAAGCTCAGTGTAATCTCATCTTAAATTAAGGAAATAGAGGTCCCAAAACAAAACTTTGGTATAGTGACTGCCAACCTTACAGTTTCCATTTTTCTATTATGGACGGTCTATAAAAGTTCTGACAAAACAAGGTTATTATCAGTGTCATACTTGAAAATAAGCTCTTATCAATCATCTCATCAATCATCTCAAAAAGTGAAGGTAAATATTTTTGAAGGTATCCAGAGTGGCAGTCTGTCTTCATCAAATGAACATCAGAGAGGAACTGAATTGCTTTGACAGCTGTGGGCCAAATGTAAAAAGCATGAGGAGGGGAAAGATATTCAGGTTCATAATGGATGTGCTAGTTTGGATTGAAAACAAAACCTGATTGAAAGTGAACTTTGGTTTATCTTGAAGGCATGCATGTATGTGTGTGTTACACTGGTTGTATTAACATATCTGGCAGGGAGAACTTTTGTAGCATGCTGCTGTGCAGCATTCCAGTTCATACTGCAAATGAAACTTGGTCAAAGGAATGTGCAGCTATTTATAGACGAGATTTCTGACAATTTTTTTACAGACAAGGAAAGGTATATGGGAGACACTCGCCATTTGCAAGGGATACAATCCCTGTGAATGGGGAAATCTGCAAATACTGTATTGCATTCATGAACGTCATCTGCATTCATGAATGGCACGTGCCCCCTGAAGCTGGGGGGGCATGGCTGCACTGGCAGTGGTGGGAGTGCGGCAGCAGGAGTGCAGCAGCACCAAGTGTGGAGCTCCCGCAGATGCTGCCAGCACTGTAACAAAGTGTCATCACACTGCACCACAAACATTCGAAACCACAAATGCCAAATCCGTGAATAGCGAGAGTTTCCTGTAGTTCTTTTTTTTAAATGAATTGAAATACATGAATAAATCAAAAGAATAGAATTAAATATTTTTCTATGTTATTGGGTACCTGGAATTCGAAGCCATAGCAAAAGCTGGCAATGCCAAACTACTACTATGAGGAGAGCTGCTTGAAAGAACTCCTTGTCATATTTACAAAATGGAGTGGTAAGGCATGATTGGTATTTTAGGAAGGAGCCCTCTAGCCATCCTTAACTGCACAGTCACTCCAGTCCACATTGTGGACCAAATTCCACAATCTTTACTTTTGCTACCATTAGCAGAGAACCACATCCCTCTACAAACCAAAAACAATGAACTAGCCATTTGGTTAAGGAATAGGAATATTCTGGCTCAAGTGATGTTCTTGAGGTTATGAAAATAGAGCCTGGGTCTCCTGGTTCCTAGCCCAGGACCACAGCACCATCCTCCCACCCTTTAAAAATCATTTTCATTAAAAAAAATAGTAATGGCAGAGCATAATGGGAAAACATTTATGAAGGAAAGAGAGGGAAAGTCCTGAGGCTGAATAGACTCATGCATGTCCTTAACATCAGTAGTCCCACACCTAGGTGACCCACTATAGTTCAGGGATGATATTCTCTATAGCCAGCAGCCAACATGCAAGTGATGTGCTTGCCATCACACATCCAGGCATCTTTGACTCCCCAGCCCAAGCACACAGGTAACCACTTACAGCTGGGTCAACTTGGGGACTACCTTAAACATGACTTAGTTCCATTTGCTGTATGCTCAAATTTTAAAATATCCATAATCTTTAAGTAGAATCAAAGCTCTAGAAACTATCTGAGCCTCTTTATAAAAGTACTCAAAGAATTAAATGCAATATGAAAAAGTCAATTTGTGCAAAAACAAATAGAAATAATGGAAATAAACCAGGTATTTTATTTCTTTTGTTTTGTGAGAGCACATTTGCATTATGGGGATGCCTCAGACTCAATATTATGACCATAATAAACATTCTTTAATTATAGGATAATTTCTGATGGGAGATGTATACAAATCAATAAGGGCTTATACAAATTAAAGAACATTCCTTTTTCTAAGCAGTAAAAGTTTGAACCTTTGAATTACTGCAGCAATTGCTTATTACAAAAGTTATTGCTTATTTCAATATCACAAACAAGAATACTTTTAATCAAAAAGGCAAAGGAAGAGTCAAGAAACCACAACATAAAAGAAACTAACCTTTTTCTCTTGCTTTATTTTGTTTTAGAAGTTTTGTGCTACTGCCTTTTAAATTTTACAATATTATCACTTCAAGGCAGGAGCAAGTACCTCTTTAAAAAGTACTTAAATCATTCTTCAGCAATGATCCCAGCAGTACACTATATCTTATCAGAGTAAAAATGAAGTGTGTGAGGCCATAACTTAGAGTAGCATAATACTTTAAAGAAGTGGGGTAGCTTAGGTGAATAATTATACTGGAGCACATATAACTCGAAGCCATACTGAGCAACTGGTAAGGTAGAGAGGTAGAGCAAAAGGGACGTTACCTGCTAGGAGAAGGTAAACTGTCCATTTGCTAAACTTTTTAATAAATATTTTTTTCCCCTGTGATCTGAGATTTCAGAGAGCAAGAACTCTTCTAGGCAGAAAAGTATTGCTGCTTATAGTTAAGGCTTCTTAAGTGTTTCAATGAAAAAGGTGCTTTTCAGATGCTTATGGTCTATGCTTAAATATTCGGTCATTTCATAGGAGAAAATTGAGCTGATCTGAAGTATAGATCAAGCTCTGAGTGCTGTTAATGTCCCTATGGAGAAATAACAGAGAATGGAGTGTTGATGGAGTTTGTAAACCAACCTGTAGAACTTTATTGCAGAGATGCTGGTAATTCTTTCTCTAAAAGCTTCTAGAATCATTTTATAGGACTTGGTTTACTTTCGGTTGAATAGACTTATTTCCTGTTCAGTTCAGTGGGATTGTTTCATAAAGATAAATGATAAAAGCAGTTCACAACTGTGTGTTTAAAGAGAATCTCACTTTCATGGAGTGATTCTGTTTTGAAATAGAGACACGTGACTGAATACGTGTCAGCATGGATTTCAGTGAAGTGTGTGAGAGGATAATGTTTGATTTGCCTTGGTTTTGATGGTTCAAAGCCTTCCTTTTGTTTTATAATGTAGTAGTATCTTGATTACCAGGGATCCTGGTTTTCTCTGATTAAAAAAATCTCAAATTCTATCATAAAACCCCCCAAATCCGTGATTAAAATGAAACACCGCTATATATGTAAGTAACAAATAAACACAATGTTTTATTGATACAGTTACAATTTTAAAGCAATTTGGAAGCCTATCAGTGCCTCAATCACTTTAATAAAATAAATTCTACATAGCTATACATTTAGATATTTGATTTTGGTGTTTTTTCATGGAAAATCAGAGTTCCTCCTGCCCTGCTTAGATCACCAAAATGCAGGTCCAGGCCCCTCACCCTCCACCCAGTGTCCCCTGGGCCCTGCTGGTACCACTCTCCCCCAGTCCTGCTGGAGTGGGTCCCCAACTGCCAGGGCTATGGGGCCAGGGACCTGGGTCTGCAGCCCACTGCCCCCCACAGCAGCACCTGA
>NW_017729022.1:98223436-98225532 GCF_001723915.1 Gavialis gangeticus | reverse complement strand
TCACTTTAATAAAATAAATTCTACATAGCTATACATTTAGATATTTGATTTTGGTGTTTTTTCATGGAAAATCAGAGTTCCTCCTGCCCTGCTTAGATCACCAAAATGCAGGTCCAGGCCCCTCACCCTCCACCCAGTGTCCCCTGGGCCCTGCTGGTACCACTCTCCCCCAGTCCTGCTGGAGTGGGTCCCCAACTGCCAGGGCTATGGGGCCAGGGACCTGGGTCTGCAGCCCACTGCCCCCCACAGCAGCACCTGATAGGGTGGCCATCATAGAGGACAGTCCAGTTGTCCTCTGTCCTCCATTGATACTAAACTGGACATGCTTATTTCTCTTGAAGAGAAAAATAGAGGACATAAAGGTGTCAGGTTTCATATCAATAGAAGACAGAGGACAGAGTAGCAGAAAACCGGAGTGTCCAAGCCCCAGTGGCTGCCCATGTGAGGTGGCGGCTGCTGCAGGAGAGCGAAGCACAGAGCCTGGTTCCCCCTCCCTATCGGTGGCACAGCCGGGGGGGTGGGGGTCTGCCTGCTGTGGCACATGCCCCCCAGATCTGTGTGCAGGGTGAGTGCAGGTGTGGGCTAACTGCTGTTGGCTCAGGCTCCCTCCCCTGCTGCCCCTCCCCTGGGGCCTCCATGGCCTAGTAGGTGGGACCCAGGGTGGCAGGGTACAGCAGGGCCAGGCAGGGAAGCTCCTTGCTACTGTAAGCCCCACACCATCCTGGTGAGATGCCCCCTGCCCACCCAGCAACAGGGAGGGGCATGACTCCATGCTGCCACCTCTGCTGCTGCTGCTGCTGGGTGGGCAGGGCATGCCTCGCCAGGGCAGTGCAGGGCTTGCAGCAGCAGAGAACTTCCCCACCTGGTCCCAGATCTGGGAAGCACGTGGCTCCCTGCTCCCCTGGGAGTGTGCATAAGGGCAGGGAGACAGCCGCACCCCACCCATGCCCCAGATGAGCCACCTGCAGCTTTGTCCCACTCCCTGCTCAGGTCCTGTGGCTGCACATTCCAGCCCCAGGCCCCAAGCCCCACATACCATCTGGACTGGGCAGCAGCCCAAGCTCCAGCCCCAGCTCTGCCCAACTCCCTAGCTTCCTCCTTATAGGGGCCTCAGTCTGCACTCCCCTCCTGCCAGACTTACCTGCAGGAGCTGTTCTCCAAGCTGCCTGGTGGCCATGTGCATAACATGGCACCCTCTGCCTGATTGCCTTCCTCAAAATCCCCCCAGTAGACCTGTGCAAAGCGGCTAGTCCTTGTTCTGGGTTAGGATCACTGTCCCAAATTGATTTAGCGGAATCTGATTCAGAGATTTGGCAGTTGCTGAATCAGCCAAATTTCCAAATCAGCCCCATCCCATGCCTGCTCTCCCAGCCCCATCAATGGCTGCCCCACTCGGCCCCAGCTCTTTAAAAAAAAAAAGCACTCACTGGGTGCTGCCAGGTGGGGGAAGAGGGTGATCGCTGCTGCCCCCCACTGCCTTACACAGTTTGGGGTCTTCCAAGAGCTCCCTGACTCCTGCCCACTCTTCTAGCTCCCCCGCCCTCCCCAGCTCCCAGCTCTTTAAAAAAACAACCAAAAGGACCCCCGACTCACTGGCAATCCCTGCTGCCTCCCACTACCCTGTGCTGCATGGGGGGCTCTGTCATGAGCCCCCAGAGACCCCAGCAGCCACTGCAGCAGCCAGTGAATGCTGGGTTTTTGATTTTTTTTTTGAAGAGCCTCCTGGGCTGAGGCAGGCAGGGCAGCCATGGAGGGGGCTGGGACAGTGGGTGTGGGGTCAGGGGGCTCATGGCAGAGCCCCCCATGCACCATGGGGCAGTGAGGAGCAGCAGGGATTGCCCCCCCACCTGGCAGTAGCCAGTGAGTAGGGGCTTTTTTTTAAAGAGCTGGGTGGGGCAGCCATGATGCGGGGGCTGGACAGTGGGTGAGGAGTGCTTAGCAGGGCTTGGAGAGCAGGCAGGGGATGAAGCCTGGCAGGGCTCCCCTCCCATGGTCCCCTCCCCACTCCTGCAGCCCCCCTTCTCCCACCCCCTACTTATCAGCACAAAGTCCGGGTCCAGCTCCTTGTGGCAGCGAGCAGGGACTGCCCAAAATTC
>NW_017729022.1:98186806-98218436 GCF_001723915.1 Gavialis gangeticus | reverse complement strand
ACCAGCCTAGGCACATGCATACCTATCACCAATTCAAGCACATACACTATACACCCCAAAAGTTAGACAAAAATCAATTGTCCATCCCCACTCCTGCAGCCCCCCTTCTCCCACCCCCTACTTATCAGCACAAAGTCCGGGTCCAGCTCCTTGTGGCAGCGAGCAGGGACTGCCCAAAATTCTGAAGCTCTCCGAATCTTTTTTGAATAGATTTGGAGAGCTTCAAATCAATTCAGACCTTTTAATTGGTCTCCTGACTTGATTTGGATTCGGAGATTTGGCTCCCGAATTGGGCCAAATCTCCTCCAAATCGAATCAGCACCTGAAGCTTCGCACAGCCCTACCCCCCAGCCCCTTTCAGGCTGGAATTCTGCACTCCTGGGGGAGCAGGGGTGGGCATATGCCCCCCCGCTCTGTGCATGGGGAGGGGCGGGGGGGGGCTGCCTGCTGTAAGCTTGGGCTCCCCACCCTGCTGCCCTCCCATCAGGGCCTCTGTAGCCCAGTGGAGGGGGACCCAGATTGGCAAGGCAGAGTGGAGCCAGGTGGGGAAACTCCTTGCTGCTGCAAGCACCACACTGTTCTGATGGGACCTCCCCTGTGGTGGCACAGAGTTATGCCCCTCCCTGGATGGAAAGCTACTCACTGGCTCCAGTTGGTTTTGAGTCAGGCCCTATGTACCCTTCGTACAGTTGCAGAGACACAAAGGGTAGTTACAGCCTGTGTGAGCAAACATCTGAGAATAAGCTGCTGCTTGAGAGCTGGGAAAGGGACCCAACTAATGAAGCCTCCTGAGTACCAGCTGCCATTAGCAACTGGCCTTGCTGAAAGCACAGTACTTTTTACTCCCCATCATGCAGTGTTGGGTGCATGTGAGGGCAAGAGTTGAATTTGTTGAAACTTTGTTGAAGCTTGACTAAAACAGAAGTCTCTACAAGTGAGGAGGGGGATGGTATTCTAATTATAGTGGCTCTCAGACAGCTTCTGTAATTAAAACATTGCAGTACATCACATGTATTCAGCATCCCGCATTTCAAAATGGCAGTGGGAGCACTTTAACTAAAACTTGTCAAATGAGCTTTAGCTAAAGCACCCCCATGGCCATTTTGAGATGTGGGACACTGAATACATGTGATGCTGTAACATACTGGAGTGTTATGATTATCATCAATTAATCAAGTCTGTTCTAATGAGTTCTAATTAGAATACATAAGAGCATGTGTATAGGCACCCTACTGGCACAATTTCAGCTCCTGAGTGGGCCAAGGAGGAGTGGATATAAGGGACCTTTGAACCACCTTTCTCTCTTCTTTAACTGAGAATGAACTTTTCACAGCTCAGGAATGAGTTCTTAGCCTTTGTTAAAGAGAACCTCAATGGTTCTAAAACATCCTTCATCCTGTAGAATGGGCACTTTCTCCATTGGGTACAGTCCATCAGCATCCACTCTATTCAAATGCAAATTGGAATTCAAATTCAAATTGGGAATGTTTACAACACCCCTGGTTCATGCAAGGGAGGACCCCAGTGAAGGATGACACATCCAGTCTGTAAATGCAAAATCCCCAAACATATGTGATACAGATGTCTTTGAATAGTAGTGGGTGCATTCCTGAGAGAGCTTATTGGCATCAGCCCAGTGTTGTTCTAAGGTAGCCATGGAAGCAGTGCAGACATGCCCTTTGGAACTCTTAGAGGTCCACTATGGGCTTTGGAGCCTTATACATCACTCTGTGAAAAAGTGTAATTAAAGTTTTATACAGGGCGCAGTTTAAAATATGTTGTAGAAAGAATTAGGAGTAAATGCAAAACATCTGCTAGGGATGCATAGATGGAAGGTATGAAGCCATTTGAATTTTCTCCTTGCAGTGAATAGGCAGAAAACAATGAAGCTACAGGGAGACACAGAACTCTTCAGTGGTGGTAAAATCAGCTAAGTTCACTCAACACAATCCATTTGTAAGCTGAGTTGGCTATCCCTGAGGGTAGAGTTTGTGTTCAAACTGGATGTGTATAAATGTGGATCTAGCTGTTTGGGTTTGGGTCTGAATTTTAACATGGATACTGAGGTCCCGACCGTGACTCAGACAGATCTGCAGTTTCATAGCAACCAAAGTCAGAATTTTCAAGTGTTCAGTATCCACACTCAGTGCCAAAGCTCCCAAGTAGGCACTAGAATAAGCATTCAAGTTTTAAGAAAAGCTTTAAAAAAGATTAAATTCTGGGCTCTTTTTCAAAATCTGATGTGGATGATGTTGCTGTACACTTGAACATCTAACCCTGCCCCCTTTAGAAACTCTGGCTTAAAGTGTCTTTGTTGAAGAGACAATAGCATAACCACTGCTTTTGACAGAGGGTAGAGAGGTGCAATCAGAAGTGGCTTAAGACTGAGCTGGGTAAAAATTAGTGAGCAACTCCTGTAACAGTGTTGTCATTTGAAACTTTTGGTTCAGTGAACCACCTTTAAAAAAAAAAAAAAAAATTAGAAAAATTTCTTATCGCTGGCAAGTTTTTAGCCAGGCTTCACTGGATGAATTTGAAAAGGACTTACCTGAAGTAGGATAGACTTATAAAGGCAACCTTGTTTTAAAGGTAGGGAATGTAAACTTCTCATGATTACAGCAGTATTGCAGCTCTATTCTGGTGACTGTAAGACGTGCCAAAGCTATTAGAACATGAATTTCGGTAAACACTTGTTTTTTCTCTGTGTTACTGGCACAACAGGGTGTACCTAAGCACAGTTGTTGTAATGAAAAAATAACTCAGAGGACTCAGCCAAAATAGGGGTGTTCTCTAAAACTGTTGAGCTAGGAACTAGCTAAATAAATGTCTTACCTGACCACACAAATATAACACACATAATTTAAGGGTCATAATTTGGCTCGGTAAAACACAGATCTCAGGGACTTGATTTTGCACCGGATCTGGGTCCAGCCATGATTGTGCCCTCCCACCTGCATGCCTTTTGCTATCTCAACATAAACGAACTTATTCCTCCTACATTCCAGCCTGTCTATGATCCTTTGCTCTGACCAAATGTCCAGTTGAGTCCACAGGCATTGGAGGTATCAGCCTCTTGAAATGTCGGCTCCATACTACTGGTCTTGGCTTTCTGAGAGATGACAAAGCAATTCATGGTCAACAGCACAAGCGATTTGTGAGAGGGGGCTGTCAAAATTGGGGGGGAGGCACCTTTATACTCAGGCTGTGCTTGCATGAGGGTCTTGGAAAATTCCAAGGATTGCGAAGTCAATATTTGTAAGTATCAAAACACCCCAAGGTGATGAAGCATCTGGTTTACCAACAAAGACCTGGTGATGGGGTTGAGCATGGGGTAAATAAGGCCATTGTACTTTGGGATGGCTGCTCAATGGCCCCAAATATTGCAAAAATCAATACTTACCTGCCTACTTGTGCAAAATAATTTTATTGCAGAATCACAGCCTGTTTTCCCTGAAGTGGCAAAAGTTTTGAGTAGCCTACATGACCAGGAGAGGAGTAGGCAAAATATTTTTGTTTGCAAGCTTGGTTACATCATCACACCAGTGGCTGCTAATCTTATGAAAGGATGAAAGGATGTGCAAAAGCCCCAGTGTCCCAGGGTGAAGTGTTGAAAAAGCAGCTACACCAAGTTCCAGACCACACAACATTTTAAGGGTTGCCAAAATCTGGAATGAGCTCCCAAGGGAGGTGGTGTTCGTCCCATCCTTGAGGGTCTTCAAGAGGAGACTGGACAGGCACCTGGCTGGGATCACATGACCCCAGGGTTGGTGACTCTTTTCTTGCCTGCCAGGGGCAGGGGGTCAGACTAGATGGCTCACTAAGGTCCCTTCCAACTCTATGAATCTATGAAACACCCTACAGTCCCTGCCCCCTGCTTGGTGCAGACAGGTGAGAAGCCGCTGCTGATGGAGAGGGACAAAATGGAGGATGAGGATGAAATGCATGATAATGGAGAATAACACAGTGAAGAGTCCTCTGACATGGAGAATATGGAGGGCATGAGTGACTAGGAGGAGGAGGCAGTACTGCTTCTGCAAATGCTGTTTACCTGGGGTTACTGCTGCACCACTTGAGAAGGATCAGAATGATGATAGAGTATTCAGTGGCAAGGTGTGTTCCTGCTTTAACAGCAATGAGAATAATAATAAGAGGATACAGGTACCCAGGGGACATGGAATACCCAGAGGAAAGTGAAGAAGTGGAAAATAACCGGGCTTTGTTGAGAAACCTGAGGAGGACCAAAATCTGCAGAGCATGGGCCCACAAGAGCAGTTCAGACTGGTGGGAGCGACTTGTGCTGATGACTTGGAATGACCAGCAGTGGCTTGAGATGTTTTGAATGAAAAGAGAGACATTCTATCCTATTGTCTTGATCCTGGGGTCCCACATCAGGAGGCAGGACACTAACACATCTCAGGCCATCCCACCAGACAAGAGGGTTGCCGTGGCCATCCTGAAACTGGCCAACCCATCCAGCCTCCGCTACATTGTGAACCAGTTCAGCATGGCTGCCTGCACAGCCAAGTTGGCAACTCATGAGGTATACCAGCTCCTAAGGAGATTGGTTCAAACAAAATGATCTGCCTGGCGAATCTGCAGCAAGTAATAGATGGGTTCAATGACAAGGGAGTCCCGAACCATCCCAGTGCTGTTCCCTGTAGGGGTGGGGGGAGGGCTTTCACAAACAGGAAAGGATATGCCTTCATGATTCTGCAAGCCATGGTGGACCACCAGAGCTGGTTCACGAAGATTTATACTAAGTGGGCCCGCTCATGTTCAGAAACTCCCCTCCGCTTGGCCTCATGGAAAAAGGGACACTATGCACCCGGCATGGAGGAGACAGTTATCCACGGTGTTCCACCGGTTATATTAGCTGATGCTGCCTACCCCCTAAAGCCCTGGCTCATGAAACCTTATGGAGGGATCGTCACCGACCCACAGAAGCTGATTGATAACTACCATCTGAGAAGTTGCAGGATGGCTGTGGAATGTGGGGTTGGCTGATTGAAAGGATGATGGAGGGTGCTTACGTGCCAGCTTGAGATGGATCCGTAAAACATCATGGTCTTTGTAGTGGTAGCCTGCATGCTGCACAATATCTGTGAGAGCCAGGGAAAGGTTTTCAAGGAGTTGTGGGTAGAAGCAGCATGACAGGCAGTGGCCAGATAACAGAGACATGTCTGGACAGCAGCAGCCAAGGAGAAATCCTCAAGGCGAGGCTAGTTAGGCAGCCCATGTGTGTGATTGTCTGGCAGGATATATTGCTGACAACAACACCTAGGAGTGCTTTGTTCCTACTCTTATGTTAAAATAAATTAATTTACACTTTCAATCTGTGTCTATATACAAGGGTGTGCAGTATTGTGGATGGGAGGTGGAGGAGAGGATGGTCAGGGGAGCGGGAGGAAATGTGGACTGGGTTAGAGGCTTATGCACCATCACCTACATCTGAATGAGTCCCTCCCCACCCCTGCCCCATATGGGCAAGAAGGTTAACTATAGCTCTTGGTGGGCTAGGCAGGTGGGGGACCAAGCCAAACAGCAACCCACATTTTCAAAAACATTTAAAAAACATTTATAAATCATTTCACGACACACCTCCAAAAGCCGTATGTTGCACTGCATGAACAAATTGACGGTGGAACCTGGGCAGGGAATGGGAGGGTTCCAATGAGAGCCCCTATTGGAAACTGTACAAAGATCAATTAGCTTGGGAATGATGGAAAATTAGTCCAGAAACACCAGAACAAAAAAGAAAAGGCAGAAGAGCTCCCCAGCTCGCCACCACCACCAACATCATCAACAGCAATCACCAATCAACTGGGCAGCAACAAACACCCACCCGGCCGCTACTCTACACCCTAAACATTTTATGATATCATAAAAGCTATATAGTAAATGTAACAGGACTAGCTCACTGGAGCCTTTCTGTTGGTGGCTCCACCTTCCTGTCTTGGGCTAACCGCCTGCTTACTCGCCTGCCATGCCTTGATTTTAATTGATTGAGTGATGTAATTAGTGGGAGGCTGCCCACTTTATATGCCCGGTGTCAGGGGGCGCTACCTGCGGCTCCTTTTCCTCCCCTACACCACAGCCCAAGCCTCGCAGATGGTAGTTGACATGGTTTGCCCTATGCCTTGGCCCTCTTCTTTACTTCTGGGGCCCCTCGCTGCCCCCTCTCACTCCAGGGCTCCTCGCTGCTCCCTCTTGCTCTGGGGCTCCTCGCTGCCCCCCTCGCTCTGGGACTGGGGCTGGTGCGCCCCCAAACACTGCTGCACCCTCTCCAGCACCAGGAAACCCCACACTACTGTGGAGCTCCTATGAGGCCTCCTCCACCCCTAATAGCCTCGCCCGGTCCTCCGGTTAAATAGCAAACACAGAACACAAAACACAAAGCCCCTGGGCTACAACGTGAACTAAACCGCCCAGTCAAAAATCCATGTTCTATCCCTACCGGAAAAGTACTTCAACTCAGCTGCCACCAGGGGATGCTTCTTCAGTCAATCTTCAATCTTCAATCTTCCCTTTTCCCTGTGTACTGGCCAAGCTCCCCCCATCCTTGGCCGCTGGAGGGGAACTGCCCTCCTGGCCTTATGCTTGGGCTTAAGAAGGGGCCAAGCCCTGCCCCTTCCTGTCAGCTGACCCCCTTGGTTTCCCTGGCAACCAGCACCTGTGCTGCCCTGGTGACTGGGAGTTGAGCCTCCCCCTTCTCACCACTAGGGGTCTCTCCTACCATTTCTGCTTCTAGGCGTAGGGCATCTGTGTGCACTGCAACAGTAAATAAAAGAAAAAGTACATATATTTGTAACATGGTGGGATGGGAAGGGAAAGGAATGGGAGGGGAGGATTCGCACAGCTTATCTTTGGAATGGGGATTGCAATGGGGTCTTTGAGATTGCGTACTAACAGAGACCAGACCAACCGACTGAACATAGGTGGGTACAAGTGACAAGGTTTTGAGGGGGACAGTGCCCAGGGGAGACTCCCAGTGAGAGGCCAGAGGTGGGGACAGCACAGGTCAGTTTACATGCACCTCCTGCTGTAATAGGTTAGGAAAGACATTATGAGGGCTAGATTGGTATTTGACTCCCACTACTGAAATCTGCGGGGAATGACACGAGACTTAACTCACTCAAAAGAGGAATGTCATGCAAATACAAATGCACTGCACCAAAAAAAATGCCAGGTTAAAACTTTCAGGTTCTCAACATTAACGCCCATTTCATCTATGAACACCCAAAGAAACTGCAAAGTTGCTCTCATTTGAGTTCACTTCGTAATCCCATCTGTATGTTATTCTCCCTTGAACATGTTTTGTGCTGGGATACAAAGGCACTAATTTTCAAGGTTTTACTTGCCTGGAAAGAATTGTAGTTTTACTCCTGCTGTAGTGAGCAGTAGGGCTGTGTGAAATTTTGCCGGCTGTTTTACTTTGACGCTATTTTGACTCGTATCAAGCTCAAAACAGCAAAATTGAAATGAAACAAAGGGCTTTGAAAAAGCACAAAAATGAAATGAGTCCAATCAAAATTTTTTGAAAGTTTCTAAACATTTCAAGTTTCGAAGCTGAAGCTGGGCTTGCCTCCAGGGAAACAGAAAGTAAGGAGAGGGAGGGGGAAGAGTAGGGAAGGACTACTCTCATTATCAACTATGTAGCTGGCCAGTGACTGTGATCCTCCCTGAGGTCCCTTCCAATCCCAGTGCTGTGGGGGTGGGATGGAAAAACAGCATAAAAGGCAGCATTGTTTGAACTGCCCTGCTTTCTGCCTTGGTGTCACTTACTGAGCTGTGTGTTCCATCAGCTCAGCATCAGACAACTACGGCCAGCACTGCTCTTCTTCTAAAGGATTCCCTACTTGCTAAGCTAGGCTATTCTAGCAAGAGGGATATCAGAATACCTTTTTCTTCTAGGCACTCTTATTTTATTATTATATTAATTGATTTATTCTTTTGAATTTTATACTTATACTGGATAGGGTTACTATAGAATTTAATTTATATAGGAAGGCAAATACATTAATATTTTATTTCTATACATTTAAAGCTTTGCAGCATAGATACATACGTACATACATAATACAATTTGTATAGGAAAAAAGATATATTCATACTTGTTTTTATACATTTATTCTTTATACCACACTTACATTTTAATTTATATAGGGAGAGTGATTTATTTCTATCAGTTTCATACATTTCTTCACAGCACCACATGTATAGTTTTGAATTTATATAGGGAGAAAGATTTATTTCTACTGGTTTCATACATTTCTACACTGCACAGCAGCTTCAAGGCACTTCGGAGGAGGTTGATGTAGAGGTGGAAGCAAGCAGCTCAACTGAGTTGGCTCCTCCTCTTGCTGTACCTCTGTCTGCTGATGAGGGGGAAAGTGCAGCAGCATCCAGCCAGGACTGTGTGCATGTGTACATTAGCTGGAGGTTATGTTGTCTCCTCCCTGCCTTTCACCAGGGGATCCTTGGTCCTGGCATTTATAGGGCTGCCGCACTGCCAGCAGTCCCACCAGGCCTCCCTACCCTGGCAGGGTGCAGTTTTAGTGGTCATGCCCAGGACCTGAGACCTCCTCCTTCCCAATAGCCCCAGCCCATGCCTCCAAGTTCATCCTGGCATGGAAACTCAGCAGAGACATGTTCTTCCCCTGCTGACTGGTGATACAGTGAGTGCCCCCTCCAGCTGAGAGTGGGACATTAACTGGTTTTTAAAAAATGAAAGAAAGGAAATAGGTGCAGACCGAGTGAGGAGGGTGGCATTCACTCCATCTGCACCTGGAGCTTGGGGAACACCAGCAGCAGGAGGTTCACCTTCAGGAACATCAGTTGCTCCACCAAACCAGGATCCAAGCAGGTGCAGTGGGGTGTCACTACATCCCCAGTGATGCTGACCACCCTCTTGCTTGGAACACTGGTTGGTGGACAGGACAGGTGATCACAGACAACTGTGGCCAGATCCAGCCACATCTGGCTGCAGCTTGCCCAATAGGCCAAGGGGTCACACAGCAGCGCCTCCACACCTTCGGCAAGATAAGCAGCCAGCCAGGCCTGAGCACTACCTGCCTGATGGTGGGGTCAGGTGGCTCTGGACCCCACCATAGAAGCCATGTCCTTGGCCCACATTGGCAGCACCTGTAGTGGAGGAGGAGACTGGCAGGTGGATGGTGTGCTAGCATGGGACATTGGTCCCTCTCTTCCATGTCCCCCCACCTCTGCCATTCTGCCACCCTGACTATCTTCACCAACAGCTCCATCCACTGATTCAGGGTTGGCTGCTGCATAAATTGCCCTTCACCCTCAGGTCACACATGGCAGCCAGCACATGGACCATATTGGACCGCAAGGGATCAAGCCATTTCCTGATGCCCTCCTTCAGCCGCCTCACCAGTGCCTGCATGTCTGGTGACAGCAGCTTGCCGCAGCCAGGAATATTGATCCCCTGGAAGCTCTCAATTTGTCTCTGAAGTTCCCTTACTACGCGGATTACCTGGCTAAGTAGGGCATCAGCAGTACTGAGGGTCTTTGTGGCCTCAAGGAAGGGCTTGAGGACCACCAAGATCTGAGAGATGGTATCCCAGTCAGCTCTGTTCAGGGGGCCACTGATCTCAATCTCCCTGAGCAAGGCCATCTCATGGATGGCCTTCTGTTGCTCCACCAGCCTCTCAAGCATCAGGTATGTGGAATTCCACCAAGTCTCCACATACTGCATGATTTTGTGCTGCAGGATATTCAGCTCTGGTTGTTCGTCCCACAGCATCTTGCTCCCCTTGATGCTCCAGTGGAAGTAGCCCACCACCTTCCTGCATTTTGAAATGAGCTCGCTGGTGGTGCTGGCACCATCACCGGCAGCCCTGTCTCCCTCCAAGGCATCCCTGAAAATGAGGTGGAACTTATGTGCCACACAGCAAATGCCAACAAATTTGGCACCGTGGACTGTCTTGACCATATTGGCCCCACTGTCCGTGACCATGAACCCATGGGTGAGCTCACCCTGCCCAATGAGCCACCCCTGTGCCAAGCAGTTCATGGTCCCCATGATCTCTGTTGCTGTGTGGGACTCATCCATCACCTCGGCTTGAAGGAGAGCCCACCGACAGCCTGACTGGTCACACCAGTGCCCTGTGAGGGAGAGGTAGGCGTGATCTCCACCCCAGCTGCTCCAGATGTCCAAGGTGAAGTATAAGGCCACCTGTAGACCTGCCTTGTGCAGTTCCTCCCTCAAGTACTCCCTGCATGCCTCATACAGGGAGGGCAACACTGTCCTGCTGAAGGTGGTGCATGCAGGCACTTAGTAGGATGGGGCCACGAGCGTCATGAGCCACCTGGGACTTGGCCGCTCAACTATGGAGAAGGGCTGGCCATCGACAGCAAGCATCTCCACAGTGCTCTGAGTGATCTCGCTTGCTCTTGCAACGTGCCCCACTTTCTGTCTGCCTTTCCCCCACTGTTGCAGGGTGGCCTGCCTCTGCTTTGGGGGAACAGGGGCTTTGGAGTGAGACCTGGAATTCCCTTTGGGCACACTCCCACTGGTGCCAGGCTGAGGAGGAGCAAGGGCAAGGGGGTGGTGCCTGTGGAGATGCATCAGCATCCTCATAGTGCTCATGTGTTTTGTTACCTTGCCCCAGCTGGTTTTGGCTTGGCAATGCAGGCAGATAGTGTACGTGGGATCATCTGCCAGTTCAAAATGATCCCAGACCACACTACCCGCTCGCTTCTGGGGTGTGGTTGCATGTGTGGATGCTGCCATTTTCCACTCATTAACAGGCAGAGGCACAGCAACAGGAGGAGTGGACTCAGCCGAGCCACTTGCCTCTGCAGGCTCTACCTCAACTTCCTCTGAAGTGCTATCTGGGGAAGGAGACCTGGCTGTAGGGGAAACTTGAGGGGTGTGGAGCACAAACTCAGCTGATTCCCTCTCCTTCCCCAGAATTTCCCTTGCTATGGCACTCAGCTCCAGCTCCAGCTCTAGTTCTTTCTCTGGCACTGGAAGGCTCAGCATGGGAGGTGAAATGGGGGTGGAGGAGACTGTAATGCTGGTGCTGGGTCTGCTGCTGGTGCTTCTGTTTGTTGTCATGGTGGTGGTGGTGGTGGTGGGGGTGGTTATGGCTGGTGCTCTTGGAGGGAATGCAGTCTCAGTCACAGGCTGTGGCACTGGCACTGCTCCTCTCTTCTTGCTGCTTGTGGAAACCTCATCCCTCCTAGTTGTAGGAAAGAGGCTGCGTCTCAGTTTGGGGCAGGGGAGAACTTACACCTCTCCCTCTACCCCCTCTTCTGCCCCTCCCTGAAGGCTTGCCAGCTGCCTTTCCACCATACTTTTTGGTGTGTTTCATAGAGTCTTGCTTTTATACAACTATATAAATGTATCTGCATTCCTATATACATTTTGTAATCTATGCTGCAAGGTGTGTAGTCTATGTTGCAAGGTATAAATGTATCTGCATTCCTATATAAATGGTATAAGATATGTAATATATGCCACAAAGTATAAATGTATAGAAATAAAATACAAATGTATCTCCCTCATATATAAATTCTATAATGTATGTATATGCTGCAAGGTATAATTGTATAGAAATAAAATATAAATGTATCCTCCTTCCTATATAAATTAAATTCTATAGTGTAATATCCAATATAATTATAAACATGAAAACAATAAATCAATGAATATAATAATAAAATAAAAGGGTCTAGAAGAAAGAAAAAGTTATTCTGGAATGCCACTTGCTAGGCTAACAAGTAGGAAATCATTCAAATCAATGCTAGTAGTAGCCTTCTTCGTCTAATGCTCCTGAGCTGCTGGAAGACACAGCTCAGTAACTGTCAGACCCCTAGGCAGAAAGCAGGCCAGTTCAAAAAATGCTGCCTTTTATGCTGTTTTTCCATCCCTCCCCCAGAGCACCAGGATTGGAAGGGACCTCAGGGAAGGATCACAGTCACTGGCTAGCTACACAGTCAATATGAGAGCAGTTCTTCCCTCCTCTTCCCCCTCCCTCTCCTTATTTTCTGTTTCCCTGCAGGCAAGCCAGCTTCAGCTTCAAAATTCGAAATGTTTTGAAACTTTTGAAATGTTTCAACTGTCCTCATTTCATTTTGAGGCTGTTTTGAAGCCCTTTGTTTCATTTCATTTTCGCTGTTTCGAGCTCAAAACCAGTCGAAACAGTGTTGAAACGAAACAACCAATGAAATTTCACACAGCCCTAATAGCCAGTTCAGGATTTTAGATGGAAGGAGTTGTGCATGCCTATTGAGGTGTGTACCACTCAGTCTGAATTTTGAGAGGTTCTTTAATTTCTGATCTTCAGATCATTGTGATGTCAGTGTGTTTCAGCTCTCTTAAAATGACCAATGCACTTCAGTTCTGGAGCATATATTACATTTGGTTAAATTAAATCTGTGAGTGCCCCTTTCCCTAACCATTGCCCTCCCCCCTTCTCTCCCCTGCATTAAATTAAGTGGTCCAACATAGAAACAATGATATCACTATTGTCCGAAGTAGTGAAAAGCTCAGTGGGAAATCAAGAGACAGATCTGCAAATTATGGATCTTTGGCCAAATTCAAGAACAGGCTGCCTTGAAAAGATCAAAATAACATTGCATGCTAATGTGGCATTTGATATCAAAAGTTAAAAGGAAAGCTTGTTCCAGAAGCAAGATTGTTTGAGAGAGAAAGAGAGAGAGAGTATGAAATCTTAGAATCATCTATGTTGGAATGCATAAAAAAAAATATGGTTCTGATACTGTTTTCCCTTACTTTAAAAGGACTGGACATGTGGTTATATTTTACAAAAGCAATTTAGGTGACACTAAATCAGTGCTTCACAAAGCAAAAGGTACTAACAACCAGGAATATTAAGTAAGGTAACAGTGAAATATTTGGCAAGACTTCAGATTAACAGAAGCTCCAGCAACCAAAAAAGAGGTGAAATATCTTATTGTTATATATAGGAGGCTTTAATGTCTCATTTATCTGTGGCAGACAAGGTTCTTTGGGTGAATCTGATATCTTTAATAGTTGGAGAACAATTTTTAAGCAAGCTTTCAGGTTAAAAAACCCTTCATCAGGCTAAGGAAGTTTCAGCAGTTGGTGTGTGCTCTTCCTGGGTGGAATGAAAAGTTAAAAAGCCAGAGGCTGGGCTGGTATGCATGCAAGACAGGCAGTCAGTGAAAATGTAGATTGAGGAGTCAATGGGTGAGAGACAGGCTGGGTTGCGGGGGAGAGAAGGGGGATGAATAGTGGAGAGGTACCTGGGAAGTCAGCTGTCAGGCAGCTTATAATGTGTCAAATCCAATGTCTATATTTAGTCCATGATTGTTAGTATCCAGGAGGTTGATGAAGTGGAGTTCATAGGCTCGTCTCTGGGAAGTGTTTTGTAACTTTCCTTTGAGGATCAGGACTGAGAGATTGGAGAGAGAGTGGTTTTCTTGTGAGAAATGTGCCCCCACAAGTAGTTGGGTATTCCTGTCTTTGATAGATTTCTGGTGTGCATTCATTCTGGTGCACAGTTGTTGTGTGGTCTCTCCTACGTATTTTCCATCTGGGCATTTGGTGCATTGAATGACATACATTACATTTCTGGCAGTGCAGCTGTAAGATGCAGGAATGCTGATGGCTCTGTTGTGGGGTGTAGTAATTGTGGGGGTGGTGGAGATGTGTTGGCAGGTTTTGCATTTCTTGTCATGGCATGGTCTGGATCCTTTTGGTGTGTTCTGGGCTTGAGGAAGTTTGCTGCTGGTGATGAGGTTAGCGAGGTTCAGTGCTTGTTTGAAGGCTAGGATAGGTGGCTCTGGGAAGACCTTTTTAAGAATAGGGTCTCTTTCTAGTATGGGTTGCAATTGTTTGAGGATTTTCCGTACAGGTTCGAGGAAGGGGTGATATGTTATAACTGACTGTGCGATTTGTGGTGGAGTTTCTTCTGAACTGCAGCAGTTCTTCCCGTGGTATCCGGGTGGCTCTTTCAAATGTGCGATCTATCTCTCTGGAGGAGTGTCCTTGTTGAGTGAAAGCCTTTTTAAGATCGGTGAGGTGGCAATCCCAGGTCTTCTCTTCAGTGTAAATTCGGTGGTATCTGAGAGCTTGGTGGTATATCACAGCTTTTTTGGTGTGTTTAGAGTGATTGCTGGTTCTGTGCAGATATGTATGTTGGTCTGTGGGTTTCTTACATAACGTGGTCTGTAATTTATCATTCTGGATACTGATCATCGTGTCTAAAAAGGAGATGTTGGTGCTGAAGTATTCTAGAGAAAGTTGGATGGAGAGATGGTGATTGTTGAATTTCTGATGGAACTCTATCAGAGATTGCAGGTTTTCAGGTATTTCTTACTGCACCTTACAGTGATATAGTGTGTTCCCACTGATGTAGATTTCTGTATTTTGGTGCCAGTGCTCCAGATGTTTTTTCTGTAAATCTGTGGAAACTATTTTATTTAGTTTCCATTCACCTTATTTACAATTAATTCATCATGAGTTTTGGTCACTAGAAATAAAAACCCATAAGCCACATACTTGAGACAATTGGATTCTATTGCTCAATTTCATGCTAGGGTTAGATTCACCCAAGCTTTGAAGAGAACATGAACCTTTTGGGTATTGAACAGACTCATTTATTAGCTTTAATTTAGTATAATTAGAGCATGGAGGAACTAAATACATATCCTGTGTGATTATATCTGTATTTAAGAATTCATTCTTTTCTTTTTGTTCTCCACTCCTCTCCCACTTCAGCCTTCCCTGTAACAGATTCAGCCTTTCCTACCTCCAAAATATGTCCTTAGCACTAGAACTGTTCCTCAGTCAGGTCCTTTGACTCTCTGCCTTTTTCTGCCTCTTTCCAACCTGTCTTCTCCAGTTGTGTTCTCTCTATCCTGAAATATTTTTCCAGGTTTCTCTACAGTTACCTAAACTATATTGTTTGTGGTTTGCTTACCATGTAAGAGACAGCAAGACCAGGTATCTCTTCTTCCACTCTAACAGATCTACGTAATAGCAAGACAAAACAAGGACCTAATATCTCCTTGAGTGCTGGACAAGTGACTCAACTAGTACACTCAGATAGGCTCATCAGCCTCAAGGCCCTTTGAGCACATACTAGGGCTGTGTGAGTCGACAGAGATCCAATCCGGCTTCAAATCTGGCCACTTTGGATGGCAGCAATCTGATTCAGAGCTCCGGACTGGGTTTCTACCTTGATCCGGCCGGTACCCACCGTGGCACTTCCGGTTTCGCTGAGCCCCCATGGGCCATGGCAAAGCAGCCTGCACTGCCAAGCCCCACAGGCAAAGCAGCCTGCACAGGGCCCACCTCCTTATCCCTTTGGGGCCTGTGGGAAGGGCAGTGAAGGGGCGGGAGGAGCAGCAACACCCCAAACGCGGTGGCCCAAGCAGGCAAAGATGCTTGTTCAGGTCTCTCAGTTAACCAAAATATTTTGTTATCCAGCACCCCCCATTCCCCATGGGTGCCGGATAACAAAGCTTTTGCTCTATATAGTAGTTGTGCTTAAATGTCAACATTTGCCGGTGTATTCCAGGTAAGGTCAGTGGGGCCTGATCCAAAGCCAACTGAAGTCATAGATTCATAGATTCATAGATTAAGGGTCGGAAGGGACCTAGTAGATCTTCTAGCCCGACCCCCCGCCAGGGCGGGAGAACAACAAAAAACCCCAAAAACAAGGAACGGGACTCAAATGAGTCCAGCCAGGTAGGCATCCAGCCTCTTCTTAAAGACCCCCAGGGTAGGGGCCAGCACCACTTCCCTTGGAAGTTGGTTCCAGCTCCTAGCCGCCCTAACTGTGAAGTAGTTCTTGCGGATGTCCAATCTATACCTCCTCTCCATCAACTTGTGCCCATTACTCCTTGTTATGCCAGCGGGCGCCAGGGGAAACAGCGTCTCCCCCAAACCCTTCTGGTCCCCCCTAGTGAGTTTATAGACAGTCACCAGGTCCCCCCTCAGCCTTCTCTTGTGGAGGCTGAATAGGTTCAGGTCCCGCAGTCTCTCACTGTAGGGTCTGCCCTGTTGTCCCCGGATCATGCGGGTGGCCCTCCTCTGGACCCTCTCCATGTTGTCCACATCCCTCTTGAAATGGGGCGCACAGAACTGGACACAATACTCCAGCTGTGGCCTGACCAGCGTCGCGTAGAGGGGGAGGATCACCTCCTTGGCTCTACTCGAGATGCACCTGTGGATGCACGACAAGGTCCGGTTAGCCCTGCCAACCATGACCTCGCATTGTCGGCCCATGTTCATCTTGGAGTCAATAATGACTCCAAGATCTCTTTCTGCCTCCGTGCTCTCAAGTAGGGAGTTCCCCATTGTGTAAGTGTGCTGCTGGTTCCTACTGCCCAAGTGCAGCACCCTGCACTTGTCCGTATTGAAACGCATCCTGTTCCTGTTAGCCCACCCCTGTAACCTATCCAGATCCCTCTGCAATCTCTCACTCCCTGCTAGCGTGCTCACCTCCCCCCAAATTTTGGTGTCATCAGCGAATTTAAACAGGTTACTTTCCACCCCATCATCCAGATCGCTGATGAAGAAATTGAACAGCGCAGGTCAATACAAGGACTCAATGGCTCCCACTCATTTCAATGCCTTTTGGGTCAAATCTTTTCTTCTGTGTACTGAGAGCAGAAAAATATTGTAATATCTAAAAGATCACCACATAACTGTGGGCAAATGCAATACGCTTACAGTAACCTAATGTTTCTAGCCAATACTGTACAGAAAAAAGGTGTAATATGCTCTAAAATGTCATAGTTCTACTTACTTTCTCTGTTTCTCTTAATTCTTACCTCTCCTAAAGAAGCTTTTAAAGTCTTCCTGCCAGTTATAAGAATTATCTTATCCAATGAGGCAACTGAACTCCCCCCTCCATTTGATACATTCAACCTGTCATTATTAACACAACAATATTGGAATTTTAATGCAAAATACATATGTAAAATTAATTCATATGGTTATAACAAATTGGGAGAAAATACATTTGCAGAGAATACAGTCCTCCCAGGAGAAAAGAATGAGGTTGAATGCAGAGTGGGCATTCCAGAAGAAGGGGGGAAAACACTAAATTAATTCAATAAATTATTTACTTAAAATCATTAATCTGGTTCTGGTCCCAGGTCAGCTTTTAGCTGCTTATTGGAAATTAATTGATATAGATACTAGTTAAATATAGGCCAGGCAATAATTTTAATAATTTATCTTGTGCTTTTTGAACACTTATTTTACTATATGTTAAATGTGAATATTAGGCAATATATATACTGTGTGTGTGTGTGTGTGTGTGTGTGTGTGTGTGTGTATGTGTATACACACACACATACATACACACAGTGTATTATTAATCATTGTTACTGTAAGCTGATGGCACCAAAGGTATTTTTACATGAGGAGTAAAGTAAGTTGTTTGGCCAGCACATCCTTTCCTGGTTACTAGAGAAAATTAAAAACTTATTTTGATACAGATGAACTTACATCCGCGTGGGACTTTTTGACAGAGATAACATTTTATAGTCACTTATGTCCTGAAAACTAGCCCTAGTCAAGGTTTCTGAGTTGTGAAAGCATTTGTGGGAAGGAGATAAGTACTCTGCCAGGTTCTCTGTTGTTAATTCAGAATTATGTTATTACAAATACTGGGGCATACATCCCCACAGATGCATGTGATGGAGGGGAAAAATATGGAAGAAAAGTCCTTGAAATTCTAGGAGGAGAGACATTACTCTACTACCTGCTTTCCTTAGGCTTCAGTCTTTATAGGAGATCCTCCACTCTGTACAGTTGGGGTTCCAGGGCTAGAAAGATACAGAACTGAGAACGGACCATAGCCTGAGCTTCTGGTGTAGGTGGCTTTTCATTTAGAAATCTGCTTGGTAGTTAATGGTAGCAGCCCCAGTGGTAATTGTCCTCTCTGTGGCAGTTATTCCTTGGTACAGAAAAAGAGTGGTGGACACCAACCAACCAATTGACAGACCTCTGGTCCTGCAAATAGTTATTTCTCTAAGCAGTCCTTATTCACACATTATTCCCCCTGACCTTACCTCTTCAGTTTCTTGATCTACAAAATGCAGCTGATACTTAAAACAGAGCTGTTGTAGTTTTCAGAAGTGTATACATTGGCCTAACTCTAACATGGACACACTATTCCATGGTAGATGAGTTAGGCCATCCATGAACACTTGGGAAATGACCCCTCATCAAATAATACATTTGATCCTGCTCTTCCTTCAGGAAAAGTTGAAATTTTCTCTCTTTCTTGTTGTAAAAACTTTGACTTTAAAAAGTATTATGTAATATTATGTTCTCTTCATGTGACTTTAATGTTCAAAATACTTATATTTTCCGTAGTTAATTAAGAAGGAATTGTCTTGTTCTACTAGTTTTTCTGTCTAACATCTTTCCATCTAGCTCAAGGGGTTTAAAAGAATTAATTTTAATTAAACTTACATGTGCACTGAGTGGAGAACATATTCTTAAATCAAGCAAAAATCCTTCTAAAATGTCATTTTTGCAGTTCAAAAAGGAGGTCATTTGAAAAAGATACTTGGCAACCTATCAGAGCACAAGAAATTTGCATCTGAAAATGCATGCATGAACACAATTTTAGGCACAGAACCATGCTTAAAAAACAGCCTCTAACTGAGTTTCTAATTTACAGTTATATTACATTTTCATGTGTAGAGTGCACAGTGCTTTACAAAGAGGGTACATATCATTATCATCATTGTTCAGGGACCTAAAACAACAGAGGGATAAAAGATACCGTGTTCAAAATGCTGAACTCACTTAGAAACATAACCCCTGTTTTTAAAAGTACCTAAAGAACTTAACCCTTAACAACTTCCAAGGAGATGGAGGGCCCAAAGCATCTATGTCACTCCTGAAACTGCATTTCGACTACCAGTACTTGGTGCTTTTCTATATATATGTGTAATTATATATAGAGCTGTGCTAGGCTTTGGATTGCTCTTTGAATCTGGGGCCACTTTGGACGCCTTGGCATCTGAAGCAGCATGCCCGGCATGAAGCACAGGCTCAGTTAAGCTGTCAGAAGCGGTTCAGAGCTTCTAAAGCACTTTGGAAATACTTCGGATGCTTTGGATGCTGCGGATGCTGAAACTGAAAGTTGGAAGAGGGAGGGGGAGCAGGGGAGGGAGGGAGAGTGGTGGGAGGAGGGGGAGCGAGGCAGAAGACTGACAAGTGTAGGTGGCCAGTGAGAAGGATTTCACTCTGGCTGCCTTTCCGATGATGAGTGTCTGTGGGGAGGGACTAGAAACAGCAGAAAAGCCTCTGTTTGGAGGCATGCTGTGCCTTTTCCTAGCTTGTTCTCCCTCAGGAACTGCATGAGAAAGGAACCCTCAGACTGAAGCATGTCAGCTTGCTTGCTGTACTCAGTAGTTAAACTTGCCTGCCCCTTTTTCTTGTTAGAAAAGATTGGGTAGGATTTAGCTTATCTTATCTTAGCTATTCTATTCAATTACTATTACTATTACTATCCAATTCATTTCTTTGAATTTATGTTTGCTCTTTGTTTTTTTTGGAAACTTTGAAAAAAGAAAGCTGTGTTTTCCCTCCCAGTGTGAGCCATCACTGTGCAGGGGGGCACACAGATTGCACACACACACGTGCACACACGCGCGCACACACACACACACACACACACAATATAAAGGAAAATCAGATATTCATAGGAGAAGAAGACAGACAGACAGCACACAATTTTTACATAACTCTTAACACTGAAGCAAACAATCAAAGAAGAGGCCAGTGCATGCATGCAACAGAGGGAATAAAACACACAATGCAAAAGGATTGACACACACACAGAGACCTTATGCAGCACAGGAAAGATGGATATGAAGCGTGCTGGTGCCAGGTCTTCTGGCAGGGGAGATGCTTGGGGAGTATTGGGGAGAGTATTGGGGAAATACTTCCTTTGGCTAGCCAGCCCTTCTCCCTAGTTGAGTGGCCAGGGTTCAGGTGGTTCGTAGCACTTCTGTCCCCATTTTACAAAGTGCCCACGTGCACCATCTTTAGCGGGACAGTGGTGCCCTCCCTGTATCAGGCATGTGGGGAGTACTTGAGTGAGGAGCTGCACAAGGCAGGGCCACAGGTTGCCTTGCACTTCATGTCTGACATCTGGAGAAGCCGGGGTGGCAATAATGCCTACCTCTCCCTCACAGGGTACTAGTGCGATCAGTCAGGCTGTAGAGGTGCTGGATGAGTCCCACACGTCAAGGGAGATCATGGCGGCCATGAACCACATGGTGCAGGGGTGGCTCATTGGGTAGGCCAAGCTCATCTGCGGGTTCATGGTCACCGACAACAGGGCCAGTATGGTGAAGGCTGTCCATGATACTAACTTTGTTGGCATCCGCTGTGTGGTACACAGGTTGCACCTAATAGTGAGGGATACCTTGGAGGGGGACAGGGCTGGTGGTGACAGCACTGCCACCAGTACTGCTACAAGCCAGCTGATTTCAAAATGGAGAAAGGTGGCAGGCTACTTCCACTGCAGCATCAAGGGGAAAAGGTGCTGTGGGACAGAGAGGCAGAACTGAGCATCCCGTAGCATAAAATCATGCAGGGTGTGGAGACTCAGTGGAACTCCACATACCTGATGCTCGAAAGTTTGGTAGAGCAACAGAAGGCCATCCATGAGATGGCCTTGCTTGGGGATATTGGGGTCAGCGGTCCCCTGAACAGAGCTGAGTGGGGTACCATCTCCCAGATCTTGCTGGTCCTCAAGCCCTTCCTTGAGGCCACCGAGACCCTTAACACTGGCGATGCCCTCCTCAGCCAGGTGATCCTCCTAGTGAGGGAACTGGAGAACTAAATGGAGAAGTTCCAGGGGATCAATGTTCCTGGCTGGGGCAGGCTGCTGTCACCAGATGTGCAGACACTGGTAAGGCAATGTGGCCCATGTCCATGGCTTCAATGCTGGGGTGCAAACGCACAAGACCCCAGCCTCGGGTAGGTAGCACCGAGGCTTCGGTGGCTGCCTATCTTGCTGAGGATGTGGAGCCACTGGACTGCAACCCCTTGGCCTACTGGGCAAGCTGCAGCCAATGTGGCAGGATCTGGCCACAGTTGCCCGGCAACACCTGTCCTGTCCACCGACCTGTGTTCCAACTGAGAGGGTGTTTAGCATTGTTGGGGATGTTGTCACCCCCCACCACACATGCTTTTACCCCTTCAAAACCCCTGGGCCAAATCATTACCAGATTGGTGAGGAAAGGGAATTCCAAGTCCTCCAATCATCTTCTACCCTTTCAAAACCCCTTGGCTAAGTCACTACCAGCTAGCCCATCAAACCACTTTCCAGGGCTGGGCCTATAAACTGCACTTTTTCAGCCTCCTAGGTAGTAGGTATAGAAACTCATGGACGCAATATACACAGTGGCATTCTGGCACACAGCAACCTGCTGGACATCTGACACCCCAGGCACCCCTGCACTTTTACCTGCACTGCTACATCTCCCTTTCCCTCCTACCCCCCACCCCATTCTGTCCCTCACCCCCTGACACTTCTGTTTCAGTTTTCACTGACTGGCATTCTTGCATGCATTGTGGGCCAGGCCAGCCTCTGGCTTCTTTACTATTCCTTCCATCCAGGACCAACTGCAGGTACCTCCTCAGCCTGACCAAAGGGTTTTCAACCCTAAACCTTCCAAAGATACATTTTTTTAAGTACTCCTTTTTTGTCATAATACACATATGGACAGAAAAACACATGATAAGCCATCGCATACCATGAGTAACATCATATGTCCAACACAACACAACATATTTACTTCTTGCTGTCAATTCCTTTATAAAACAACAGGCTCTGTGAAAGTTCCGTTTGGGTACCTTTGGTGCTGCTGCTGATGCTACTGGTGTTGAGCCAGCTAAGTTATTTTACCTGTTGTCACGTAAAGTGGAGGACTGGGCATGAGGCTGTAGGGGAGGAGAAGACCTCACTGGGGCACACTGCCATGTTGTGCAGAGGCCCCAGCGCCAGGAGGGGTGCACCTTAACACACTCACAGTGTCACCCACCCACATCACGAGTTTTGCCTGTCAGCAGCTTGAGGTGCAGTTCCCCTCAAACCCCTGCACCTATCTTCTTAACAGCTGGCATGCTTTGTGGCCTCACCAGGGGCCACCACCCCTGCAGTTTTCACCTTCCTGTGGTATAACGCATAGATGTGACAGGAGTTTTGCTCTAAAGAATTTGGGGTGCATTTCCCCCCAAACCCCTGAACTTATCTTCTTGAAGCTTGGCAGGCTTCATGCTCTTAGCAGAGGCTACCACCCCTGCAAGTTTCACCCAAAGCAGAGACAAAACAACGAAGTTATAGATATTTCATTGATCCCCCCATTATAGCCTATGGCCGGATCTCCGAGACACCTCCAAAACTTCGGAGCCGCTTCCGCCAGATCAAAGCAGAAACCCAGTCTGGAGCTTCAGATTGGACCTCTGACATCCAAAGTGGCCACAGCCGAAACTGAATTGAATACTTGCCTACTTGCAAAGGCCTATTATATATATGATGTTATTATACAAATATTAAGAACAAACTATATAAAATATTTTACCTATGTTTCTTGTTTGCAATTATGCAGCAGATCAAGTTGTAGAGATGGAAATATACCCCACTGACTCATCTTATGTGATAGTGAAAAACTGAATTTGCTTGTTAAGAGAAGTGCAAAGCAGGTAGCTGTGGCACTCAGAATTATCCACACACACCAGGTTTCTGCTGATGCAAGTAATTTTGCACATAAAGTTGTCTCCTTGGTTGTGATGAAGTTAATAAATTAAGAAACTTGTGCAACTGTTTGATGGCTAAATGAGCATGCAATTCCACCAGGGCAAATATTTGATACAGTACTGGTTCTTTATGGTATAATCTCATGGCTCCAATTAGCTGTTCTATGGCAAGAAAAAAAATCTATCTAATTCTATAGCTAGCAAATGATTATGGTCTCGGGGTAGGGAATAGACTAAGAGTAAAGAAATCTGGTTCTATTCTTAGTGTTCAGCTTTGGAAATTACCTTACCTTGCTGAGCTCCTGTTATCCCTTCTCAGCCTTTTTGAATAGTGTGAGGGAGAGAAGGAGCCGGCGGGCTCCGGGGCTCCACGCCCCAGTGCAAACACACTAATCACACGTCCACAGGCCCAAGACGCTGGGCAGGAACTCAGCTTTTCCAGGTGCATGGAGAAGGGAGGTGCCGGCACGGCAAGGGCCGGCATAAAAGAAATGCCAGAGCCGGCCAGAGGGGGAGCGGCGGAACCGGAAGAAGGCAGTGGAGAAGCCAAAGCTGGCCAGAGCACATTCCAGTGGATGCGAGCCGTCCTCAAATGAGGCAGGACCCTTTGGAGGAAGGGTAAGCCCCAGCGGGGTTTCTGAGCCTGGACAGCTGGCCTTGCAGGGCTGCAGACTGGTTGGTGCCTCCCGGGAGCGGCTGGAACCCAGCAGATGCCGGGTACCATATAAACTGGAAGATAGGGGCAATCAGTGTTTGGGAAACCCGTAGCTCCTGTAGCAAGGGGCGGAGCGGCCAGAAGGAGCCCTAACAAAGCCAGAGGATCTCATTGAGAGTTAGAGAAGGGGTTTCAACCCCACAGCTTACAGGGGGATGTCGGAAGACGGCTGATGAAGGTTGAAGCAGTCACCTCAGTCCAGAGAACCCCTGTCCATAGCATTTGTGTTTACCGTTGCCTTTTCTTTTATGGACGATCTGGGGTGGTCTACGGACACGTAGCCTGGCCAGATAGCCGGCCACCACCCAGTGGAACGGGCAAGGGTGTAGGGGTGGTGGAGCCCTCATCAACATGGGACCCGTGGGACGCCGAGGAGTCTCATTTTTGGACGACAGGCGCTGGACCATATGAACCAATTAATATTACCATCAAAGTCATGGCAGGCGAGGCAAGCGTGTGTAAAACGCCCAACCCTAGGTGAGCCTCTCCTTGGCAACCGGTAAGCAGCCCCGAAATGGGGAGGCAGGGGAGGCCTTATCCCCGACAAATAGGACAGGATATAAATGCAAAAAATGATAATAACAATAATCCTGTGGTTGCTTTTTTGTTTTACATGGTAAGGTTGTCTGGGTCTTCAGGATGGTGGCTTGTTGTGTGCTTCTAGGGAGCCAGGAAGAATGAGGCCATGTTCTCAGTAGGGCCTGTAGGCATAACTGTAGTATAAATAATAATAATCTCTGCCTTCACAGTGGTAATACATTGTAGAAATTTCTAGCATTTGAAAATGTGATAACTGTAATGTAACCAAACCTAGCACAAATACTTTAGCCAAGTAATGATTTTCTACTGTGCTATAACAAGGGCTTTTTTATCGCATCTGGGAAGATAACTAATAAAATATAAAATGCATAATCATTACAAAAATAGATTTAAATTCAGTACAACTAATTTAAATGAATATTCATTTAAGTAAAGTAGAAAATAAAAGGAATGTAGGGAAGTACACTAAGAAATAGTTATATGTACCTGATTGTATAGTAGAAAAGCATAAGTCAATGTTAATGAGCTTTTTATCATGCATACATATCGAAGGTGAATGGGAGAGATTTCTGATTGACCTTACAATGTGCTGGCTGGGGGCTGATGGAAACTTGTAGCTGCAGATATACAAGTTAAAATTCTGTCCATTTTTTTTTTATCTGTTGAAAAAGACTTCTCAATTGAACTGTTTCTTTTTTTCGTTATTTGCTTTGCTGTTTGGTTAGGTTTTTCCCCCCACAAAATTATTCCATTTTTGTGGATTTTTTCCTACTCTTTTGGTTTTCAAAAATATTCCTTAGCATGATTTTATTTCTCCCTTCTTTTCTATTAAAAAGCCCCCCACCACTGAACTTCGCTGAGCCCTTCACTCCACAGGCCAGATTTAGTAGCTCCATGGGGTGGATCCAGCTATGAAACTGCTCTCTATTTCCAGTTTTTCCACAAAACTTCCATAAAAGGGACACTTGGGATTGCAGACCCCAAAATTATAATTTCTTTAAAACTTCTTTCATAATCCTGCTCAAATAGATGTCATGTCCTGGGATGTGTCTACAATGTAGTGCAGTGAGGTAATAGCAATGACTGTAGCTTGTGGAATATGTCCTGGATTATTAGGGCTGTGCAAAACAGCACCATTTTGCTTTGACTTCTGTCTCAATGTTTAAACGGAACAGTATTTTGTTTTGAGTTTCGTTTAGTTTCAAAAGCAGTGTTACATTTCATTTTGTCAAAACATTAAAACTGCTTTGAAGCTGTTTTGATGTTTCACTCAGGCTATAATATGGAAGCACGAAACTGGAGGAGGAGAAACGTCCTCTGATCTCAAGCAGATAGGGGCCCACACCCTGGGGTGGAGTCCAGCAGAGCCCTGCAGCCCTCCAGGGGGTGCGGCAGGAGGCTGCCACTGCCGCCTGAAACCAGCCCTGGGAGCTGAGCCAGGGGAGGGAGGCAGAGCTCCACTACCTCCTACTGGGCTCAGTTCCATGGGGCTGCAAGCAGCTGGGAACCAAGCCAGGTGGAGGCAAAGCACAGCCCCTGGGCTGTGCCCCACCTGCCTCTACCAGGCTGCAGGCTGCTGGGTACCTAGCCCAGTGGAGGCTGGGTTCCCAGTGGTTTGCAACCTAGTGGAGGGGCTGAAACTTTCAAAATGTTTCTACTGGCCTCGTTTTGTTTTGAGGGTATTTCGAAGCCCTCTCTTTCATTTTGATTTCACTGTTTGGAGCTCAAAATGAGTTGAAACAGCATCGAAACGAAACAGCTGGAGAAATTTTGCACAGCCCTGTGGATTATCTCTAAGATTGTCAGCTAGGGTATTACCAGCAGTATAGCCATGGCAGCATGCAGCTGAGCACAGGCTGCAAAATCTTTTCAAGAAGCAGGGTAAATGCTTAAGTGGCTGGTGTGTACTGGCCTCCCTGCTGCCCTAGTTACATTGTTCACAATACCTGACACAGCTTGTTTGCAACCATCTTAGGTGGATGTCTACCCTCAGAAACATTCAATTCATAGTTTTACTTAAAATATGTTAGCTCTACATCTTGGACCCACTGCAGCAACCCACTGGTGAGAAAACTAATCCAAATCTTACAAAACTGAAGGCATGCTTTGCAACAGAAACAGTGACATTTCTTGTATATGAATATTCTGTAGTCAGCTGACCTTTCCTGAGGGTCTAGCTGCCTCCTTCTCCCCTGCCTCCATTTAAGTCGTTAATCACCAACATGTTTCAGTATAAATGTTTTTCTTAATTTAAAGACAGTTCTGAGAAGAGTAGGACCTTCTGTTAAGGTAAGAAATTCTGAGACACATGAAATTATGGATACCTCAGGCACTTCCCTAGACAGTCAAGCAACAGTGTAAATATTTAAATGGATACTTTCTTTAGTATGCTTTATTAAAATGCTTTTAATTAGCTGACAGTCGTCCTGGTCACCTGGTAACCTGGACAACCAGACTATGGCTAGTTATGTGAAACACAGCCCTTATAAAACAGTGCGTTTCCCTGCAACCTTGATTGTGTGATTTGGAGTTAAGGGACATGAAAAGCAAAGACTGATATTCAGGTGTAAAACATACTGTGTTCTAATGGTGATCCCTTAAATTTGTATGTCTGTGTTTTTCATTCTCTCAGTGATGTATATGAAGATATTTCTTCAGTACAGTAGCCAATATTTCCACCTAATTACAATACTAAACTTGTTGCCTGCTAATTTGATACTAGTTATTAATAACCTGATAAGAATATACTTCTATTCATGTTTTCTGTCCCCAAAGAAGACACCACATTTATATTTTGCAAAAACTTTTTCTTTTATGTAGGATCTTATTTGTTATAAGACTACACATGCCCTCTGCTGTCCCTTCCAAATTATAGGGAACTAAGTCACATTGACAGAATATAATAGTAGGAATTAAAGAAAAATTAAGAGAAGGAATCTGCATTTTTTTTAACCCAACATGTTATTCTTCAGTGGAAATCTATGTAAATCAGCCTTGAACAATCTAAATATAAATCTCAAGATTATATCTAGATACAGACCTTGGGCCCCTTGGAATGTGTCAGTAAGAGCACATGGCTACATTATGGCTAGGTACAGACAGTCAAAAAGCCTGAGGCCAAATCAGTTCAATCTTCTCATGTTAGTCTGAGCTGCATAGATTGAATTGATAAGCAAGTCAACAGACATTCACTTTTGATTCTGGAAATGCAGCGACATGCCTGCAGTTGCCCAGGAGAGGGAACACTGCGGAAAGACACCTCTTGGAGATCTTTCACAGGACACTAAACTCCTGTAGTGTGGTTTTTCTATCTAATTGTGGCTTCCAATTGGTAGCCATCCCCCTCCCCCAACTCCTTCACCTTTTTTAAGGCATAATTTATTCTTATTGTAGACTATAATCATTTATGAATCAGTTTTTCTAGGTATGTAAATGCCATGATTGAGCTGGGATGTAACCACACCAAGATGCAGGCCATGTACCTGTCTGTTAGATTCCAAACATGACAGCATTCCTGTAGCTCCAGATATTGGTTAAACTACTAGCTTGCTCATGGAACTACTAGGATACAGTTATGAATCTGTAGCAGTAGCATAACAAATAGGGGGTGGCCAAGGCACCAGCCACAGGCAGTAACCCAAATAGGGTGTAAAAATTGCAATTGTGGTTTTGCTGGCCTGGCCACCACCGCAACTGCAGCCAGCACAGCCCCAGATGCTGCTCCGTGTGCCACTGCTACCCAGGGTACTTAAGCATCCACTTACACCTGCAAGCATGGAAGCTTTCAGCATATGTTAAAAAGATAGTCAAAGTGTGACACAAGGAATAGTCAATGTGACACAAGGAGCAGTGTGAAGATTATCCACTGTCACCATTATGGTAAACAAAAATCACAATTATTAAAATGAAGCTGATATAGAATGTCTAGTGCATTACACCAGACAGCTGCAGAAATAAAGCATCCTCACTGAAAATGTGAGGACTGAAGTATTATGGAGTAGAATATCTGATAGGTAATATGGGGACTGTCCCGGGAGGTGAAGTAATGCAGGGCACTTACCTGAAGCCTGGGACGGAGCGCACGTGGAGTGGAGGGAGGAACCCGCATGGCTTGTTAGCCGCCTCTTTGTACAGCTGCGGCCGGCCGGTGACATCAGCATCAGACGCCGGCTGGCAAAGTTAAGTGGTGGCCACTGCTGTGGAGGGGGCAGATAGCCAGGAGACCAAGCTGCAGCCGATGCCGGTGGCAGAGTGGGCTCTATGGGCAGACACCAAGGAATCCAGTGAGCTGGAGGTAATGGTGGCTGAGAAGGGGAGCATCATATTGAAGACCCCTGCTAATCAGCAAAGGAGCGACTGGCTGACTGAGTGAGTGAGGAAAAGCAGAAGCAGCCCCAGGAGCGCCCCTGGATTCAGGTGTGAGTGTCAGGACAGTGGGCTCGGAGGATGCCATGCCGAGAGACGAAGATCCAAGGACAACCCTGAAGGGGATGGTGGTAACTGGGGTGGGGATCGCCACTGGGCCCCGGGATGTTGAGCGTAGGATCGGAACTCATCTGGGGAGTGACAAATAGAGAGTAGTGCCATCCCTTCCCTTTAAGGGCCCAGGGATGGGATATAGGTGGTGGGTTGGTGAAGAGTAGAGCCAAGGAGGTGATCCTCCCCCTCTATGTGACGCTGGTCAGGCCACAGCTGGAGTATTGTGTCCAGTTCTGTGCACCCCATTTCAAGAGGGATGTGGACAACATGGAGAGGGTCCAGAGGAGGGCCACCCGCATGATCCGGGGACAACAGGGCAGACCCTACAGTGAGAGACTACGGGACCTGAACCTATTCAGCCTCCACAAGAGAAGGCTGAGGGGGGACCTGGTGACCGTCTATAAACTCACTAGGGGGGACCAGAAGGGTTTGGGGGAGACGCTGTTTCCCCTGGCGCCCGCTGGCATAACAAGGAGTAATGGGCACAAGTTGATGGAGAGGAGGTATAGATTGGACATCCGCAAGAACTACTTCACAGTTAGGGCGGCTAGGAGCTGGAACCAACTTCCAAGGGAAGTGGTGCTGGCCCCTGCCCTGGGGGTCTTTAAGAAGAGGCTGGATGCCTACCTGGCTGGACTCATTTGAGTCCCGTTTTTGTTTTGGGGTTTGTTTGTTTTTTTTGTTCTCCCGCCCTGGCGGGGGGTCAGGCTAGAAGATCTACTAGGTCCCTTCCGACCTTAAATCTATGAAACTATGAAACTATGATGGTGCATTAGTTGTTTCAGAATACCCCGAGCTAGGGGGACAGAGTCTGTAGGGGTGTGCCCCCATGGTGGGGTTCGCAGGGAAGCCCTGGTAGGGGCAACAGTGGGGAAGGTTCCCCATGGGACAGGAGTAAGGTGTGACGCACCGCAGGGGTGAGCAGAGTCTCCCGCCATTGGCTTCGGGACGCAGAGCAGCGGATGTGGTCTGCGGGGAAGACCACAGGTAACAACGAGGCAGTACACCAAAGGTGGCGTGAGGCCGGGGTGTAGGGGTGGCGGAGCCCTGTCAGCAACCATCGGGTCTAGCCCGGGCCACCGAGGGACCCGCTAACTAACCCCGCCTACTGAGGAATACCAAGACGTGGCAGACGAGAACAGGGTTGCAACGTGGGAGGGAAGATCTACCTCGGCAACAAGCCAGCCTGCAAGAGGCAGAACAACCGCTAAGAAACCAGGGTTGCCCGAAAGTGGCTAGCCGAAGCCCGGCGGTCACAGGGACATTTAGAAATTCAAAAAAGTCATGTCAAGGGATTCTGAGAGCCAGCCATACTTAAGTTTGCCAAGTCATGCCAAGTGCAGGACCTCCCCAGCCCACTGTTGTGCACCTCATATGTGAAGACAGCTACAGACTATTTTGGTGTAGAGCCAGCCGCACCAGCTGCAAACCACCTGAGAATGTCCTTTTTAAGGAGGAATCCTTAGGTGGCTGTTTAAGCCAGTTTTTCAGTGTCTCGCACATTGTAGGCATGATGCAAAAGGGACAGAGCAGGATGGGGGATGTGGCCACAGAATATCTAATTATGGATTTCCGGAAAATAATCAAAGGCAGTAGTGCCCAACCTTCTATCCCCATAGGCTGGGTGTGGTGGTGAGACACCCCCACAGGCTCTCCTCCCCAGGGGTCTATTTCTTTTGAAAAAAAAAAAAGAGAAGGAGAAAGAAGAGATGTAAGAGGAAAGCGTCCTACTCAGAGGCACTGGAGTAGGCGCCAGCTTACGCACATATGGCTTGACAGTCATTAGGGAGGGAAGGCTACTCGTCGAAGCCAAAAAAAGGGGGGCAGCCAGGCAAGTACCAACAGAGCCCACCCAGATGTGGGGTTCCCCTCAAGGCAAGCCGTGGTTGAGCCAGCACGACCGAATCACCATTTCCTGATGCCCATCCGGTTGGCGAGTGGATGGGGTGTAGGGGAGGTGGAGCCCTGTGAAACATGGCACTGCTGAACCGTGAGTACTGCCGCCCCCCAGAGAGCCCTCCCAGGAAGAGGAACTCCACTGAACCCTCTCTCTTTATGTAATAACATCAAGTTGTGCCAGGTGAGTTGAGGGGAGAGGCTCCACACCTGGCGGGTAGTACATCATTCAGGGAACCCCACTTAAGGCACCTTACATCACACTGGGGTTTGAGCATCCCTGATGGTTAAATCCCCAACAAAGGCATCAGAATTTCTCATTCCAGATGCTTTTAAATATATATTTTTAAAGAAATCTTAAATTTTGCACCTAAAATTTACAAGTCCCTTAAATACCTTGTCTAATTTGCCTCCTGTGTCCTGAAAAATCTCAATCCTGGCATGAGATAAAATGTGTTAAAGTCAGGGGAAAACCAGGCCTACAATGGAAGCCTAGATACATCTTTAACTATGAGGCACTAATTTGTTTCCATAAGCAAACTGTGTTCTATTTCTGCATGCTGCAATTCTTTGATTGTCTGAAGAATGCTATTCCTGAGAGGCTAATTTCTCAAAGGAAATCCAGTGCTTTAAAATCTCTGTTAAATTTTATTTAGTATTTAATTTACTTCAGAAGCACATAATGGAAACAAAATGATTACTAGAATAATTTTTTTTCCAAGTGAATTCCCACTCCCTGACAATGTCTACTTTTCCTGACAAAAAACTTTCTAATTAGTAGTCAAACTGCTGCATGCCTTTAGCACAAATGATATACACAGCATTATTTCAATGTTTAGGGACAGCTGAACACCTAAGGGCGCATCCACACATGCAAGCATGTGTGCTTGCAGCAGCTCAAATAGAAGCAATGCAAATTTGAGCCAGGGCTTTTTGCCTCAGCGCACGTGCTCGAACATGCAGTTTGTTGTGGAGCAAATTGTGCCACATGGGACAAAATAACCCTGCCTGGCTCCTCCCAGATTTGCAGCCAGGGGGAGATAGAGCCTGGGGTCAGCACCTGTGCTGTCTCCAGCAGTATAAAAAGCTGCCCTGTCCTGGCCCCATCCATACAAAAAGTTGCCTTGGCAAGCAGCTGAGGGCTACTCGCTCTTAGGAGCTTCTAGAACGCAGCCAATTGATACCCGGGGACACTATCTCTTGTTCCAGCTGGACTGCTGCAGCAGCATCCCAAATCCATTTTT
>NW_017729022.1:98186538-98186795 GCF_001723915.1 Gavialis gangeticus | reverse complement strand
GTGTGGGGGACCTTGTGTGGGGGCTGCTCAGGAGGGGTGTGTCCCCAAAACCCCCCACTTTCTCCTGCCATCCCTCACCCATCCACACCCCCCCCACTTACCTTGGACAGTGCCCAGGGCCAGGGGCAGCGGGAGAACCAAAGAGACACTCCGGCCGAAACCAGAGTGTCTCTTTTGGAGGACTGACTCCCTGCTGGCTCCAGCCATGGTCTGGGACCGTGCCTCGCTCTGCTCTTCTGTGGAGCAGTTTTTTAGAA
>NW_017729022.1:98173596-98181538 GCF_001723915.1 Gavialis gangeticus | reverse complement strand
CCCTCACCCATCCACACCCCCCCCACTTACCTTGGACAGTGCCCAGGGCCAGGGGCAGCGGGAGAACCAAAGAGACACTCCGGCCGAAACCAGAGTGTCTCTTTTGGAGGACTGACTCCCTGCTGGCTCCAGCCATGGTCTGGGACCGTGCCTCGCTCTGCTCTTCTGTGGAGCAGTTTTTTAGAATCCAGGGGTCTAATTTTCTCCCCACGCTGCAAACTTGCAGCGTGGGGAATATTTTTTCATTCTCGCATGTGCCTCTTGCCCCGCCTCAAAGGGGTTTGAGGCGGGGAAAGAGGCATGTGTGCATTCGTCTGGACATGCCCTAAGAGTCTAGGATATTTTGGGGTGGTAGCTTTTATTAAATAAACTGCATTGCTGGGATAAATTTAGAAAAGCTTTCAAATGCAAGGCATTCTTTTTTAGATTGAAAAAAGATATCACTCAAAAAATCTTTGTGTCTCATATAATTCTGGGACCATCACAGCTATAACATCACTCTTAACACTTCCTGAATACCTAAGACATACCCAGGTCATCCAATGCTCACTAAAGTCAATGGAAAGCTTCCTATTGATTTCAACTGGCTTTGATCAGCATCTGTCTGTATGTGATTTCAGTATAACGGCAATCAGCTGAAGAGCCTGACTTATCACTTCTGTGGCTTAGATTAGGCCTGGTCTAATTTTGTTTGCTTTGCCTTTGGGTATTAATTAGGGTTCTGGAGTGGGTAGCACAGGGAGAAACATTAGTGTGTGGAGGTGTCATTTTGAGCTAGCTCATATTTGAGCTATGGCAGTGGTTCTCAACCTATTTGCCGTAGTGGGCCACACTTGTAGCTCTCAATGTGTTATGTGGGCCACAGCCACACAACTTACTTCCTGTGTATCCATTTAAAAATATTTTGTAACTGTTATCTGATACTAATACTTTTCATTTCTACACCATCAAATGAAAGCTAAAAACAGGCATTTTTTGAGGGATGCCTTGAGTTTAACAGGGTGGGGAGCCACTGCTCTGTGGGTTTGTAAGTACTTGCGTTTGTATTTCACCTCAAGTGCTGGGTGGGGACTTTTATTAATAACATGATGTATTTGTTTGTCTGTTTATTTATTTTCAATTATGCCAATTACATGCTTGGCATTTCTTGCATACATAAGAAGATACCATACCTGTCCCAAATACATGACAATCTGAGAACATAGAAGTAAATGAAGGGATAAGAGATGGATAAAGTATACTATTGCTTTTTAATCATTATATATAAATATTTACCATCACCTGCTGAATCTCTAAAGGAGGAGACTGTACTTGCATTGTAGTTCACAGAGGGCCTTCTAAGTCTAAGGGGTCTCACGGAGTAAGATAGAAAGATAGTTGTAGGAGAAACAAACAAAAGCTTGAGGCTGAAATACAATATTTAGAGCATCAAACTATGTTGAGGCTGAGTTCTGAAGGGTCAGGAAGATGAGGACAAAGTGACTGAAACAGGAGAACCAGTGGAAGGTATATGGTCAGAGTGATGAGCAAAGAAGCTGATATAAGCGGCAGCAATTTCTTGGGTTGGATGGGCTGGGTATTGGTGTCAAGCAGTCCAAGAAAGAATGATATTACAACCCTCAAAAAGTAGAATGATAAGGACCCGAACAAACACATGCGTGAGTGTTAGCTGGGCAGGGAGTGCCCATGACACCCAAGTGTTTCAGAACTCTGCCCTTTCAACCCTGGTGCAGAGTGGGTGTTTCATGTTAGGGGTGCCAGACCTGCACCTGGGCACCTTGGTGGTCCCGTCCCATCTCATTGGGGACCCCACCTACTCACTCCTGCCCTGGATCATGTGGCCTTACACTAGCCATCTGACCCCCACCAGACCCACTTCAACTGGTGCCTGGGCTGGACCCATGCCTTGGTGGAGTGTGCCTTTGACTGCCTCAAGGGACACTGATGCACCCTTGCCACCCGCCTCGAGTTCACCAAGGACAACATCCCCTGTGTCATCCTCACAGCCTGCATGCTGCATAACAACTGCAAGACTTTGGGGGAGCTTTTCCATGAGGCCTGGGTGGAGGAGGCACAGCAGGCAGAGGATACCTGGCAGTGGGAGCACCAGCTATGGTTGCAGTGACATCAGAGGGCTCCCCCCACTGCAGTTCCAGCCTAACTGCATACCCACCATAGGGGGACAGGGCACCAGGTGCAGGAGGTGCCTACTGATCACATTTTCCTGCCCTTCCTTCTGTAGACTGCTTGGCTGGCCACCCATAGATCCCTGCCCCAGCACCCATCCCGACCCCCATGCTCACTGTGGACAGTTCTCAGAAAAAACTCCTTATTGCCCTCACAATAAACAGATCCTTCTTCCCCCCTCCCTGCCCAACAACAGAGCCCATACCCCCTCCTCCCTCTCACCAAAACCCCTCCACCACCCATCCCACCCACCAACAATAAAATACCCTCTTCCCCATGCAAACTATTTACAATGTGGTTTGTGTGTGTGCCCTCCTGAAGTAGGCAACCATTTGGTGGGGTTGGAAGCTGGGGACAGGTTCCTAGCACCCCAGCCTCCGGCCATGCCCCTGCAAGTGTGCACACCATGGTGAGTCCAGCGGATGGGGGGGCTTGCCCAGGGGCAACAGTGCCCACTGGTCCCCTGACGCAGGTGGCTCCTCCAGCAGTCAATGGCCAGGGCCAGGAGAGCCAGTGCATGGTTTTGGCTGCCCTGCAGGCAGCTTGGGCTCCACAATTACATGGAGCTGGGGCAAGTGGCAGACCTGGGCCCAGATGGGGGTGCTGGGTGGTAGGGGACCCAGAGCAGAGTCTAGGGCAGAGGCTCCTGGGTGGTGGAGGCAGTGCTGGACCTCCACTTAGGCCTACAAGGGGGCCTGCTGCTCAGTGGCTGGTGCTGGGTGGCAGAGCTATGGTCAGGGGCACAGAAATGGGAAGCATGAAGGTGACTGCCAGAGCCAGGATGGTGTCTAGCACCTGGAGGTTCACTGCCTTGGCCACGACCACAACCTGTGGCCTTCACTGCCTTGGCCATGACTGCACCCTACTCCTGCAGGGCTTCCACACGGTCACACTCCAGGGCCATAAACTGTACCCTGAACTCCTTATCCTTCCAGGCAATATCCTTTGCCCATCACATCTTTGTGCTCTCCTGCCAGTCCTCCATGGTCATCACCAGCTGGTCCAGGAGGAGGGTCTGATCCTGGGTTCTCCTCCTGTGGAGATGGTGCATTCCCAGGGCCCCAACTGTGTGTAGTAGTGACCCTGAGACCACATCTCAGCTGCCAACTGTGGTCTCCCCCTGCCATGCAGCTGCAGGGCCTGCAAAGCCATGAGAAAGAAGCTGTTTGTGAGAGTATACAACATTTCTGAGATATGGTGCTCTGTATGAAGGGCTGTGTGGTGCCTGGCCTTAGATTGAGGGTCAGGCATGCACAGGTGCCCAGGGACCATGGTAAGTTGGGTGGGCAGGGCCAGACCCAGGAAGCCACCAGCCAAGCGCCCCAACCATGCTTGCTACCCAGGGGCCAGCGGGCTGCTGGGTGCTAGCTGCAGGTAGCCTGCCTCCCCCACCCCATTCCCAGGCTGGGACAGGCTAGGCTTCTGGCAGCACCTGCTGCCCCACCTCCAGACCCCACTGGCCCCCTTCTCCTTCTGCAGATCCACCAGTCTCCTGTGCTGCTGCCCAGCCCACAGTGCCTAAGCTTGGGGGGTGCAGGGCTCCCGAATGACTGGGACAAGGAGCTGCCCATGCCCCCACCCATCCCACAGAGGGTCTCTCCAGGAAGAAACCCTGGGACTAGCCCCCTGCTCATGCTGGTGCTGTGTCCTGAGCATGCCCCTGTTGTGCGTGTTCCAGGAGATGCATGAGAAACTGTTTGCACAGACCAAGGGGTGCCTAACCCACTATGTTCTGCTGATGATGATTACTATGGTGCCCTGGGTGAACCTATGCACCTGGCATGGTACCCTGAGCCTCAACAGTATGGGGGGCAAGCCCAGGCTACCCTGAAAACTTTGCCACCACCATGTGGCTGTGCTACATGTCTCTGCCCCCCGCAGCTGAGGAGAACATTGCTGCTGGTATAAACACATTCCTCAGCATGCAAGGTCCATGCCTGCTTAACTGTGGTGGCATGGACTGCTCAATAAAGTTTTTCACTGTCTCCTACCTCCCTGTGTGCTGTTGGGGGGAACCTGGGGGCCAGAGGAGTGCACCTGGGTCAGGCTGGGTGGGGAGGGGGGAACAGGGCCAGGGCCAGGTGTCAGGGTTTACCATGTGGGTGGGGCTAGCATGCCCAGTGGCTGTGGTGAGTCCTGGCTGGCAGCAATGGCATGCAGCTACTGGAGGTCTCATTGGGCAGCGGGATGTGATGTGTGGTGCATGGCCAGCCCCATCCCCAGGGAGGAGCTGGCATTGTTAGTGGCCAGTGGTGATGTGCCAGCTGTGCCTTGTGGGTGGGGCTGAGGCTGTGAAGCTGTTGGGGCAGGCACTGGCCCAGGTTCCCTGAGCTGCTGGTGGAGGCTGGGGTGCTGGGGTGCTCAGTGGGATGGGTTGCTGGTGCTCTGACAAGCCCTTCCCGGGTGACACATCACTGTGGGTGTCACTGCTGTACATACCATGCCTGTGGCCTGGGTCCAGGGGCTTAAAGATGGCCTCCAGCTGCCACATAAAGGGTATGGACTTGCGGGCACTCCCCAGCTTACAGTTGTGTTCGGTGATGATGACCCAGTGCCCACTAGGCCTTGTCCTTTATGTGGCACTGTGGCGCCAACTGGTCATTCCCATGGTCCCATATCTGGCCTTACAATCCCTCATAGACATAGGTACTGGAGCACCCACCCAACACAAACTGCTGCTGCACCTCTGCCTCCGCATAGTAAATTATGCTACTGCATAGTAAAGAGTCTTGTGTAGACACACCCACCATATATGATAAATATTCATAAATAATGGTATTTTGAAATAATTAAAATGTTGCTTAATATATTACCTGGAACAAATGCATAGAAAGTTACTCTTTTTAAACTTTCCATTCATTTACACTAGATTACACTTGCATTTCAAATGTAACAAAATGTCGGGGTGGGACTGGAAGGGGGATATGTATTAGGCTACGTGTCTCATGGTTTGCAGCCCAGCTGCAGGCAGTAAGAAAGTGACTGAAGGCCTGACTAGGGAGACTGGAGCACTTGATGAGGATAACTGGCTGGCTAGAGGAAATTACAACCTCCAATGGAAGGGAGCTGGGGAAGAAAGAAAAGGCTGTGAGACTAGAGGTGACAGCATTGAGCTAGGGGACTCTTCCAGGGCATAAGAAAGACTGCAGGGTATGAGTTAACCCTTTGTTGTTTATGTATTTGTTGGTTTGTTGGTTGATGTTTTATGTTGTATCCTGTGGGGCAAGTTCACCCAGAGAAATAAAGACTTAGTTATATAAGCTGACAACCCATTACATAGGGATTGTCTTACAGCAGTTCCTATACCAAAAATAAGATTAGATGTTAAGGTTAATTAGAGTTCCTATGAAATAGAATATATTGAGAGTCACTATTGTGGAAAGCCCAGTTTTTTTCCCCTAAATTATTTTCACTTTTGGAGATTTGTGGCTAGAGCCTATTCTTGACTGGCCTGGGATCTGAGAAATCAAGAATTTGGAGGACACTTGTCAGAGACAGTTGCCTAGATCACTATACAGAGGAAAGGGGAAAGTTGAAGGTGAGGTTAAATGTGCCCTTTGTAGTCCCCCAATGCTAGGAGCAATGGTGCACCCTTCCAGCAGTCTGAGGCAGCATTGACTTACATATGCAAGCACTGGTTCTAAGAAGTGACCTTATAACCAAGGGTCAAGGAGTTACACTTATACTTCTGTTTCCTGACTTCTGTCATTGTGGTAGTTAGACCTACTGGCTTTGGATCTTCACTCTCTTTTATGCTGATGTCATGACTCAGAGTGGCTGCAGCACTGTCCAGGAGGAAGGCCAGTAGTTGTAGTGAAATGGGGCCACATGGGAGCAATCTAACTGTACTGAGTCTGTATGCACTATTTTCATACAATGTTGTCCCTGTTGCACAGTTTATATGGATTCCAAGATGTTTAGCTGTTGGATTAAGTACTCTAAAAAGGCACAACTGGGGGATGGAGGGGAGGGGGGGAACACAGGACAACATACAAAAACAAAAACCAAACAAAAATAAACACAGTTCTAGGGGGTCCTGCTAAGTTATCCCAACTATTTAGAGCCAGGGGTAAGAAAATTCAACAGCCTCTGCAGAAATAACACCCATCCATCAGCACCTTCTCTCCTGTCCAATCTTCCAAATGTGAGCTGACCTAGGGTTTTTAAGGTATTCATAGAGTTTTTCAGATGAACGTATGGAATTTCAGCTCTGTACTATCTTTTGGCCATCATTCAGGAGTCACACAGCCAGAACACTCCCCAGCCAATTTGTCCTCGTTGGCTGCATCCAGACAAACATGGACGTTTGATTCCCCAAGGACAAGTACCAGCAGTGCACCTTGCGCTGCTGCTACTTGTCCCCAGGGAACGCTTGTGCCATGCACACTTTGGCACATGGCAAGTTACTTTGGGAGTGGTAGGGGAGGCTGGGGCCAGTACTGTGCTGGCCCCAGCAGCCTTACCTGTGGTTCTGGGGGCCTCTGGGGCTGCAGCTGCAGTGATCCTGCTGGGTGGAGCCTAGCCAGCAGCTGCAGCACAGCTCTAGGTGGCCCAGCTCCACTTTTCAGCTGCATGCAGTGCCTGAGCATGCACTGTTCTGTTTTTTTTCCCCGTGGGTTTTTTTGACCCCTATATATAAGAACTTCCTTTCTGACCTATGCACAATCCACTTATACTCTGACACATGAGATATGTTTACCTTTCTTGCACCATTTAATTACAGCTGTTATTGAGTAAAAAAAGATCCTGCTATTACTTAAAAAGCAAAATTAAATAGAGCCTAATGAACATAAATGCCTGTGAGACTGTGAATAGCTGAATGTTAAGACTTGCTGAACAAATGAACTGTTCTATTTTTAACCACTGCATTTCAGTTGTGGGCAGAAGTCTTTATGTTCAATATATAAACTTTGTTTCAAGTAGCTATGTTTGTAAAGCATTTTCAGTTCCCATTAGCGTGACAGGTTGAATATAAGGGCTTAATCTATTTAGACATTTATAACATATCATTTGAGGAATATTGTAGCCTAACCTGTACAAAATAAAAGTTTCAAAAATAGTAATCACCTGATTCTGTATGATTCCTTTCTTAGGAACTGCAAGATCTTCTTGTAGATAAGATGAAAGCACTGAATGCTGTTCAGGAGAAAAATCTTTCCTTGCAAAGTGAGATCACTTTGCTCAAAAGGATGACTGAAGGAGAAAAAGGGTAAGAGTATTAACTAAGAAATTGCTGTTTGATATCTACATTTGTTTCATGTTGTATTGCACAACCATTATTAACCTGATTTGGACCTGCAGACATCAGAGGTTGCCAATATTTGTAGTAACTGAAAAAGTTTTCTACCATGACCATCCTTAGAGCTTTCAGTCCCTCATTTAATTGGTACAGACACTAGACCTCAAATCTTTTGGGGATAGTGTCATTATTACCATGCTATTCTATTTATTTAAATACATGTTGGCTGATATAGCATTTGTTTACACCTGTTATGTGATGTATCACTAAAAATATGAGTAATACACATGCACCCCTTGACAAAATTCAAAGGTTCATCATCTCTGTGAAATCACTTATTATCTTGCTGAAGCCCCATGATAGCAGGTCTCAAAGACTACTGACACACTGGACATGGGGGGAGGGGTGGTGGCCAGAATTTCCAGCCAGAACAGGTACATAAACAACCAACCCGTGGGACTGGTAGGCAGGTTAAACAACAAACATGGCGGCCACCCACACAATAAGAAGTCTGAA
>NW_017729022.1:98156857-98168596 GCF_001723915.1 Gavialis gangeticus | reverse complement strand
TGAATTGATTCAATCTTTGCAGGTTAGTGTAACCTGGCTAGGTTGAACCAGTTTGTAACCGTACAGAGATTCCCTCTGGACTGAAGAAATGCGGACACATGCCTGCAGTGGCTCAGACTAGAAGCCAGGGGGCACTAGAGCAGCCCTCCCTTCCCTTTTACAGTGCTGAACTGAGGGGGGCATGGCCAGGCCCCAGCAGGATGCTCTGATTAGGGAAGTTCTCCCCCCCCTCACTGCTCCTGATCAGTGAGGGAGCCAGCAGGGAGTTGATAACAGAGCACTTAGCACCCCATCAAGAAAACAAAAGCCCTTCTCATTAGTTCAAGCTCAAGAAGTAGCAATTTCTGTCACTTAATAACGGGTGATAATACTGTATTTATTTGCATTCTACATGTACCTTTCCCCCAGAATTAGTTAGTCCTCCCAAATTGTGGTGCATGTCTTAAGTGAGAGAAGGTAATTTTCTGCCTGGAATGGAAGCACAGAGATGCTGTGAGGTGTCTGCTGCTTCTTTTCCTTCTCTTCTCTCCAGCAGCTGAATGAAGGGAAGGACAGAGTCCAGTCTTCAGTAGCAGCTACTGTTTTTATCCTTTCACAGTGGATTGGAGCAGGAACAGAGCCTAAAGCTCACCTCATTCACCTTCCCTTTCCTGCTCAGGCCAAAGCAGTCAATTAATCTGTGAAGGGGGTAGAACTGTAGCTTTTGCCTGGGCAGAAAAGAGAGGGTGAGTGAACGAAAGGATAGGCTTAGTCCCTGCTCCTGGCTGCATAACTCAGGGAAAAAAATCTTGTTTTTTCTTCATTTTGTCTTCCCAAAAACAAGATGTCTGATTTATTTGGATGCATGTGGTATGTGAGAAAATACAGGAGGCAAGCACTATGTCTGTCTGCATTTTTAGTTATTCAAATATCTATATAAATGTATATATGAAAATTGAGTTCAGCTCTCAATCATTCATACCAGCTAAAACCAGTTATTTAATATTAAGGACTTGAAGAAGACAGAACTTTGTATCAAAAGTTGGGATAGTTTTGTAGTTTACTGTCAGATTGAACCATTTTTTCTGTTTTTCCTATTGTACCCAGTGAAGTCTAAATCTCTTTGGAGAAAACTTGCTGATTGAAAGTTTGAAATAACTGATCCATTCCAGTAGCTTCTCTGATACCACCATGATTGCCCTCCCAAAGCAGCAACTATATTTAGCTTGTTCTTTGACTCTTTCTAGGATGGCTGCATAAATAAACCTTTCTTGGCAGCATTTTTCAGCACAGAGATCTAAATTTTCCAAAGCAACTATTGATTTGGGGTGTCATAATCTGGAGGAGCCCAACTTTAGACACTTTACAAGGGTCATAGAGTAAACCCTTATTATTTTCTGAAAAACTGGTCATTTTCAGTTATCTGGGCCAATACACCCCAAATCACTAGTCACTTCAGAAAATGTAGGCTTGTTTTCATTTATTTAAGATACAGTGCTTTCATCCTAGTCTTACCTACACTAGGAGAACTCTGTAGAGCCAAATTCTCAGTTGGCATGATTGCACTGACCTCACTGGAGTCAAACTTATAGTGTATTTGGCTTATTGACTAGTTGGTTATTCCTGATTGACTTCTAGGTATGTGGAAGCAATGTGACAGATATGCCTGTGCCTAATTGTGTGTTCCATTTGATTTCTGTACACTGTTTGTTATTGTATCTGTCACTATGAATTATATCATCCATTTTGCAGCAGAAGTTTGACTTATAAGAGGGAAACTATCTGGAAAAGTGTGACAATGCCATCAGTGGCCATCAGCATTGAGCAGTTTTCCCTTGTGGAAACAATGGGTTTGTTACCAGCAGAAACATTAAACCTAGTTTGACTATTTCCACTTCGCTGTGATCATACCTCTGAGAAGGGCTTTGTACCTGGAGGAGTGCCGAGGGACACAAAGCTAAGAACAGTAATCAGATATTACCCAGCACTCAGAAGCTTAGCAGTGCTTGGGAATTAGCAATTGGATCCCATCACAAAACATCAGTGTCCATCCAGACAGCAGAACTGGGACAAGCAGAATTAGACCAATGAGTACTACATACATCACCAGGAAAGGCATATTAGTTTGAACTGGAGGTGTGCTCCTTGGATGAATTTTATAATTTAACACAACACTGATGAGCACAATTAAGGTCAAGACGTAACGTGATTATTGGCTAGTGGTTGACATGTTTTGAAAGGAGAGACATGCCATGTTGTGCCCTAATTTACAACCCATCCATCCCTATGACAGTAAACACTGTTGTGCAATGTGCCCATTGGCCCTGAGTATTAAATGTGTTTTCCATAGACTCATGGTAAATTAATTCATTTTCATTGTTTTTATACAGAATGGAGGCAATACATTTCCACCCACCCTTCAATTCACCAGACTTGGGCCAGTTCTGTGGTTCCCCAGATTTCATTACAAAGAGATCAACTGGGCCCTCAGAGGATGCACTCTTCTTTGAATTAGTTTTGCCTCCTTCTGCAGCTGCTATGATCAATGGGACCACAACAGTAACCAGATTATCCAAATCTCCTGCAGCAGTTCATACAACTCAAGAGAGAGACTCAGGTAAGCCCTCCAAAATTTTACATACAGTATAACTAAAACAGGGAATTGGAGAAATTGCAGCTCCTTGAATGATGTAATTCACCATTAGATCCATCTAGAACAAGGAAATTAAGCAAAAAGAACTGGCTTTTCTATGTGACATAAGTTTTGTCTGCACTAGTTACAGTCTTATTAGGGAATCCAGTTACAACACAGCTATGCTCCAAAGACAACACTTTCTGGTTTTATGCAGACCAGGCCAAAGTATATTACAGTAATTTTAAGAGAATTTGCTATAGCTCATCACTGGTAGGTGTATAGCATACCCCTCCAAACATTGTAATTGAGTGATACCGAGTTGGTTGAAAATTGAAATTTTCCATCCAGTCAGGAATTCTCACATTTTGAAATATGTTTTCAGGATAAATTAAGACAAAAAATATAAAAAATTGAAAGAATTTATGGAGCCAAATGTATGGACAATTTTGAAATGATATGTTTAACCTAAACAAATATCCTCTGACATCCCTGAATGGAAACATTTCATTACAATTTGTCATGCCAAATCAGAACACTTAGTTTTGGTTCAATTTGACCCCTGAATGGCTTCTGACTGAGCTTCTTCATTGCCTCTTGGGAGTTTGAGTTTTAGTACCTCATCCTAGGTGACATTTATTCAGTGAAATATGTGGTCTGGTCATCCCCAAACCATTTGTAAATTCAGACTGATTTAACAAACAGTATTAGCGAGAAAACAATTTTCAAGGCAGTTGCTACTGGTCTACTTTTACCCAAGAGCAGAGGGTGATCAGCTAGGTGCTAAAACTCTGGATATCCCACAACAATGCCCTAATCATTAGATTATAGTGGGGGTGGGCAAAGTCCAGCCCATGGGCCAGATTGGATCCACAGTGGCCTCAATTTCCCAGCAGCCCTTGCCCAAGTCTCTGTGGCTGGTTTCCATGGAGAATAGCCTCAGTAGTGCTGGCGGGGCACGCAGCTGGTCAGGAAGCTGCTTTGGGGCTGGGATCTGGCAGCAGTGACAACGTGGTCCAGAACTGGGGCAGAGCTGTGATCCGCTGCCTGCATACCCTGGACAGGGGCATACAGGCAGCAGACTGAGGCTCAGCCCCAGCTCTGGACTACACTGTCACCACTGCAAGATCCCAGCCCAAGCCATGGAGCCCATCCCTGCCCAGCCGGCACTAATGGGACCCGTCTCAATGGAAACCCTGGCCCCGTGCTGTCATGGCACTGCCACTGCTGGGGTCTCCATGGAAACTGGCTATAGTGATCTGCCAGCCAGATCTGTCATTGTCATTTTGCCCACACTTGGATTATAGGGTGTTCTGCAAAAAGGGCTCTCTCAGCCTTTTTTGTTCCCAGATTCACAGAAGTTTAGGGCTGGAAGGGACTTAATGAAATCATCAGGTCCAACCCCCCTGCTCTGGGCCCTTTCCACTTTGCATATATACTTAAATATTGACTGAAGCAGGGACTGGGGCTGAGCTGTTCTATCTCTTTCTTGAGTGTTCTAACCACCAGACTGGAAAGTCATTCTCTCTTTCAGTATCAGTATTACTTAGTATTTAAATATTTTATATGGAATTAAACTGTCCCAGCAGGAGAGAATGAGGGAGCCCCTCAGCATAGGGTATCCCTGCTCTGTGTCAGGTAGAGGGTACATAAATATGAACTCCTTACCTCCCTGGAGAGTTTCTTACTCCTGAGACTGCCCAGGACCCTGGAGTGGGCTTCTCAACTTCTCAACTGAAGTACACAATAGAAGTCTCAAAAATGCTCATTTATATTGTATCCTGAGAGTCAGGCAGGCAAGCGACAGGTACGGGGAAACCGGAACCTTGGCCTTTCTTCACCATCCTACTATACAAGGGAGCCAGCTTCCCATTAATCTGTGGTGCAGCATAGGCAGAGGCCATGTTTGCCTGAGGGCAGACTCCTCCTCTTCAAAGACACAGTTCCCGACAGTCCCCTGCTCAGTTCTTGTGGCTAAATGCCACAGTTTTAGGACCAAATTTATGCACCCAAATCCCATGGCATTTTGGTAGAGTTTGGGAGCCTAATACACTGAGGCATTGTTAAAATCCCAGCCATAGCCCATGGTATTCAGTAATACAGGAGAAGAAGCTATTAGTGTAATCTGAGAAACAGACTGGCTTATTGACAGATCTCTAAAAATCATCTTCAACACAGTCTGTTCATTCTTGTGCTGGTAGCCCTACTACCACTCTGAACATGGGATCCAACAAAGACTTTAGCAGAGAAAAACAGACTGCAAGAACTCATCTTGTTTCCTGATTACAGAGCTTATTGGCCTCTGCCCTACCAAGTCCCCAGACACTATTCCTAGTTAGGTTAATCCTTTACAAAATTCACACACTGTTAAGCTGCATACCTGCCATGGCCCTCTCTTTAGCCCACTGAGCTGTAGCATTTAACCTCCTTATTACCCATTTGTTATTATACTTGGCTGCTACCAACTGTTCATTTGCCAAGAAGATGAGAATCTGTTTCATTGCCCAAGGAATGGAACTGCAGGTTCATCTGAGCATTAACACAGGGTATCTCAGGGGAAGGCACTACAAACAAAGTGTTAAACTAGGGCTCTGAGCTGTATCACTGCCCTGGTATAACACATTACCAGAAGGAGACACATAAACTCAAAATGCTTCTAGCAACAAAAAACAGCCACACTGAAAAGGAATAGCAGCATGCTTGGCTAGAGATAGCTTTCCTGGTATGCTGGAAAAGATAATCCACCCAGCAGTGACTTAATTTGTCAGGAAGGTAGGAGGTTAGAGCATACATGACTCTTGACCTATGGCAAAGCCAGTCAACTGCAGCACAGATTGTTATTAAAGGACTGTGGTGCAGCAGTGGCTGAAGAAGCTTTTGTTATCGACTGACATTGCATCTGCAAATGCTGTCCAGGTGGAATTGTGTCCAGGTGGTGAATAGTCCAGTTAATCTGAATTCCCTCTGCCTAGAAGCTGAATCTTCTACAGTCTGCTGTAATGTGATTACTACATACTTTGGAGAAAAAATGGTCTGTATCCAGCATGGTTTGCTGGACTAAAGCCAAGATGCTGTGAGATACAGAGCACTTCCTGGGAGATGAGGCTGCCCCCTATCCCTTCAGATCTGCTTAAGGACAGTTTGCCCAGCAAGGAATTTCTGAATCCAGGGAAGTCTTAAATGCAACAGTGGATGACAAGCATCAATAGGAACTGAAGGCAGCTTTTTGGGTCCACACTTCAACATCTCACAAGGAGAACTCTTGGTATAAGGGGCAGGGTTCATTAGCAGTGTTCACCACAGTCTGTCAGAGTGCAGAGCCTATGGTAGTGCCCAAGACCTTATCTCTGAAAGTCTTGAATATGTTGCAAAAAGTAGAATACAAAGTAGTCATGCATATTATCACATTCTGTAAGTGGAAGAGAGAGTGAATATATTCATTACCAACTCACAGCTGATGCTAGACCTTCTAGCAGCACTGAAATTGCAGGATGACAATTATACTGCTGATGGCATAATTTATTGTTTTTTAGCTACCCAAGGTAATTCTGACACTGTAATAAATCTACATCACCAGCAAAATATTTACTTCACCAGCTGTGTTTCATTTTATAGCCATAGGTTTAAAGTTTTTGTCATCAGGGCTCATTGAATACTGCTTTATATTAACAACTAGAGGGGAGAATAAGGAAATTAAATTATGCAGTTTTGATATTAAAAATGTAGTGTTCCTGTTTATTTGTCTTTGTATATTTTTCACATTACTCACCACATCCTTCTATTGCCCATTCAACAGCTACTTCTATCACTAGTACAAGCTCAGCAGAGTGGTCATGTCCTAACTGTATGTGCCCCAGCCCTGTTACAAGTATATCAGACCAAGGTCAAGAGGATATCAGCTCTTCCTATGCTGACTTGGAGAAGAATACCCAGCACCTAAGACATTTGGAGAGGACACCTTCAGCAGCTGAGGGTTACAACATTTCTGCATCCAGGTACACGTGCACATTACCTACCAGATGTTTAAGGACTTTGACATATTATATTTAAGGCTTGTATACATCCTTATAATCAGCCTAAATTTGCCCTTGTTTAAGTTCATTACCTTGCTATTAATTAAAACCCTTTGAGCCTAATATTTCTTCTGTCTTCTTGGACTGTTCTTCTTCAGACATATTTTCTGTCATCAATACTCTGTTGTGATTACCGAACTAACCCATACCTATTTAACTTTCTTGGTCTTATTTTTTTCTTCATAATTCAGACCATAATGATCTTTTGTGACCTTTCTATGATTCCTTCCAAATTGTCAGTATTTTCCTGGTAATGAAGTGCTCAGAAAAGAATACAGAGAGACTGATGATAATCTCACATCAGAATAAATCAAGAACGATGAATTTATTGTCAGTAGAGTTCTACTCAGATGAGAGGACAATGAGGATCAGTATTCCAAAGCTTCTCCAAAGCTGCTTAAGGCGAATCTATTACTTTCCTGCTCCCTTCTTTACATATGTGCAGCTACAATTGAGGCAGCCTTTTTTCTTTGTTTCTCTTTTCTTTCTTTTTTATTTGCAATCAGGTTGCAGGACTATCCTTGTCCTACCCTCCTTTCAACTTTAATGCTTTCCAGCTTTTCCTTCCCACTGAATATTATGCTTTTGATTACTACCTGCAATATATTAGCATGTAATTTTCTAAGCTGCAATGCACTTTATTTCCTACCTATATTTCTAGGCTCTCTAGAGTCCTGTGTGTTGTCTCTGTCCTCATTGGTGTTCCCCCATCATGCACCTCCTCTCAATTTAGCATTATCTACATACTTTATTAACTAGATGTTTTTCTTCCCACTTCTACCTCATAAGTGAGGATGTTCCATGTGATGGAACCTACAACCAATATCCGTAGGAATCCCACATAACACCTTCTGTCTTCTCTTTGTCTTGTTATTTGTTTGCAGCCCGACAGCCTGTTTATACAACATTATTTATATCCAAGTCAAGAAGAAAAAATGTTTTGAGAGGTACTATATCAAATGCTTTACTAAATTCCAGATCTTTGCTTTTTTTCCTGCCTCACTAATTTTGTAATTCTGTCAATTTTATTTACATTTTTCTTGAAGCTGTATATAGCAGTCTGTATACATCCCTAGTGCTTAGCAATTTTGTTTCCATAGCAAGACCCATGCAGTCCAGAACTTTTTAGGTATGGCTCTAAAAATAAGCCTTTGAAAAGCTAGCTAGAAAGCCCCAGTTGTTTCCTGCATTCTAAAACCATTTCCAAATAATGAGATATGCCATATTGTTTGACTGATTATAAAGGATAACTGCAGTTAAACACCGAAAGATAAAAAAGATTACCTTCTTTTCCATGTATTTCCTTGTATTGTGTGGCTTATTTTCTAATGGGGGATTGACTTCACATCTTGTCTAATATGGAAAACCAGAGAAATTATTAATTCTGCTAAATTGTAGAAGATAAAGAGAGTAATGTGATGACAATTTGCAGTGTGTGTGTGCATGCGCATGCATGTGCTTGTGTGTGTGTAGTTAGAATTGTTTAGTGTAAGAAACAGGCATTTAAAAAAAATCTTGTTTAACTCATTACTATCATGACATACAACCACACCAGAACACTAATGCCCTTTTGGACACATTCACCTTAAATCTAAAATCCATTCAATGTCAATGTACACATTAAATAATTGAAAATTATACTGTAAAGCATGACCATAATGCCAACCTGTTATTTTGTCATTTCATTAAATGACATGTTATTAAAGTATATATGAAATAGTGCATGTGCAGATATATCAATAATTAAATGGCTGTATAAATTCGTTAGTAGCATGTTTGAGGGTGTTCTTTTTATTAGCTTAGTTATTTTTATGTATTTTGATGTATTTGTTTATTTAGTAGATTTATGTGTCATCTTTCCCCAAAAAAGGTTCAGGGTAGATTGCAGTAAGAAAATAATGATAAAGACCAGTAAAATCTTAAAAATAATCCCTAAACCATAATCCAGGCTATCCTGGCTTGCTAAACACCTGCCCATATAGGAAGGTCTTAGAGCATTTTCAGATGTTCAGACTCAGATTCTGGCAGACCTCAAAGACAAAGGCATTCAAAAGCTAAGGAGTGACTATCAGGAAAGGCCTTCTGTATGTTTTTTCCAAGCACATTTGGTGCACTGATGGTACTTGCAGAAGGCTGCTGTCAACTGAGTTTAGGGATGGCATTGAGGCATAAGAAAGAGGGCTTTCCATTAGGTACATAGGGTCCAGACTGTTTAAGGATTTTGTGGGTCAAAACCAGTGCCTTGAATTGTGCTCAGAAAGCTACTGGAAGTCAGTATAGACTCTAGAGCACTGGAGTTTTGTGCTGCTAGTGACCCAACCCTGTCAGAAAGCAAGCCTTTGCATGCTGCATCAGCTGTAGCTTCCAGACAGTCATCATCAAGAACAGTCTCATGTAGAGCAGATTGTAGTAGCATAGACTCAAGATTACAATGGCATGAATGATGTGTAATGAGATCTGAATCTGAAAGGAAGTCTCAGCCTTCTCACCAGATGGAGCTGGTGAAAGGTACTCCTAGACACTGCCACCACCTGAAGATCCAGGTGCAGCAGAGGATCTAGGAGCACCCCAAATCTGCAAATCTGAGGGACAAAGGAAGGCTGAATTCTGTCAGTAATAGGTGTCCTAATCCTTCCCTAAAAGCCAAGTGGTCTACCTACCACCACCACTTCTGTCTTGTCCAGAATCAACTTCAATTGGTTCACCTACATCCAGACACTGGGAAAGGACAGAGACTGCTAACAGGGCAGATGAGAAAAGAAAAAGCAAGCTGAGTATGATCAGCATACTGATGACACTCCAGGCATAGCAATGCAGCTCGGTGCCCAGGGCAGCTATAACACATGGGGGTAGCAGTGACTTCCAATTGCCACTGTACCACTGGTGCAATGGTACAGCTGCAGCAGCAGCCATTCTTTCCCTATCCCCTACCTAAGTCTGTGCCTGGGACAGCTGCCCTAGTCACTCCACTCTAATTATGCCACTGATGGCACCTCACTTTGAATCTCCACACGATACACCCAGCAGCCTCATATACACTTTGAAGAAGAGAGACAATATCATGGAGCCCTGGAAGACCTCACATGAAAGGTCTGAAGGGAATATTGAGCTCTTGCCTGTCACCTTCCTCTTGGATCTTCAAAATTATGCTCCTAGGTTTACTCTACAGTCAGTGCCCTGCAAAGGGCAAATCAGAACCACCCAATGGTGAACATGGAGTCTTACGGAACTAGACAGTAGGAAATGCTGAGCACAGGAATGTCTGAACTCTGGCTTCTGTCCAGAGCTTAGTCATTTCAATCTTGATCTCCTTGGTCTAGATGGATCTAATGGTGAATTACAGCATTCAAGGAGCTGCAATTTCTCCAATTCCCTGTTTTAGTCATGCTGTATGTAAAATTTCTGAAAGTAGATGAATAACTGAGCAGGGCTGACTCTTTATAATTCAGCTGGAGAAGAAAAAGAATTGTAATTATCCCCACCTTTTGTATGATAGCCTAGTGGCTGCAGCATCACTTAGAAAGAGTCAGACAAGGATTTTAGGTCCTTCTTAGCCCAAACACATCCAACCCTACATCTCTCACCTGCCAAGAGAGTGCCCTGCCCATCAGGCTTTAGGCTATACTATGTGGGGATGCTCTCCATCTCCTATGGAACCTGGGTCACCATGTAGCAAAGAGTGTAAGAGTCATGGGGCCAGGAGATCAAGCAAGAGAGAACCTCATTCTATTCTGTATCTCATGACTCTCTAATGTAAAATGCCTAATCCATCTGGGAAACAGGGACCGGAAGGCACGTTTTTTTTCCCTTGCCAGCTACAGAACTGAACTACTAGACTCCCTCTTGCCTGCTCTCCTTCAGGTCCAATAAATTCTGCATTCTTGGCTGCACAGTGGTTCAATTTTAAGCCCACAAGTGGGACAGAGGGTGATTTGACATGCATAGTATTATACAGTAGGGCTGTGCAAAGCTTCAGTCCCTGATTCAATTCGGTGGGGATTCAGCCCGATTTGATGGCCGAATCTCTGAATCCAAATCAAATCAGAGGACACTTTAATCTCTCCGAATTGAATTGGAACCTTCCAAATCAATTTGGAGAGATTTGGAAAGATTCAGCGATTTGGACATAGACACAGCTTTAAATATTTTTTCTACATACCTCTACGTAGCAAGGGGCTCATGAATGCTGCGCTGCTGGGGCGCATGGAGTGTCATATAGAAGTGCAGGGGGCTCCCCAGCACACTCAGCTGGAGACCCAGAAGTGAACCAGAAGCACTTCCAGCTTCCAATCCACTTCTGGGCTTGCCAAAGAGCGTGCTGTCCCCACCCCCCATCCCACCCGGGCTCAGCAACTGGTGCCTCCTGCATCTGGGGGGGCACCCAGGGTTCCTCTGTGGCCGATCACTGAGATGGGTGTGGGGGGGGGCCCCCAGTGTGCTGCCCAGTGGACCTGGAAGTGCACTAGAAGTACTTCCAGTTCACTTCTGGGTTTGCCGCCAAGCACGCAGGGGGCCCCTGCTATTTGGAGTTGGAGTGTCTTATGGGACACTCCATCCACCCCAGCATCTCAGCATTCATAAGCCATGTCTGGCACCTTGAGCTATGTAGAAAAAAACATTTAAAGCTGTGTCTATGTTTGAATCGCTGATTCTCCAAATGAGCATCGGATCTTCGGATTCAGCTGAATTGAATTGGGGACGGTGATTCAAACCAACAAATCAAATCACTGTCCCTGATTCGGGCCAAATCCAAATCCAAATTGAAAAGAGCCCATTTTGCACACTCCTATTGTACAGCCTGATGCTTAGAGCTGCCTTTTGGAAGTGGGAGAAGATGGGTCCCCTGCTGCTTTATCCATCACACTCCTAGAACATTCTGACCATGGTCCCATTCCAGGTACCCTTTCCAAATCTCCTGTCCCCTTCAGTCCGGATTCAAGTCTTGCCTAAAAACAAGTCTTATTCTAGCACCTACCCTGGCACCTCCTGTTTCCATCCAATGCCAGCTGGTGCCTCTGTTGTTTCATAGTTTCTAGGGTCGGAAGGGACCTGAGC
>NW_017729022.1:98150826-98156846 GCF_001723915.1 Gavialis gangeticus | reverse complement strand
ATCTTCGCTCCAGGTAGACAGTATACTTTGCGTGCCGAGGGGTCTTGTGTTCAATACGTCTGTATATTTTGCAGCTCCAGCCATTTCCAAGCCCTGAAGTTCATTTGTCCCTCTTGATTCTTCTGCCCATCTTCATATTTGTTTGCTACCTGATTCAGACTCCTACAATTTTTCTCTTTTTTCTTCTTCATGTAAACCCAAGCTTCCTCTAGAAACAGGTTCCCTGTGCAGGAATAAGAGGAACTACTAGCAGAATTTTTGTGTCACCAGTGGAATCTGGGCAGTAGGAGGCAAGGGAGCTTTTAGGAAGACTTTGGACTATGTAACTTTTGTCATTTATACCCCTAGGGTGTGTCTTCATGAGTGCACATATGCATTTCCCTGGGGACAGATAGCACCAGTACATAGTTATGTCACTGCTACTTGTCCCTGGGGTACACCTGTGCATGAGCACCAAATTGCTCCAGGTTGGGTAGGGGAGGCTGGGGCCAGCACCTAGTCAGCCCTAGTAGCCTTACTTTGGGCTCTGGGGGTCTTCCAGGGCTGCAGCAGCAGTGATCCAAGTGTGCGGAGTGGCTCTGTCTGTACTGTAGGGCCAGACTTGAGTACAAACACAGATGTCCACAAATTAGGCTTATTGGTGAACACAGCAAGGCAAACAGAGCAAAGAAAAAACATTACACAGGCAGGCAACAAAGCCAAGACATAATAGGGCTAAACAATTAACTAAATCACAGTGGGTGTCACACGGAAAGTTGAATGATTCCTCAGGCTCCATTCACAATTTGTCTAGTAAAACCTGCAATGAGCATTACAGCACAGTGCTGTGTTTTTAAAAGTGCTCCCTTGACAGGTGAGTTGCTCAGGAGGAACAGGCTAGAGATAAATTTGTTTTCTAGGGCTTGCACAAGATTCAGTGTTCCTCTGCTCCCTCAGGGAGACCCTGGGTTTACTGCAGATAAATAACATATCCTGGTTTGCTACAGTTCCAAAACAAAAGAGAGAGTAGGTTTTAATTGTTTTAACATGTTGTCTCTTGGAGTTAGTTAATAATAAAGATGCCCCTTCCTCCAGAAGGAAAGAAGAAATGAAGGGCATCAGGAGAAAGAGAGCAAGCAAGCAAGAATATATAACTGAACTCAATAACTGAGATTTTCCAACCAAGAAGGGGATTTACTACCCAGCTCCCACTGATTTTAATAGCCAAATCCCTTTGTTGAGCATTGAAATGTTGGGCTACATACATCCAGGAAAAACAAAAGCAAATAACAATAGGGGTCCTTATTACATTTTTCCTCCCCCACAAAGAACTTTTAAATTTCTGACACCAATAAGAGCTGAATAAATCTGTCATATAATTACTCTTTTTTAATATTGTTAAATATTTCATTTGTTAATATTTAAACTTTAAACTAAGTTTATGAAAGGAAGAGAGCTCTATAAAATGCAAAATATTTTCTGTCAATAGTCAGAATATGGTGTGATTACTATGCAAACCTGTGGGCAGATTTTTATAATTAAAGATGTGAATACATCACATGTGAAGTGCCTTTAAATCTTTGGTTTGACTTTTATCATTTTAGTGCTCTTGGAAACTTAAGAATTGCTGATGTTCATCCAGGTGGTCATTTTGTGAAGATCCTTAACTCTTCCCCTGTTATAGAAGAGAGTATTGGGGATTATATCCTCCAGCAGAATGTCAGTGGCCAAGCAGTAGCAGTGTTCAGATTCCCACCAAACATCAGAATGAATGCCAACTCTACAGTAACAGTGAGTGCAGAATCTGAACTAACTCAGAATACAGCCAAAATGTAACTTGTATAATTCAGCTGCCCCTTATCTACTGCAACATAAAGACTAGGACCAGATTTTTAACCTAATTGCATGAAGGCTGAGTGCCTAAATATCTCAGTGAAGAAAGAGAGCTGCTGGTGCCCATCATCTGTTTATTTAAGGGTCTAAATATGGACTAACAAGACTGAATTTAAGAATTCTGGCCTGATATGGTAAGCTATTTCCTCTTAACCCCAGTTTCTTGTCATATCACTGCTGTAAAACTCTACATATTGTGGCCTAATTTGCAGAATTGAGGATGGGTCTGAACTGAAGCAAACAACAAAACTAGAAAGGAAAAATCTTTTATGCCTTGTGAAAAAGCAAGCCAGGGGCTCCTGCTACTTGGAGAGAGGCTGCAGCAGAAAGCACCCCAAGCAGCTAAAGATAGGTCAGCTGCAGGAGGGAAGGCAGCAAGGAAGCAACTGCAGCCTGGGTGCAGTAAACTGCCCATGAAGCTGGAAGAGTACACCTGCCACCAGTCAGGAGACCAGAGGAGGAGCTCTGGAGATATAAAGCTTTTGCAGAGGGGTAGTGCAGCCCTGAACCCTGTGTGGAGAGCTCCTGCCCGCACAGGGTTCCCGCCCACAGGGAGGGAATCTGCAGGCCAGAGTAGGGAGGCCTGGGGACTGGTGAAGAGACTTCTGCAGCAGCCTGTATGTTTAAAGCATTGGGCTGACATCGGGGTTTTTTTGTTGGGGGGGGATTTGCTTGTTTGACTGGAGGATGAGGTAGTGGTTCAAGGGGAGGATGGGAGGTCACACACTGGTGCCTGGGAGATGCTCCAGATTCTGAGTTCTAACAGCAGGATTGGGGCAGGCCCAAACTGAAAGGGTCAAGGACTGAAAGCCCTTCTGAGAGAAGGGCTAAGGCCCCCAAACAAAGGCCAGACCAGGCTGAGACTCGAAAGCCAGGCCAGAGAAAGTGGGCCTAAGCTGACAGTCTGCAAGAAGAGTAACCAGCAAGCTAAAGCCAAGAGGGTTCCAATCTATACAAGCTGGTGCGTGGATCAAAGGCCACAAATAGTTCATAAGGTGACTGGTGCCCTAGGGCACTAATAAGGCTGGGAGAGCCACAACCGAGTCTCCCAGGGACAAAGTTGCACTGAACCAGGTTCACTCTGGGACCCTGGGGGGCAGCTTCCCTTTCACACTAAGAACAATTAGATCAAGGCATGGCAGGGGAGAAAGAAGAGAAATTTCCCTGAGGAGCTGGAGTAGAGGGCAAGAGTTGAGGGGCCACCATGACCAGGCCAGGACCCGCTACACCTAGCTTTGATAAAGCCTTGAGATGTTTTATCATGTATCTACTGGTGCCAAAATTGTGTTCCTGTCTATAGTAACAGGTATAACCAAAAGATATATCCAAGATAGGGCTTGAATTAGAAAATAAAAAGTTATAGTAATACTCTTCCAATCTCTATCCAGCCTCTGCTGTGGTCTAGTGGAGAGAGCACTGTATTAGCACTTGAGAAAGCTGTGTTTCAGTGCTGGCTCTGTCACTAGCTTGCTGGGTCACCCTGGCCAACACATTTCACCCTTCAGTTTTCTGGTCTGTAAAATAGAGAGTATGACTTTTGATCTCCTGAGGAATTCTGGGTGTTATCTGAGGTGCCATTGGCAGTCCATTTTGCTGGTATTCAGGAAATACTCATACAGGTTCTGCATTTTAGCCTTGGTTTCCTGTCAGTGGCCTTCAGATACACCCTTAGGTTGGCTGATTTAAGGCATAGGTACTGTGACAGCAGCTACAGCAGCTGGCTAACTTGCCCACTCCTGCTTCTTGCTCCTCTGATCCGCCATTCTCTATCTCGTCTGCCAGGTCAAATGGGAAGCATCCAGAGCCTTGAAGTGGGGTGGGAAGGATTTATTTGGGCCACTTGGCTTCCCCCTTTCACACTTCTTCTGGCCCAGACCTTCTCAGTTGGGTCCTGATTTGCTCTAGCTGCTCTTTTCAACTCTGGGCCTACTCAGTCTGGCCTTGGCTCTCTGTTAGCAGCAGCGCAGCTTGGGAATTAAGCTGCACAGCAGGGCTCTGGCCCTCTGGGTTACCGCACCTAAAACAGGTTAAATCCCCTCTTTCTCTTTCAGTGTCTGAGGCGTCACCTTCAAGGGGTGAAAACCCATAAGACACTTTAGGGCACGTGCAAAGTGACCTCCATCTCCCCTCACAGTCACTTCTGATTCTCCAGGTGTCCAGTAACAAACAAAAAGCAAAGTCTTAATTGAAAGTTCTTCCCCTGCTTTGGGGTAATAGACACAGCCTTTATTTTCAGCTTCATCCCATGGGCCCACTGCCTAAACCACACAGAAACAAAAAGAAAAAATTGCAACAAAACTCACTCCCTCATTTGGGCATTTGGGCTCTCTCCCTCCAATCCTGCCCTCTCCATGATCAAGGCTCCACTATCCTTCCAGCCTGAAGGCAAGTCTGTTTTCCCCTGGAACCTTGCCCCCTCCAGCCAGCCTAGCCTATTAGCTGGCCTGAGCACGGGGGCTGCTTATTAGTCCAAGCCCTGGCAGATGCCGTAGCCCAAGCCACAAACACCCTTCTCTCATCATTCTGCTGGCTTTGTAGCCCTCTCACATTAACAGAAAATTATAGTATATACTGACACCGCTCTCTATTATAGTATGTGCATAGGATCTTAGCTCTCAGAGTCCTATGATCATGCTGGAAGATTTCATTAAAAGCAGCTTTATTTTAAAATTGTGCATATTTCTACTTTCCAGGGTTTCAAAGAAAGATTTGAACATGTGAACTGAGTACAGGGGCATAGAGAGATTTTCACAGAGATGGGGCAAAATCTTGAGGCAGCACCTCTCTGCATGTGTAGGGAGCATACCCTTGTCCAGGTTGGAGCTTTGCTGGGGTGGGGGCAGTTGGCAGGTGGAGCTCTGCCACTGGGGGAAGCAGATATTCTTCAGGACAATTGCCTCCCCTCCCCAATGCTATAGCTACACTCCCAACCAAGTATAAGAAACTGTGATCAAAGTGTAGTGGAAACATCAGTTCAAACCAGGGAAGATGCCACCTTGCCCTAGACCCCTCAGAGTAAGCTTAGACCTTGTTGCACTGGGCACAGGGGTGCTAGCTGGCTGGTTGGGTGCAGGGCTTGGATGCCTTTTAGGGTTCTGTGAGATCATCTTGGTTGGGTTTAGATGCCCCCCTGGGTTCCTTCCCTCTCCTCTGGCACTTTGGGGGATTGTTTTGCATATACTTTGATCAGCAGTGCAATAGTTTAACCCTGCTGGCCTTTACTTTATCACTAGGTGTCTGAATTAAACACCCTTTTGAAATGAATACACAAGGTCATATTGCTTAGAGCTCTTGGTCCACTCTCCCTGCTGCTACAGGCATTGCTGCATTTGCTTGTACTGGTTTCATACTTATAAGGTTGTCTTTTTTTGCCCATAATATATTATTTATTTAAATGGAAGGTGACTATCTGGGGAATCAGATGGCCACCTTGGGAAAAAAAAAAAGTCCCAGTTCATCAATCCAGCTCAACTCAACCCAGTTTGAGCCCTGATCTGAGAACAGCACAGATGCACATTAGCATATATCCAGAAGTGCCACAAATCACAGATATGCTCTGGTGTATATGTAATACAGTCACAAAAGCACTTTGGCATGCTGTCATCTAGCAAGCACTCTATAAAGAGAGAGAGGGTAAGTATCTTTTCAAGATACTTCTACTGCAAATTAAAGAAAGATTGCTTTTCCTTCCAGGAAATGGTTAAAGGCATTGTCCTGCAGATATGGAAATACAAAATGGTTTAGAAGTGCTGTTTGTAAAGGCGCATTATAGTGGTCTGATGTCAGGAGAATGTTTGAATGTTTCCATAATGGCTCTTTTTGCTACTTTGATTTTAGTAAAGGTCAAAATGGCTGTAGTAATTCTGCTGCGTTTGCACAGTACACATGGTGGTTAAGATCTTCTGTGTAAAACAAAAGCATGAAAAAATTGCCACTGCTCAGTGAAAATAGTTTTCTCTTGCATACAGCAACTCTAGAAGCAATTGTGAACTGAGATTTTAAAGGTGATATTATACATCTATGGAAATACCCTGAATAAATTAATAAGAACCACCCATTGTTAATCAGTTCCTTAATAAGATCGGCCCACAATGCTCCTGGCCCAACCTATCACAAGTGCCTGAAAAATAGACACCCCACTCCCTCCC
>NW_017729022.1:98131218-98150718 GCF_001723915.1 Gavialis gangeticus | reverse complement strand
CCCCCGCTTGATCTCTGTTAATCCATTACAGCAGGGCATGATGATGATAAGCTGTTGCTATAGGTCCCCAAATATGTTTCCTTCTGCTTTATTTCAGCTCTCTCATATAAATGAGAACCTGTTACCAACACTGCCAAGCCTGGTGAAAAGAAAACCGGCTCATTCTCAGTACATCTACCACTCACTAAACACCTATGGACTGCCTTCCCTGTACCCAATTACTCCTTTTTTATCATTACAGGTGTGGGCAGTAGATGCCAATGTGCTTCATAAGCCTCCATCACATTTTCTCTGGAAGGAGCAAAATCGATTAAGGACAGACTTAGATTGTTCCACCATCCTTTGTGAACCAAGTGGCCAAGTAAGCTTTGTTTTTGTAGCATAATTAATAACGGATCATTTCTCTTGCTCTCTGAGGTTAGCAGAAGCTAACTCCATTTCTTCTAAAAAGTGTGACTTTACATAATAATAATTGGGAAGAGCTGAAGTGACATACCATGTTTTGGCAAATAAAAGAATAGTGCAGAAGGGCAGGTGTGCTGAAGTGTGAGTTCCTGAAACAACAAACCAAAAGTTCCGGGCTCACGATTTTTGTGGCATTGAGCAAATGGCACTGGAGGAAAGCTTTTGTCGCGGTTGCCTACTTTGGATCCTTTAAAACCCTGGAGCTGACTATATAGGACCAGGCCCTATTAAATTTACTGGACTCAGTCAGAGGCTTAAGCAAGTGCTTAAAGGGCCTAGCTGAATTGAAGCTGCAGTGCTCAGTGATTTGCAGGATCATGCCCATGACTAAAAAAATCAAAACACAACATACTTAACTTTCAGGCCTCTGTGACCCTTGCATGGCTTGGCAAGCTAATTCTGAAATCTGGAGGACTAAATAGATGGGATAGTTGAGAAGGACTTTGGGGTACAGAGTTTTATACTTGGTTAGATCAGTGGTCCATCTAGCCAGTATCCTGTCTCCAACAGTGGCAGGAGTGGATGGTATAGAGGGAGAGAACTGAACTGGATGTATCTAGTGCAGGGGTGGGCAATTATTTTGGGCAGAGGGCCACTTACTGAGTTTTGGCAAGCCATCGAGGGCCACATGACAGGCAGTCAGGGGCAGATAAGTATGAATTCTCTAAATTTTTAGGGGCCCCGTGGGCCAGATAGAATAGCCTGGCGGGTCGCATCTGGCCCCTGGGCCGCATTTTGCCCTCCCTGATCTAGTGTGATCTAGTCCTTACTCAATACCTACCCTGGCATTCACCATTATTGGTTTAGAATTACCAGATGAAACATCACCAACGGTTGTGTTCAATAGCTGGTCCCTTTTCCAACCTGGCTATGCTATCTGCCTCTACCATCTGCTGTGGCAATCAATTCAACAAGTTAACTATGCATTGCATAAAAAAGTACTTTCTCTTTTTAGTTTTAAACTTGTCACCTACTAATTTCAGTGGGTGCCCCCTAGTTCTAGTATTCTGGGACTTGGTAAACAACAGCTATTTGTTCACTTGGTCTACACCTTTCATGATTTTAGAGACATCTATCGTATCCCTCCTCAGCTTGCTCCTTTTAAACTGCAGAGTCCTAGACTTTTTAGTCTCTCCTTGTACGGCAACAGCTCCATGAGCCTGATCATTTTCACTGCCCTTCTCTTTGCCTTTTTGAATTTTACTACATCCTTTTGAGATTGGGAATCAGAACTGCACACAGTATTCAAGATGTGAGTGCACTATGGATTTACATAATAGTGTGATGATGTTGTTAGCGATGCCCAACTTTTTATTGGCTTTTTCAGTTGCCACTGCCCATTGAGCCAACGTATTTAGAGATCTACAATGACTCCAAGGTTTCTTTCCTGAATCATAACACCTAATTTAAAACCCAGCATTGTGTATATATAGTTGAGGTTATTTCCCCTCAGCCCATGTCATTCAATCCTTGAGCATCTAGTAGTCCTTACCAGCAAAACTGTCAAATGCAAGGGCTTTTTGTGGGACAGATCTTTGTCTACTTATTAATGAGATAATGCCTGAAGTCATTTTAACCATGATGTTGTTGGCCATTTTTTATTGAGCCATTAGTAAATGCTGATTTAGTTTAAATCAAGCAGCAAAATGTCAAAGCTATTACATTATGGATCCAACCTATAATTTTAAAAACAGATTGAAAAAGCAAACACAATGTCTGCAACTTGGTGCACAGTGCTATTATTTTGATGATAATTTACCACCTGTTCAAAAATACCTCAGGACACTGATCCCCAAGTCTCCATACTGATCACTAGAAACAGTTATTTTGATGAGGAAATGCAGTACCCAAATGAGCTATACTTTTTTCTTTAGGCTGTTGCCTGGTGCACTCCTATGTACTGGAACAGAAAGCTGAGATGGAAGGGGCAAGAAGACGGTGAAAGCCTGAAGAATAACACAAAGCCAACCAAACTAATAAAACAGCAAAGAAAATCAGAATTGAAGCTATCTGATGTAGAACAGGGAGAAGCTCTCCGAGGCCAACCAGAAGAAAAAGGACCAATTTTCATTAAAAGGTGGGCACCCCACCTTTGACTACACTCTTTCATTACAACACTATTTCCTCCTGGCTGTGTAAGTGGCAATTTTTAAATGAGTGTCTTACAAAGAAGGTTTCCCATACCAGGGTTGGAAGAAATAGTTGAAAAAAAAAGAAAGATATGACCTAAATCTTCAGAGAGAATATTCCCTTAGGTTCCATGCAAGAGCATGCTCAAATCAGGCAGGATTTGACAATGAAGTCATGGAATTTTACAAGAAAGCCTGATTTTATCATTATTTTTATGCATTTCTGAGCACTCAAAAGTGCAACGGGGACATCCAGATATAAATGACACAATTCCTAACTCAAAGGTCTTACAATGTGAAGGTTCTGATGTTCACAGAACTTTCACTAGATTGATTAATTAAAAAGATTGGCCTCAAACTCATTAGGTAAGTCTACACTGCTCAATGACAGCTCCAGACCAAGATATTATTGGAGTGTACATGACAAGACACTAAGGCTAGGGACAGACATTACACATAAACCAATATACGTGATCAAAAACCAGTTCAAATCTGTAACACAACAGAAGTTCAGTGCACATGAATCACTTTCAAAATGGCTGAAACCGATGTAAGGTAAACCTGAATGGATATAGTATCAGACTTAACTGATTTAGGTTAAATCAGTTTATTGAACTTCTGTCCCAGATGCTCTCCAGATTCAAGTTAACTCAGAGTCCCCCAACATCCCAAGTTGTTTTGCATCTTCTCTGCAAACCTCCCATTGCACGGTGGGTGGGCTAGCCTTGGCCCAAGCTGTCTGCTTCAGCTGAGCAGGGAGGCATACTCTAGCAGGCCACAGCTTCTGGCCGGTGGTTGCATTTCTAGAACCAAAAAAGGAATGGCTATTCACTTGCTTATTGGTTCAATCTACACAGCTTAGACTAACCTGCAAATATTGAATCAATTCAGCTTCAGACTTTTTGATGATCTGTACTTAGCCTAAGATAACTCTGCTGCTTGTGGTTAGAAAGTTAGCTTGCATGGCCTGAGTGCAGTATGTTTCAGTACAGCACTGCCTAGAGCGATAATTAACTGGTACAGATATAGCCAGGGTGCCCTGATGCCCAGCCCACTGGACTTTTTTCCAAGGATATTTTGAAGGGGAACAGCAGCCTCGGCCATTTTTATTCCACGGTCTCTCCAGAGTTTTGGTTATTGGTGTTCCTGAAGCAAGCTCATTGAAGAATGACAACACATGCAAAGGAGTTGAAATGTTTTGAAATTCAGGGCATATCAGTTGCATTCATTGTACTGCATGTGTCCTAATGACAGAAATCTTTTTGTATGATTTGGCCAACGTGGACAGATTTTCACAAGGATGGCCAAAGAGCTATTTCCTCAGAATAATTCCCTTGCTAACTTGCAACTTCCTACTAGAGACAATTCAAAAACATTGGCTAATCTACCTTCACTAGCCTTTTTCTTGGAAGTGATTGGGTCGGTTTTGCTCAGACTTCCCAGAGTACATTCTATCTGAGGTAGATTCAACCTGAGGCAGAAAGGTTACGTAAAAAACTTCAGTGTAAATGGTCAATGTTTGGTAAAATTATAGATCAGCAGTCAGCAACCTCCTCAGATCACACGCTGAAATGACTCAGTTCAGGTCAGAGGCAGGTAAATCTACCATTGCTTTTCCTTACCATAGCATGGGGAAAGTTCCTACTGCCAATGCTTCTCCCCACTGAAAAAAAATACACATAACAGCTTCATTTGTTTTTCTGTTTACAGAGAAAACAAGGCCCCAGCAACCCTTTTCCCAACACAGAATTCTTGGTGCCGAAGTCCAAACTCTTCTACTCACCCTCACTTCTCCCTGGTTAGACCATTAACCATGGGCAATGATGGCAGCAGTCTGTGCAGACAGTCCAGGTGTCAGTCAGCAAAACCTGACCCAGCACCAGGTGAGTTGAAGAACAATTACACTGGCAGGCAAAGACATTTTTTTTCCCTGCTAGAGGAACGGTTAGCAAAATTTCTGAGAGATATTTCAGAAGAACTTCACATATACTATGTGTATGTGACCCAGTAGTGTAACAAAGCAGGATAGCAGGATACAAACCCCAGGCACGGATCCTCAGGGAGTGCAAAGCCAGCAGCAGCTGTACCACCAGCAGTGCAACCACTGACACTGACCCACGTGTGGTTGCTGTCTAGGGCACTCAAGCATCCAGTTATGCCTCTGTGATCACTTGCATTACAGACTTATCTGCCACAAACACATTTGGGAAGGAAGTGTTGTTTTTTTGTTTTGCTTTTATTTTTAATCAGAAAATATTGCTGTGCACCATTTGCTATTAGGAGTGACTGGTTTTAGGAAGTAAGAAAAAAGTACAATGACTTAGAGGGAGAGTGCACAAAGAGACCCTTCTACTAATGATGAATGATTAATTAGGCACTGGTGAGAATCCTGTGTTTAATTGTGGTACTTCATCTCCAGAGAGCTGTTGACAACCTGAAAGAATTCAGAGGGGAGTGACAGTGTAATTAAAAGTCTGAAGAGACTGACATATCAGGAAAGATTTAAAAGGATTAAGTGTGTGTTTGACAACTAAGGTGACTGTCAAATGTTTGGAAAGGTTCAAACACCAAGGAAAGAAATTGTCTGACAAAGGCTCAAAAACTATAACTATGAAGAATCAGATCAACTTGAGAGCAGGAAGACCTGGAATTCATTTTCTTAATATAGTTTTTCAATGGTAATAGTAAAAGTGTGAATCTCTTATTTTCAAAACCACCTTTGGAAGTTGTTTTAGTAAATCTTTTTCAATATCTAATAATTTAATCCTGCAAGGAATTGAGCATGCTGGGCTTGATCCAGAAAAGTATCTGCTTACATGCTTAATTTTAAACATATGAATTATCCCATCATAGACATGGACTTAAAATTAATCACATGCTTATACCAGATCAAGGCTTGGTAGCTCAAAACATTTCAGGATAGAGCTCTGATTCCAAGGTATACCTGAAGTCATCCTAATTCTGTGATAGTATAAAGGGAATGTAGAGATGAATACAGATAGAGAATATAGCAAAAAAGCCATCAGGTCTAACCCAAATTTATCTGGCTCCAGCTTACTAGGATGTCCAATTACAATCCTGCAGACTTGTTCTGAGCCTCTTTGAAACCAGCATTCTACTTCTTTGGGCTGCATGTTCTCCATGACCTACTCTTTGCTATCATACCCTTATGGACTGTTACTTCTAGGTCTGTTACTACTATTAGTATTGTTGTTGTTGTTAGCTGCTCAGAGGCCCCTTTCTACTATGCTTTACAGTCATAAAGGTGGATTTGCCCACTTCCCCATGGTGTTAACCATTAGGGGTGTGCGAAGCTTCGATCCCTGATTTGATTTGGCAGAGATTTGGCCTGATTTAGTGGCCGAATCTCTGAATCTGAAATGAATCAGGAGACCCTTTAATCTCTCCAAGTCAAATCAGAACCCTCTGAATTGATTCAGAGATATTTGGAAAGATTCAGTGATTTGGACATAGACACAGTTTTAAATGTTTTTTCTACATACCACAAGCTAGCAGGCGGCTCCTGAATGCTGTGATGCTGGGGTGTATGGAGCATCCCACAGGAGCATGGGGGGTCCACTTCTAGGTCCACTGGGGAGCGCTTCAGGGGGCCCCCCATGTCCCCCTGGCTTGGTGGCTGGTGCCTCCTGCGTCTGGGGGAGCACCCAGGGTCCTGCTACAGCCCATTGCCAAACTGAAGGGGCATGGGGGGCCCCCCTGCATGCTCCCCAGTGGACCCAAAAGTGGACCAGAAGTACTTCTGGGTTTGCTGCTGAGCATGTGCCCCCCGACGCTCCTGTGGGACATTCCATTTGCCCCAGAATTGCAGTATGCACGAGCCACACTTGGTACCTCAAGGTATGTAGAAAAGACATTTAAAGCTGTGTGCCCACCTGGCCTCGAGGATACACTCACATGCTGCCTTAGCACGTGCACCCAGTGTTGGGCATTGCGTGGGGTCTTGTGATCTCTGGAGGGATACTCAATCACCCCAGGGAAAGCCCAGGAATTTTCCTGCCATGACTTTGATTGAATCTTCAGTGGTGGGTCCCCCTTCTGAGGACTCTCCCAGGTAGGTCATGCCTCCTGACAGGTATCTGGGGGCTTCCACCTCCCCTACACCCCTTTCATACACCAACCTCCAGGACAAGTCAGTTGGTCTTTGTGTAGCTTGCCCTCCAGTTGCACCAGTCCTAGCTCTTCATGTTGCCTGCACAGCTGGTTCGCCCTGGCCGCTCAGCGTTTCTTCACGGCCAGCCAGCTGCCTGTCATGGGTCTGAGGCTGCTCCTGTCTCCCAGAGCACTGCCCACACCCTGGCCACAGCAAAAGGAAAAGAAAACCCAAAAGAATGACAATGGAGAAGACAAAAAAAAGAAACACAAAAAACTGAGGGAATAGGCTAGCAAGCCCTCTTCCTTCACAGCCCCCGTGCCTGTGGCTTGAGCCATCCTTTGATGTTGCTCTGGGTCCTCCCTCCTGTTGAGGGTCTCTCTTCCTTTCCTTATGCCAGCTCTTTGGCTGCACACCAGCGCTGCCTACACTTGGCATGGAGAGTGCCTTCCTCGCCAGCTGTCTCCCCTGGTCTCCCTGCGTCTCTGCCAGTGCTGGCTTTTATTTTGGCCAGGTGGCATTCTATGATGATGTCAGCAGCCCGTGCCAGCTCCAGCTGGAAGTAAGCATGGCTTACAAACTGCACGGGTGGCTCTTCCCAGCACGTCTCATCCCACTCTTCCTGGCCTGAAACTGGTAAGTTTACCCTGGTTTCAGGGCTTTCTTTGTGGGAGTGGGTCACCCTCATCCCCTATCCTAATGTGAAGGGACCCCTGTCCTACCGGTCCTGGTGACCGTCTCCCTGGGACACTGTGTTAAAGCTGTGATGGCTGATTCTCCAAATCAGCATCAAATCTTCAGATTCGGATTCAGACGAATCAAATTGGGGACAGTGATCCAAATCAACAAACTGAATCACTGTCCCCAATTTAGGCCAAATCCAAATTGACTATGGCCCATTTCACACACCCCTATTAACCATCTGGCTGGACTCTAGGGGTACTAGGAGAGTAATTGGAATCTACCCCATTTGCACTGTTCCATTGAAGCCCTCAAATCCACCCAGCACTCAAGAGACAACATTCTCAGCAGAGACATTCCAAAAGGAGATTTCATTAGAGACTATCAGCCAGCCTAGATCAAGAGAGCCAACATCCTCTGTTATCAAGAAAGCTGGTAGTGCCTGTCTACATGGAGAGATGGATCAAGGCATCTGATGATCCAGGCCAGTGATTCTCAGCCAGGGTTCCATGAAATTTTTAAATGTGCCATTTGAGAACTGTTAGGTGTGCAAACACCTACACATAATTTACAGGATAAACCCAGAGATTTCAAATAGAAATCTATAGTGTCAAAAAAGTGTCAAGTGCCCTGCTGTGGTGTTTTTGAATTCTTTGTAACATAAGAATTGCTCTATTATTTTTCCTTAGTCAAGAAACAAGTGAAAGCTAAAAGCTGACATTTTCTGAGGGGTGCCTAAGAGGTTGAAAACCACTGGTCTAGGCACATCTCAATGTGAGGTCCATTCCAAGTGGAATGATAGGAGACAGGGGACCTCTACTCTTCCCCGCCCAGAGAGCAAGGGGCAGCAGTCTAGGGCTTGCTTATCCCTCTTAGGGAGTGAAAACAGGGCACCCTTAACTTGGGAGGCAGAAGGTAAGAGTCTCCCAAACTACTTATCTTAGTGGCCAAAGGCTGTCTGCTTGAGTAGGAGGGACAGGACATCTTTGCTCTTCTCTCCCCATACCCTGAATCTTCTGTTGGGATGAATTTGGCAAGGTCCTCCAAACAATAGGTTTTGAAATTAAAATCTCATTGAAAAGCATAACATGCATCACCTCTGAACTATTTTTCTAGTCTGCTTGAATACTCAGGCAGACATTGCTACTGGGATAGTAGTTGGCTTAAATTTCCAAGCTTCCCCCACCCTTACAACCATGAGCAACTGAAGCAGTTCGATTTTATTTTATTTTATTTTTTAAATTGAAAACTGAGATTCTAATATAATAACAAACTGAACCTGGGCTCTAGTCCCATGAAGATAGTCCCTTATGCCTTTATCCAGTACTTTCAGAGTGTGGAAACTCTGAGTATGTGTTTCAAAGAAAGTTGGTCCAACTCATAGTTTCATAGTTGATAGGGTTGGAAGGGACCTGAGCAGATCATCAAGTCTGACCCCCTGCCATGGCAGGAAAGAGTACTGGGGTCAAACGACCCCAGCAAGGTGTTCATCCAGCCTCCTTTTAAAACCCCCCAAGGCAGGAGCCAGCACCACTTCTCTTGGAAGTTGGTTCCAGATCCTAGCCGCCCTGACAGTGAAGTGGCGCCTCCTGATATCTAGCCTAAATCTACCCTCTGCCAGCTTGTGACCATTATTTCTTGTCACTCCTGGTAGTGCTTGGGGGAACAGGGACTCTCCCAATTCCTGCTTGTCCCCCCTGACCAGTTTGTAAATGGCCACTAGATCCCCCATCCGTCTTCTCTTGTGGAGGCTGAACAGGTTCAGGTCCCTTAGCTTCTCCTCATAGGGCCTGCCCTGCTGACTCCTGATCATGTGGGTGGCCCTCGTCTGGACCCTCTCCATGGTGTCCACATCCCTCCTGAAGTGTGGTGTCCAGAACTGGATGCAGTATTCCAACTGCGGCATGACCAGTGTCACATAGAGGGGGTGGATCACCTCCTTGGACCTGCTTGAGATGCATCTGTGGATGCATGACAAGATACGGTTAGCCTTCCTGACCGCTTCCCCACACTGTCGGCCCATGTTCATTTTGGCATCAATAATAACTCCAAGATCCTTTTCTTCCTCTGCACTGACAAGAAGGGAGTTCCCCAGCTTGGAAGTATGCTGCTTGTTCTTCCTTCCCAGGTGCAGTGCCCTGCACTTGTCAGTGTTGAAACCCATCCTGTTCTCATCCACCCACCCCTGTAACCTGATTGCAGCCTATTTCTCCCTTCTGGCGTGCCCACTTATCCCCACATCTTAGTGTCATCTGTGAATTTGAACAGGGTGCTTTTTACACCCTCATCCAAATTGCTGATAAAGATGTTGAACAGTGGGGGCCCAAGGATCGAGCCCTGGGGAACCCCACTGCCCAGATCCCTCCAGGTCAAAATAACCCGTCCACCACCACTCTCTGGGTGTGGCCTTCCAGCCAACTAGTGACCCATTTGACTGTGTAGGTGTTGACACCACAGTCCTCTAGTTTTTTTAATGAGAATGGGGTGAGAGGCAGTGTTGAAGGCCTTCCTAAAGTCCAGAAAGACTACGTCCACTGCTACACCTGCATTTAAGGATTTTGTGACCTGGTCATAGAAGGCCACTAGGTTGGTCTGACAGGATCTGCCTCTAATGAACCCGTGTTGGTTGCCCCTAAGCATAACCTCCCCTGCTGGCCCCTCGCAGACATGCACCAGGATAATTCTCTCAAAAAGCTTACCTACGACTAAGGTAAGACTGACTGGCCTATAGTTTCCTGGGTCCTCCTTCCTCCCTTTTTTGAAAATGGAAACCACAGTGGCCCTTTTCTAGTCCTCTGGCACTATGCCAGAGTACCATGAGTACTCGTAAAGCTGTGCCAGGGGTCCTGCTATGACCTCTACTAATTCCCTCAGCACAGTGGGGTGGAGATCATCAGGACCTGCTGATTTAAATACGTCCAGTCCCTCCAGAAGTTCCCTGACTAGGTCCTTACTGACCCTAGGCCTGGGTGCGCCTCCCCTGGGACCTATGGGGTCCCAGTGGAGTGGGGGGGTGACCCGGTCCCTGCTCAGAAAAATGTAGGCAAAGAAATTGTTAAATAGTTTTCTTTATTTCTCTCCCCCCACTCTTCACATATCTGACTTCCTGAAGGTTTTATTTTCTTACCCACTGGGAGCATGGGAGAAAAGAACAGTTTAGAGTTCCTTTGCAATTGTTTATAACAATGAATTATGAAATTATTCCTTTGTATGCTGACAGGCAAGATGACAATACTGAAGATCTCAAATAAAATATTAAATATAAGAGCCATAGCTAGTCTTTCCTCTGATAAATATTCTTGAGATACATTTTGCTGCAGGATTATTTCCATAAATTAATAGGAAAATGTAAGAATAATTCTTATTTTAGTACAAAAAAATTACAATCATTTTAGGCAGGTTTATAAATGTATACTGCTGGAGATTATTACTAACAATGATTACTAACTAATCATTTTGAAATACAGAGCTAGCTGGTTATTTTTTTCACATTATAAAATTATTAACCAGCAAATTTATAAACTGTACATTGTATAACTGGAATCCACAATTGCATGAGTAACTAGTTTCATGAGGCTTCACAGTTCAGGAGAGCAATCCTGTGCAGAAAAGGCACAGAGGAATCATGGAAACACAGGCCTAATGAGAGCTTTATAGGAATCAATGCCACTAACTTTTCATTTGTTTTTCCCTCTGCAGAATTTTTAAATCTATGTGTCTTTTATACATTGGCTTCTTATTTAATATATATAAATTGTGTCAGTATTCTCTCCAGAGTTGATGGGGCCACATCTTTGAGTCAAAGAAACGAATGATTTCATAGGCCTTTTGTGTTTCTTCCAGAATAGTTAATTTTATTGTACCAAACTAGGTCAGTCCTAAGGACCTAGATAAACTTCACATACTATACTGTCTCGCGTTCTTTGATTATTTGTTTAGAAATTAGTTTTACTAATTTTATGTTGTGTCAGTGCTGTTTCTAATATAGGCAATGAACCATATTTCAGTTTTAAGCTAAGATCATTCAAATTTTTTTTCCTATGGCATATTTTCCTTCCATCTCACTACTCTTACCCCTTGCATAGCTGCTCTGTCCTTTTTGTCACAGTGATATTACTACCACATAATATTCCAGGAAAGGAAATTGTGTTATATTATTTTCTATCCCATTCCATTTTTCCCCTTTTTGACTGCAGCTACACATAGTACTGAGCTGTCCACAATAATTGCTAGGTGTTGGTCTTGATTCTTTAAGGCGTGTACATCTGCATCTAATCTACATTCACACAGCTTACTTTAAAATGTGTGAATGTATAATGGAAGAAGTGTGTGCAGACATTCACCACCCTCAGGAACCACACAGGGCAACAGGTGTAAGTAATTCATGGTGGATGGAGGGGCAGGCAGGAGTGTTTGTGGGTCCAGGGGGAATTTAGTGGGATTAAGGGTTTGTGGAGAGGTGGGGGTTGGGGACTATACAAATAGCCCAATAGAGGTCAGGGGGTAGGAAGAGCACAAACCTGGAGCTAGGGTGAGCAATTTGGCTTTCCTAGCCACAGCGTCTGCACTCCAAAACATATATAGGCATTTGATAGATCAGGTTAACCCATTCCCAATTTAAGTTAATTCACCTCCTCAAGTAAGCAGATGCATAGATGGACATTTAGATTAACCCAACCCTAGTTAGGTCAATCTAAATGTAACAGCTGCACATACCCTGAGTTAATTCAGAAAGTACTAAAGAATCAGAACAGCTTTTCCTTGCACTGGGCATTTAGGAACCTAACATTTCACTTGGCGTGATGCTGTTCATTCACCTCGTCTTACTGGGTCTTCATCACAATTTTCTTCAACTATTGACCCATCTAAACATTTTGATTTTTATTCATGTGCCATCATTTTCAATTCTTGCTCCATTTACCTAACTAAGAAGAGATACCTATCTTGTGTAGTGTCTAGCTGCCTAAGTGTAGTCCTGTCTGTTTGACACTCCAGAGTATCCCCACTTTTCTCCATCTGAGATCTAAGAGAAGGAAGCAGTTACTGCCACAGCTAACAAGTTTCATCTCAGCCTTGTTCAAGTTCAATTATGCAGTTCTGTGTATCCCCCATTCTCCCCAGAAATGCATCACCATGGTTGTTTGCTGCTTTTTGTTGTTGCTGAGTTTTGCTGTATCAGAGCATTAAGCAAGGAACTTTGCAATGAGTTAAAAAATAGTCTGGGCATGTATTATGAAGCAAGCACTTTGAAGTCTCATCCAAAAACAAGTTTTGTCAGTCAGAATTTCTTCACATCTACTGTTGCTGAGAAACACTAATTAAACATTTGGTGGCAAATGCAGAATGAAAGGCAGAGAGAAAGGGAAAAATTCAATGCATGTTTTTGGTAAAAAAAAAGGAACCTCACTATAGCCCCTTTCTGTATGAAGTCAAGCCAAATCATTATCGTTCTCTCTTATTTTCCCCTTTTCCTCCATTTGTTCCAAACAGATCACACAAAGTCTATTCTGCATCCCTTGCTCACATCAAGAAGCACTTACTTTCATAAATTGTCCTAGCGACTGTTGAAGTTAGTGGGGCTGCTCATATAAATTGTAGTGAACACAAATAATGTTTTTAGAATCAAACTCCAATTTTTTTATCTTAAGACACTGACATACTGCAGACAGGCTTGTAATAACATATGCCCTTGTAAATGAGGTTCTGCACACACGCTAATGTCCTTCTGGAATAAAGGTAAAATAGCCAAGTATAAAATTAGGGTAAAGGTCAAACAAGGGACTACAGCAGCAGCAAGGAGAACAAAGTCACTTGTTTTCTTAAATAGATTAGCTGACACCAAATTAAGATCAAGTAAATGTTCCTCACCATCAATCACAAAGGAAAGCATACCAATTTGTCCAGAACACTATCATTCACTATAATTGACAGCTGGGTGCTACACCCCAATTTGCAATTTGAATTCCTGCCTTGCCTGCCATCTCTGATTTTCCATGGAGAGACTTCCAATCTTCTTAACCTTTAAAGTTCCTCTTCACATATAGTTCTTAGCCTCCACCTTGCTTGGAAGACTGTTCCAAAATTTCACTCTGCTGCTAGTTAGAAATTTTCTCCTAATTTCTAATCTACATTTATTTGTAGCCAGGGAAAAGGGGGTAAAAATCCAACAAAAATAAATAAATAACTGCCCACAGAAGGACCCAGGTATAACAGACAAAGCCTAGGGCTATGGCCTGCAAGCTCTGCCCTCACAATCTGAAACAACCCAAAAACAGTTAGTCCAACAACAGTCTGCTCAGACCCCTAAAAGGGCAGCAGAATCACAGCGCAAAGATTAAATGGATGCCCTCAATGCTACAGAGCACCCCTTGAATGGCCTAGCGTGCCTGGAAGGTGGGTACTGTCCGCTGGAGAGCTGCATATTCAAATTCCAGTGTCAGGCATGCCTGGACCAAGAACTGAAAGAATCTCAGGGCTTCATCAGAGCTGGCCTCAATGAGCCGGTTCCTGTGGCTCTTGAGCATGGCCATCTTAGCCTGACCAAGCAAAAAGTTGGCCAGGCAGATGACACCCCCATCTGCCACTTGGTATGGGAAAGAAAACAAATAGGTGGTCTCCAAGAGGTCCAAATCTAGTGCTTCAAACAAGGCGCCAAGGGCAGCAAAGAGCAGCAGCAGCCAGAGGCACACCTGAGGAAGGCATGGAATAAATCCTCTTCTACCTCCCCTGGGCAAAAAGAACAGGCCACTGATGCAGTTGGGTCCATGTGGCGGACGAGAGTGCCGGTGGCCAGTATCCCATGCAGCAACTGCCACTGGAGGTCACCAGTCCGTTCAGCAATGGGTAGTTTCTAGATTGTGCGCCCTGCAGGGTGAGCTGGTGTGAGTGCTGGTGCCACTAGGTGCCGCCTCCACATCGTGTCAGGTCAAGTGGCAAGGACATGAGCGTAGTGGGCACAAACCACCCATGCGTACAGGGCTTTCTGGGGAAGCATGTCAAAGCGAATCCCGGCATCGCTGTCAGGAGGCACAGGAAGAGTCAATAAGGTACCAGGTCCACTGCCCAGGTCACTATCCATGGCTGGGACAATGAGCAGTGGTGGAAAGGGCTCTCCAGAGATATCTCCAGCAGGGTTGTCCCTCGATGGCAGCCACTGCCTCCGCTGGGAGGGTGGCCTGCACATTCCTCAAGAGATGGATGGTGCAGTGGACTGAATGCATGCCCAACTGAGCAGCCAGATCCTCAGCTGACAGCCAGTCTGACCGGTCCAGATCGAGAAGGTAACCTAGCCAGAATGTATGTAACTGGATGAGAGTCAGTGAGGCTATCAGACCTGAGGCTTGACAGTCTGTGCTGCAGGACCGGGTTGTAGACAAGTGGCTCCTGCAGCAACTGTGGAAATTGCAGATGCCTGGCCTGGCGTTGGAGGTAGAAGACAGTTTGCCAGGCCCACACCAGGCTGTGCGGTAGAAGGGCAGAATGGTGCCCCAGTCCAGGAGGGCAGGATCCAGGAGAAAGAGTTCTCGGTCAAACCCGAGGTTCCCTACCTGGTGCAGAAACACACAGGCCAGCTGCTGCCAGGGAGGGCAGTCTTCACAATAAGGGAGTCTCTGGAGAGCCTGCAGGTGGAAAGCAGCCACTGTACTCACCAGGTCAACCAAGCCCTGGCTTCCCTCAGCCATAGGCAGATAGAGAACAGTTTGGGGGAGCCAATGGTGTCCGTCCCAGAAAAAGTCCACCAGCAGTCTTTGAAGCTGTTTGAGTAATTGTGGCAGGAGATCCAACACGGCACACCAGTGCCATAATGTTTCGGCTGCCAAATTGTTCACATGGTAGGAGAGGCTGGGCAAACACCAGCGCCACTGCTGCAGGCGTGCCTCCACCTCCTTGCTAAGGCCTTTCCAATTCCATGCTGGGAAGACTGATGGGCCAAGGAGCACACCCAGAGCTTTAAGGCCCTCGCACTGCCAGATGAGACCCCCAGGCAGGTCTGGGGGGGGGAATGTTTGGTCCACACACCGATTGCATTGTTCTTAGGCCAGTTAATGCAAGCTGAGGAAGCATGCTCATAAGCATGCTGACAGTCCACCAGCAACTGGACATCACTCTGAGTGCTGAGGAGAATGGTCAGATCATCTGCATGTGCCGTCAGCCTAACCAGTGGGCCACCAACCAAACCAGAGGTCAATGGAAGAACGAGGCCAGTCAGACACTGTCACAGTGTATGAAGCAGAGGCTCGATGGCCAGAGTGTACAGCATTCCTAAGAGGAGACAGCCCTGGGAGATGCCCTTGTGAGCCAGGAATGGAGCACAATGTTCACTTTCAAAAGATTGAAGACGTCTCGGTACAGTACCTGGAGGGCAGAGGTGAAGACCAGTTCAAAACCAAAGGCATCCAGAGTCTGAAAAAGGTAGTTGTGGCTGACCCTATCAAAGGCTTTCTCTTGGTGCAAGGAGATAAGCCAGACATTCAGTCCAAACAGGTCTGCGGCTGTCACCAGGCCACAAAGCAGGAACAGATTATCTTGGATGGTCCTGCCTGGCATGCAGTAGCTCTGTTCAGGACTGATGACTGAGGCTATGGCAGTACCCAGTTGATTGGCTAAGGCTTTTGCCAGAATCTTGTAGTCACCACACTGAAGGGATACCAGCCGCCAGTTCTTAATGCATCTGAGGTCCCCTGTCTTTGGAAGCAGGGTGAGAACCACCCGGTGACAGCTGACAGGCAGGATTTTATCAGTGAGGCTCTCATGAAACACATGCAAAAGGCAGGGGCCAAGGAGAGGCGAGAGGTCTTATAAAACTCAGTGGGCAGCCTGTCGAGTCCTGGGGCTTTGCCCACAGTGAGGCATCCCACTGCAATCATGAGTTTCTCCAGGGACAGCTCTCGCTCAAGTTCTTTGGCCACCACTGGGTACAGCTTGGGAAGGCCATCAAGTAAGCGCTTACTGGACTCTGGGCAGAGAGGTTCAGCCACATACAGGTCTTGATAGAAGGCTACAGAATCCGTGAGTAGCTGGCTGTCCGGAGTCTTGAGATGGTCAAGGATTTTCTGCAGGGCCCATCACTTTTCCAAGTTGAAAAAGAACTGGGTCAGGGTATCAGCCTCTGCCACCTCTTGGCAGCGGGCACAAATCCTTGCGCCTCAGGCTGTACCCTCTGCCAGCTCCCACAGGTGCTTCTTCTGTGTCTCTGCCAGCATCACATAGGGTCGCCTCAAGCAGTGCTACATCCTCCTCCAACCCCAGACATGGCAGCAGAGCTCACTCATTGCCAGCTGTGTGTATTGCTGGCAGAAAGCTCTTATCTGTGCCTTCCCCACATCCCACCATTGCTTCCAGGAGCAATAGGTGGTTCTCAGTCTCCCATGTCCACCAGAAATAGGCAAAGCATTCACAGAAGTGAGCATCTTGCAGCAAGCTGGTGTTAAAGCACCAGTAGGGTGCCCGGGAGTATGCTCTGCCAAGGAAACTCAGCTCACAGCAAATAAGACTGTGATCCAAGAGTCTGGATGGAATAATGTAGCTGCCATGCAGGACCAGCAGATTATGCCTGGTGACATTGAAGCGGTCAAGGCATGCCATGGCAATCCCACCAGCAGTTGATGTTATCCAGATGTATTGCTTGGAGTCAGCATGGAAATGGCACCAGACATCCATGAGGTCCCCTGCCTCTAAAGCTGTCTGCAGCCACCAGGCTGAAGACAGATGGGGTTCTGGCCCATTCTGGTCATGCCATTTGTTGACCATGCAATTAAAGTCCCCGCCCAAGAGGAGAAGGTTCTCGTCAGCTGCACTCCTCAAAATTCAGCCAGGGTCTCAAAAAAGGCTGTCCATTCTCCCCCAAAAGTGGGTGCAGAGATATTAATCAGGAGGAGGTGATGTTGTGCCTATATGATATGAGCAGTTAGCAGGCAGCCAGGGACAACCTCTTGGGTTACCACTGAGTCAGGCATTAGCTGTGGCAATAAGAGGATTGTGACTTCTGCACTGAGAGAGGTGCCATGGCTCGGGGAAGTATGGCCCTTCCAGGTGGCATGCCAGTTGGCTTGACTAGCTGCATCAGTATGGGTTTCTTGCAGAAAGGTGCAGTATGGGTTTCTTGCAGAAAGGTGAAGTCCAGTTTTTTTTGACACAGGAAATCAAACAGTGCTGTCTGCTTCACATGGTCTCTGAAGCTGTTGGCATTGAGTGAACCAAAGATTGTGGCAGCCATGCGTGAAGGGTGTAGAAAAGGAGAGACAGGCAAAACCAAGGGAACAGAGAGGAATAGCAGAGAGGAGCAAGTATGCAAGACAGGGAAAGAAAAAGGCCTACAGCTTGCCAGCAGGTGCTGCTCTCAACAAGTGCCCAACATCACCCACAAGCTTGTTTAAGTGAAAACTATATCGCTGCATCCCTGCAGTGGAGTGCAGCACCGCAGCTGCAGCCTTAACAGACAGCACAAATGTCTCCAGTTCTGGGAACCATTTCTGTATATGTTGTGCAAACCTTCAGTGGTGCTTTGTCTAGTCAAGAAACTTAACAAGGCTTTCAACCGAGTAACCAACACAGGGAAGTTCCTTAGAAGCAGGAACAGGTGGGAACACTCCCTATTGAGGGGGCACCTTAGCTGAATCAGAGGATGCCCCCTCCTGAGGCAGGACTTCTGCTAACTTGTCCTCAGAGGCAGAGTAAAATTCCGACCCCAAGGAGGAGGAGCTGTACACATCAGGCACTGAGAGCCACCGAGTCCTGGGAGGAGCACCTGTCCCCTCACCAGGATCCTCAGCATCAAGCCCTGTGGGAGCAGCGTGCTCCAAGGAGGCCTAGGGGGGTACATCAGTCCCTGATCTCTTGGGTGGAGCACTCTCATGGGTCAGGCATTCTTGCTCCTGGAGCCTTTTGTGGCTCCCAGAGGGTCCAACCTCCATATCAACCTCACCATCCTCAAGGAGCTGAGAGGTGGTGGGAGGGCTGTTGGACCCCACCACCACTTCCCCCACTCCCAAATCATCCCTGAGAACCACAGGGTCTGGGGGGGATGCCGAGGAGGCAGGCAGAGAGAGGGAGCCCTGTTCACTAACCTCATCTGCCCTTGAAGTGGTGGGGAGGTCTTGAGAGGGTAACGAGGTCTTTTTAGGAGACCCCTTTTTTTTCTGGGACTTGCCCTTCCCAGCAGGAGGAGACAAGTCCTTCCCTGAGAGGGGAGGGAAAGGGAAGGCCAGGTCCACGGGCACAGAGCCAACTGACTCCAATGAAATGGGGGGGGGAACTGGGAGAAAGGCCCTTCCCCACCACCCGACAGAGCTGCTGCACCAGAGGTGGATGAGCCATCATCGGGCACAGCTGCAGGAGGCTCTGATGTGGCTGGCTTCTTTGGGCACTGGGTAACCAGGTGGGACCTGCTAACACAGCAAAGACATGAGGTGTCCCCAGTGGTGAGGTAGACCTTGTACCACTGCCCATCAATCATGAAGGACAAGGACTGAGGCAAACCCCAACCCTCCCTGTTAAACAGCATGAACAGCTGCCTTTTAAAGGACAGGACATGCTGGAGCTCAGGGACCTTGCTGCCAAGCAGCAGTTTATGGACTGGCCTTGTAACCATGCCATAAGAGCGCAGGCAGTTAGTGAGGTCATCATCCAAGAGAAATGGAGGCACGTTTGAGGCTACCACACAAATGGCTGATGTGTCTAGAGGCGTTGAGAGGCAAAAAACACCCCTGACTGACACCCATGCGACCACAACCTCATTCACTATAGCAGGGGAGCTGAGGAAGCTGATGGAGACTGAACTCACCCAGGCAGCATACAGGACATGTTTACAGCCTATAAGTGCCCCCACAGCAGCATTACACTCCTTCACTCCAATGGAGGGAGGGGCATGAAGCCAGAGACCAAAGCTCCGGTCCAGAGCAGGTGAAGCCCCAGCAGTAAACTTCTGGAAGCTGCCTTCAGCCATTCCAGTGAAAAAAGGGTTAACCCTGCGAGGAACCAGAGGGGTGAGGGGAGGGCAGCCCTCTGCCCAGCAAGGAACAAAGAAACTGGAAACAAACAAACTAACCCCAGGGGAGAGAGAAGGGTAAGCAATGTGGCAGGGGAAGGGAAGGGAGAAAAACAAACAAACAAAAA
>NW_017729022.1:98123583-98126218 GCF_001723915.1 Gavialis gangeticus | reverse complement strand
CCGGTCCAGAGCAGGTGAAGCCCCAGCAGTAAACTTCTGGAAGCTGCCTTCAGCCATTCCAGTGAAAAAAGGGTTAACCCTGCGAGGAACCAGAGGGGTGAGGGGAGGGCAGCCCTCTGCCCAGCAAGGAACAAAGAAACTGGAAACAAACAAACTAACCCCAGGGGAGAGAGAAGGGTAAGCAATGTGGCAGGGGAAGGGAAGGGAGAAAAACAAACAAACAAAAAAAACCTGAGGAGGGGGAGAGAGGATGACTGCAGGAGAAAGGGCTGGGAAAAGGGGGAAAAAGGCAAGGAAAAGTAATGAAAGTGGAGGACTGCAGTGGAAAAGGGGTCAGACTGTCTAGGGGAGGGAAAACAAAACGAGAGAAGGAGAAATGTTCACAAAACAGGGAGAAGCTCTCAGAGCTCTGAGCAGACATTCCTGTCAGCGGGCATCTTGAAAGAAAGAAAAGACAGAAAAAAAGAAAGACTTTGGCTTTTAAAAACGTTTAGTCCAGGGAGGGTGATAAATGGGGGGCAGTAAAGACACTACAGGATGGTCCAAAGGTCTGGGCCTCAAGGACAAAGTCTGGGCTCATGGCCTGCAAGGCCTGCCCGCACAGTCTAGTCCATGGTTTTTTAACAAGAGGCGCCCCCTCAATGACCCAACACTCCTCAAAGGTTGGAGGACCGCATACTTGAATTCGAGCGAGAGGCGGGCCCACACCAGCAGGTGGAAAAACTGCAGGGCATCATCCGTCTCAGTCCCGGCAAGTTGGTTTTGGCGGCTCTTCAGGGTGGCCATCTCAGCCTGGCCCACCAGGAACTTGGCCAGGCCAACCACACCCCACTTGTCCGCCCTGTACGCGAAAGAACAGATGTATGCATACTCTGAGAAGTCCCAGCCCAGCACCTGAAGCAGCATGCTGAGGGCGAAAAAGAGCAGCCACAGCTGGGGGCAGTTGAGGAAGGTGTGAAAAATGTTCTATTCCACTGTCTCTGGGCAGAAGGGTCAGGCTGCCGAGGCCACCAGGTCCAGGTGGCGTGCGAGGATGCCAGAGGTCAGGATGCCATGCACCAATCTCTACTGGAGGTTGCCAGTCTTCTTGGTGGTGGTGGTGGTGGTGGTGGGCGCCTTGTACAGTGCGTGCCATGTTGGGGGCCCCAGCAGCACCAGGCGCCGCTGCCACATGGTGTTGGGGTGGCTGGCCAGCACCTGGTCATGCTGGGTGCACACCACCCAGGCATAGAGGCAATGTACCGAAGGGGCTGCCCATGTCACTGTTGGTGGGCATGCGGAGCCTCAGCAGTGTGTTGGGCCAGTTATGCAGCTCACTGGCCACCACTGGGATGACTGGAAGCACAGGAAAGACTTTGCCCACGGCGTCCGCAATGGGGAGGGCCCGGTACACCTGAAGGTAGCTTTCCAGGGTGGCTGCCACTTCCATCAGGAAGGCGACCCTAATGGCTAGCTAAAGCCAGCCCACCATGCGGATGGAGTGCAGGGCCAGCCAGGCGGCCAGCCAGGAGGCCAGGGTCTCGGCTGACAGCCAGCCCAACTGAGCGGGGTCCAGGAGGTGCCTCAGGTGGATGGTGTGTACCTTGATGATGGCAGCCATGAGATTGGCAGAGGCCAGACTTGGCACCACATGCTGCAGGGCCAGGTTTTAGATCAGGGACTCCTAAAGCAGCTGCAGGAACCACAGGTGCCTGGCCTGGGGACAAAGGTGGAAGGGGCCCGCCAGCCCCGCACTATTCTGAGGTAGAATGGGGGAGGACTGCCCCATTCAGGAAAGTAATGTCCAGCATGAACAGCTCCCGGTCAAAGCCAAGGCTCCCCACTCAGTGCAGGAACCGGCACGGCAGCTGCCACCTTGGGAGGTGGCCCTCGGTGTACAGGAGACGCTGGAGGGCTTGTGGGTGGTAGGAGAGCACCCTGCTGGCCAGGTCAGTCAGGCCCTGGCCCCCCTTGATGGTGAGCAGGTAGAGGGCAACTCATGGGAGCCAGTGGCGTCTGTCCCAAAAGAACCCCACTAGGAGCTGCTTCAGCCTCTTGAGCAGCTCCTGCAGGGAGTCCAGCACTGTGCACTGGTGCCACAAGGTCATGGCCACAGGGTTGTTGGTGATGAGGACCTGGCCATGGTAGGAAAGGGTGGGCAAGTGCCAGTGCTAGCACTGCAGGCACGCCTCCATCCCCTCCACAAGGTCCTCCCAGTTGTGGGCTGCAAGGGCTGGTGGCCCCAGGAACACCCCCAGGGCTTTGAGGCTTTCCCAGCACTAGGTGAGGCTTCCCAGCAACTCCAGGAGGGGTGTGCCAGCCCATGCCCCAAACAGGAAGATGTCGCTCTTGCCCCAGTTGATGCAGGCTGATGAAGCATGCTCATAGGTGTGCTGGCAGTCCATCAGGGCCCTCATGTCCTTCTGGCTGCCCAGGAACACAGTTACATCATCCACATACACTGTCAGCTGGATCGGGGGCCTGGTGGTCGGGCCCTGTGCCAACTGCTTCCAGGAATGTTACCCTGCTTTTTGGGTAAGGGCGGGGGAGGGGACGGGGGATGGCAGGGGCTTAGCCATGGGCAATAAGCTGCCAGCCCGGGTTAAACTCATAGTTCCATAGTTTCATAGTTTCTAGGATCGGAAGGGACCTGAGC
>NW_017729022.1:98107287-98122993 GCF_001723915.1 Gavialis gangeticus | reverse complement strand
TTGGTGTCAGGTAGCAGGAGGGTAAGTTCCTCCTGCTTGTTTCCCACATCAGTAGGACTCCGACATCAATGAGACTGTCTGAGTGTGTGGGTGGGTGGTCAGTTGTATTGTGGGGCCCACCATGGAGTAGGCAAGTTGGGATGTCTGGCTGACAGAAAAACTTTTTAATTTGTGAAAAGAAGTAGAGCAAGTTCCAAGGCATGGGGCAAGAGTGAGGGGGCACGTTGGCCAGCACCAACCAGAAGTGCTGAGAGGGCGCCCCCAGCCATGGGAAACAGTGATAAGAGCATAAGCAGTGTGTGGGGAGAGGTATTGTGTGGGTGTGTCTGTAAGCCCCATATAGGAAAATATGATTGAACAGTAGGCATCAGCAGTGCTAGAAGACAAGAGTTCAAAGGTGGGGGGAGGCTGTTTTGTTTGAGAAGCCCCAGTCATGTGGCAGGAGTGGGGGCAAGCAGCAATGGGAAAAGGCTCGGAGGGCCTATCCAGGGAGGGGAGTTCTCTGAAACACTGCGCAAGAGAGGGCATGTAGACCCAAATGAGACCTAAACTGAGAGAGAGGCCATTTTTTCTGACACATTACATCCTAAGACCAAAACTACATTTTACTTATTTTGCTGTACCTACTGGACCCAGCACCCATAAATGACAGTGCTCCTTTGTATGTGGATGGAGAGTAGACTGAGCCCAAGTAAGGTAATAACAAGGTAATAACATTGCAGAGCACCATCAATGAGGGTATTCAGTATGTTAAGCTGTACCCTGCACCAACAGGTCCCAGGAATGTTCCCCTGTGCCAACTACTCTCAGAAACTGCCAGCTGTTCCCAGTTAATACACTATGATCTGGAGAAGTTGGTATTCAGGTGGTAAAGGATACGCTCAAAAAGATACCAGGTTTTACAGACACTCGTGTGTGTGTGTGAATCTTCAGCAGAAGCTGCCCAGCTTATTGAAAATTGCCACAAGCTGCCTAGCTTGAACTCTCACCTCAACGGGACTAGCTGAGTGGAGGGGCGGGGGAGGGAGAGGGGACATGGCCATTGGCAAAGGAGCAGGGTGAACAGTCTCGAATGGGTGTGCATGGAATATGGAATAAGGGGGGGGGGGTGAGTTTAGGTTGTAGGTGAGCTCTTAGTGCTGTGCTGTGAAACACTTTCTATTTGACATTTTCTAATAAAATGAAAAGTCTATTTTTAAAGCGTGACTAGGCTTTTTATCCTAAATATTTATTTAGAACAAAGTTTTGCAAAGTACTCCTTTCGAAATGCCTGGTTGAATTCAGGGAGGGAGCTATTTAGACAACAAGCTATACAGCTTGAAATCCTACATCAACCATACTGCCTGGTTTCATCTGGAAGATGGCAAAACCCCTCTGCATCTTGCCTGTGAATGGCTGAGGTCAGAGACTGTCCTCATTCTCTTAGGCAAGGGGGAAGGAGAGCTTTTTTTGCCCAACAGCCGCAGCCCAGGTGGCAAGCAGCAATGGCAAAAGGCTAGGAGGACCTGTCCAGGGAGGGGAATTCTGGGAAAAACTGCACTGTAGCAAGAGTGAGGGAGCTAGGGAGAAAGAGACATCAGGGCTTGTGCATTCCTTGAGACATGGCCAGTAACCAGGAAGAAGGGTGGGTGTGTGTGTCTGTCTGCAGCATGAGGAAGTGGGAATGAGGCCCTTTCCTGTTACAGTTAGTCTTGAAAGATCTCTGGGATGAGTTAAAAGAAAATTATGGATATTATTTAATGAGCTTGGGTAATGAAAGAGAGTCACTGAACACTTAAAATGAGAGCCATTTTCTCTGACACATTACAAATCACTTTACATGGTGTTTTAGAAGAAAGCAATAATAAGAAACAAAATAAAATCCCAAACATTAGGACATGGGTGAAAAATGAGAATTTAAACAACACAAAGAACATAGTGACTTCTGCAGGATCGAATGGTATTGGCAGAGATTCACCGTCATATTGAAGAAACCTAAGAAAAAAGAGCACTAAGGGAAATGGACTGTCCAGATTTTTCAGGGATGTGTGAACAGGGCATTTTCTCTAGGCTGTCTCTTTTGCAAGACAGGCAAAAGAGTTACTTAGTGTATGGGTTATGTATACCAGAGGTGTGGCGAGTACAGCCAGATTCTACCCCTCTATGACCCCTGAGAAAGGGAAGAAAAAAAATGAAAAGGTAGTTTGCATTGAAATACTTATGAAACACTGGAACAAAACAGATAGGAAATTAGGAAAAGATAACATATCTGATAGCTCCCTAACAGTGAATTCTAGTAGGGGTGTAATTCCAGATGTTCAGGAGGAAACCGTACCAATAATATTAGTTATTCCCCAGAATTGTTCTGGCACTGGGGAATACTGTTAAGGCTGAAGATACTAGAAGAATGCCAATGGAAGAGACTTCTACATAGCTATCAGTCAACAAGACAGAGTCTATCCCTGGTGGCAAAATGCCCCGCAAAGCATCTTGTCTCCTCCCTGCTCCCTCCTCTTCATTTGGGAAATGGTACCCCTATCGTTTGCATAAAGCACCCCTGCAGGGCAGGGCAAAAGGGAGGGCCATTGCCCAAACACCACTGAGGATTCATTGAGTGATTGATTTGAATTTGTTTACATTAACGTTGATTTAAAATTGCTAAAGCACAATTATGGTCGTAGGGGTTGATGTCAATAGAGATGCAGGGAAGAAGGAGCTAATAATAAGAGCCACCATACAGGAGGGAAGAGGGAGATGAGGGCCTTTGCCTTTGCTGAGGCTTCAAATGACAGTCTGAAGGTTGCAGCAGTATCTGCATTTAAATCTTCCACTGTGGAGGGCTTGTTCATTTGCTGAGACATGGTCAGTATGCAGGAATGAGTGCCTTTGCCCACCACCCCAGTTGCTAAGGAGAGGCCTTGGGTGCTAAAACCTGAGAGAGGAAGACTGAGTGTGTGTGTGAATGGATTATGTATGAGGGACTAGAGTAAGTGTACATATGTATGTATCATATATTAGGGGTGTGAGAAATGGGCCGTATTTGATTCCGATTCAGCCTGAATTGGGGACAGTGATTTAATTCGTTGATTCAGATCACTGTCCCCAATTCAATTCAGCCAAATCCGAATCTGAAGACTTGATACTGATTCGGAGAATCAGCAATTTGGCCATAGACACAGCTTTAAATGTTTTTTCTACAAGTGTGGGAGGGCCCTGCACATGCTTGGTGGCAAGCCCAAAAGTGGACCGGAAGTAGTTCCAGTCCACTTCCAGGTCCGCCACTGAGCAAGATCGGGGGCTCCCCTCTGCCACCCCCAGGCTCAGCGATCAGCTACAAGGGGACCCTGGGTGCCCCCCCCCAGACCCAGGAGGCACCAGTCGCTGAGCCAGGGGAGCATGGGGGAGGGCCCCCAGTGGACCCAGAAGTGGACCAGAATTGGGAGGAAGTGATTATTACCAAAGGAAGTATCTGCAGGAAGTACCATGCTGAAATAACTTGGTTTTCTCCTTTCTGCTTTTATTCAGTGGTTTGCCGGTTTTACAGGGAATTCCCCTCTTACAGGAGAGGGGAATCACAGTCCTAAGGGTTAACCCTGGGTCTCCACTGGGTCACCCTCTGTATTCGGCAGAGGATCTCCGGCCCCTTACTTGAGACAGCAAGTGAAGTAGGGTGCTTAGTTGCTTGTAGCGGCAGTGCAGAATCAATGTCCACAGGGTCCCTTCCACGTCCTCTGCCCTGCAAAGGGAGTCTCCGGGCTTCTCAGTCATGCCTGAGTCCTAGCCCGCTCCCCCTGTAATTGACAGAGAGAAAAAAGAAAAAAAAGAAAAGTTTCCTTTTGTTCTATTAAGCCGCTAATTGACTAATTAGTGGCTTGTTACAAACGCAGCTTGTTTCCTTTTGTGTGCGGCTTCAGTGAGCAGGGTCCACGGCTCTCCCGCGGTTGGGGCTTGCTTTCTCAGCCCTTAGTGTCCCTTTTCCTTGAGTTCCTGAAGTCACCCAGACTCTTCAGGGATCTGGGCGGGGTCTTCCCTCCCGCTGCCCCTCCGGCTCAATGGAGCGTCCCCGATTCTTAATGCAGAGCATGGCTCCAGCCCGTGGCCCGGCTCCACTTCTCCCCGCACTCACCATCACTCCAGTGGACTCAAGGTAAGATCAGATGAGATCTGGATCCTGAGATCCCTCTAATCCAGTGCCAGGGTCCCTCTTGCAGCTCCTCTCTCTCTCTCTCTCTCTCTCTTTCTTCTGTGGTGCCCAAAGGCACCTTTCCTCATCTTCCTCTCCTTTTTATCCTCCAGGGTTTAGCTGCTATTGGCACCTGAGGGCCAGGGCCCGCTGTCCTCATGGTGTCATTATTTCCAGCTGCCCTCTCTTCCTTAACAACAGGGTCTTAAGGAGAACCCTGTTACATAGAGCATAAGACTTTGTATTGTAAAACCACCATGCATTCTCTCCAGCCCTGAAATGGTGGTACCCTTCCTGTATTAAAGTTGGGGGGGCATGAGAGGCAAGAAGGGGGAAAGGGTGTATCTTCTACCCCCCATTGAATACTTGCCTTGCAACTTCAGGACTTCATGGTGTAGGATAGCTTGTGTAACCCAGGCGGTACTCCAAGAGGTACCCTCTGTCCAATTGAAGGGACCAAAGCAGGTACACAAGCACTGTGGGAGGTGTAGGGACTCTCCTCCCCCTATAGAGCAGAGCCAGGCCACCAAAGGGGACTTAACCATATACCTTTTAATACTGGGAACATAACAGGCATAAATCAGAGGGTATAGTGGACACTACAATGCCCCAAGGGGGCAGGATTCAACAAAGGTTAGACACTTACAATCATTGACAAAGAACAAGGGTTAACAAAATATAAAACACAAACAGCAGAACAAACAATACGGGTTGGTGAAATGTAAAAAGGCACAAAATGCAAAATGTCAAATGATAAGGAAATATAGGGCCTTGGTACTTGGAGGGGGAGAAAGGGTGGGGAAACACAATGGCTCCTTTCCACTGCAAGAAGATTTGCTTCTTGTTATCTCACTCACCCCAAGTCATCTCAGCTTGAACCCAGATCTCCCATGCGGTAGGCAGGAATGCTGCCACACAGCCACCGGTAGTGGCACTGCTCAAGCCTGCTAGGGGTCTTGACCTTCCCGGAGCCCCAGCCTCATGTCGAGCTACCTGGCCTCTGATTGGAGGAGCTGGAAGCAGAGCTGGGAACCCCTCAGGTCGCTGCTCAGATCCTTCCTGGAGCGGGGGAGCCTCTCCTGCTGGCTGCAGCCTCTCATAGGGGATCCTGGAGCCCAGTGGGGAGCCTCTCCTGCTGGCCGCACACCGCGCTGCTGAGGGTCCCACTGCTGCCTGCAGGTCCTGTTCTTTCAGGCTGTTCTGGGGCACTGCTCCTGCCCCACTGGCTCAGCGCTTGCCAGCTCTGTGAAGCTCCTTCCTTGTTGTCCCTCGTTCGTTTCTCCTGAGTTAGCCCACGCTGCCCCTTTTACCCCCCTCCAGATGACCCAAGGAGCCAATCAGGACATGGCGGGGTGAGTCTCTGGGGCCTGATTGGTGCGGAAAGGGAATCCGAAGTCCTTCAATCATCTTTTGCCCTTTCAAAACCCCTGGACTAGGTCACTGCCAGCTAGCCTGTCACACTTGCACCAACATTCATTGCAATTAAACCCTATTTACATGAAAATTTAAGTAAATAATGCAAGCCACCCTCCCTCAGGACACAGCCACTTACCTATGCATTGTTTGTGAAACATCTCAGGGTGTCCTGTTTCAAGTGTTGCAAAAGCAGTCTCATCCTGCAGGAGAATGCTGCATGGATATCAGCAGCCCACACTGTTGTCAAACTGGTTGTGCCACCAGCTGCAAGTGTCCCACTAGGCTGAGTCCCACCTGCCTTAAAAGTCTCTTATTTGTGGATATGCTGCACTGCACCAGAGATCAGCAGCAAGTACTGAACTGGTTGAACTGGTTGTGCCACCAGGGACAAGTGTCCTGCTGAGCTTCGTCCCATTCTCTGTGGATAAAGTGTACACACCCTGATCCCTGTTCCACAAATTTATAGACCCTCAAGGGGGCAGCTTCCCCCCTACCCTGCCAGCCTTGTTTTGGTGTAAAAAAAACAACAACCCAGACAGCCTGGCACCAGGGTGGAAAGCACGTGAAATCCCTCGTGGGCTGCAAAAGTTCATGAAAAGCACAGCCCAAAAAACAGAACTCTTCCCTGTACAAAAAACAGTGGGGGAAAAATGTGCAGCTTTGTAAAGTGGGTGTATGAGAGATGCAATGCTTGTATACACTTTTGTAACCCTAAGGTACCCCACACCCAGCACCACATCCAGCACCCGGTGCAAAAAGCACACAGAAAAAGCAAGAAGCAGCCAGAATTGTGAAAGGGAGGCAGACAGGATGCTTTTGCAAGGAAAGATTTTGCCCACCAAACCCCCAAACACCCAGAAAAAGCGAGGGGAAAAAGTGGATGAAGTCCTTTGGGAAGACTCTCCTGGGCATTTCTTGTCCTAAAACACTACGTGGCAGTAAGTGGTACTGAAAGGGCAGGAGGGTAAAATTGTTCTGACATGCCCCCTATTGCATTTTACTAGCTATAGCTTAATAAACCATTATGTGGTAAATCCCATCCACATTACTCATTTAGTCATCATAAACTAAAAAGAAAAGTAAGCCACAAACATTTTTGGGAGAATAAATGCTGATTACATGGACAAGCACCTCATGAAATCATCAGGCAGCTACAGATGAAGTGAAAGTCTTGGATGTCTTTATACATGCTCCAGATATTGGGGGAGGAGTGGCATGGAGGTGCTTTAGAGTGGCTCCAAGTGTCTCATGTATTCAGTGTCCCACACTTCAAAATGGCAGCAGGGGCACTTTAACTAAAGCTCATTCGATATGCTACAGGTGCATGGCAGGAGGCATGATTGTGGGATTGTGCATTAGATCCTATCACACCTTATTGCCAGTGCAGGAGGAGCCCAATCCTGAACTCCCCCAGCACAAGCTCTTGTGCCTGGGAGCACCCTCAGTTCAGGAACTTCAAGCTGTGGGGGCACCCCATGCACCCTGTACAGCTGGGAGATCACTGCAGTGGCAACCTCCTTTCTTCAGGGGTTTCATTCACCCCTGGGGTGGGGGGACTGCCGGACCCTAGAGGGGTTCTCCCACCCCCTGGGCTGGGAGATCATAGCTGCACCCTGTGGAAGCTGGACCCAGGTGGGTCCAAGCACTGGGAGGCACACTGGGGCACAATTGTCTACAGTTGTGAGATACTGGGTTTCTGCCAGTTACAGAGTGCTGCTGAGATTCAGAGTACACAGCTGCTGGGGCTAAAATTTCTCAGCAATTGCAGGACTCAGCCCTGCCTGGTCATGGTGCACCCCTGTGGCTGGGAGCCCACAGCTGATGGGGCTCCCAGCCACAGGAAAGACCCTGCCACACGTGCAAATTAAAGCTAGATAGCAACCAGCTATAAAGTTAGTACACATTTTTGAGGTCTAACTTTATAGCTTGTTGGAACTTTTTATTGTGTGATAAGTACTTTGCATGTGTAGCTGATCTCAAGGTAATTGTGCAATCAACCAGTTACTTGTGCAATACCAATAATGTGTAGAGGGGGCCTGACATGACAGCATGCAGTAGAATGGGCAATAGTGGGTGTGTCTACATGAGATGCTACTGCACAGTAGTTATTGCACATTTAGTTAGTACTTGTAAGTTTATACAAGTACTAAATAAATGGGCAGTAACTGGAGTTACTGCATACTAGCACTGGTGAATACCTTAAAGTGATTCTACTGCACTCAGGCTGCTGCTCAGTTAGTATCTCATGTGAATGTGCCCAGTGAGAAGGAAAACACTGCCGTTACATAAGCCCCTGCACACTCAAGGGCTACTCAAGCACTGTCTTAAGTCTTTATCAAAAGATTTGAGTTTGATTCCAAATCTTCATCTATTCCAAACTCTTCATCAGAATGATTAAAAGAGTTTTATTGGTACATTAACATAAAGGCATCTTGCTGACAACTGTGAAATTCTAGGTGACTTGGGACTTATCATCATATGCCTTTTATTTACAACTTTTTCTATGAGCTGAGGAGAGAAATAGGTTTCCTGTTGTTGACCTTATTATCAAGTTTGGCTTCATTTAAACCAGTGTATATAGATAATTGTATTTTTCCATCCACAGGTACTCTGTATGTAGGAAGCAGCCATGGAAGAGGCAAAACCATTGCATGTTCTCGTGAAAAAAACAGTAGAGGGTCCACTAGATCAGCAGGGGTGAGTAGAGACTAAGTGCTGTTTTCAGTAAAGTAAATTAGTGGGTTTTGGATAAAAGGTAAGAAGAAAACTGCTTAATTTTGTTGGAAATGCTCTTCTTCCTTTTTCTAAGAGTTGGGCCCAAAGCATGTTGATTTAAATCTGAATTCAAACACAGCAACTTGGTCAAAGCTATCTAATGTACCTATAATAAAGCCTGCTTCATTTGGGTGCAGTTAAATTCACATTTTAAGACTGTGAGCTTTATTTTCATTTACACTGAAGTCTGCTAGGGAAATGGAGCCCTGAAGTAAATGTCCTTTTAAGACAGCTCCATGTTTATACTGTTCAATATAAAGGCCCAGAATTTAGCACTGTATTAATAATGGCAACTTCAAGAACCACAAATTGGTAAATCCATTGGATTTAGGTCACATGTTTCAGGTTTACCTCTAGGTTTCGCAAAGAGATGGGGTAGTAGTGTTTTGGTTGGGGTTTTGGGTTTTTTGTCTTTTTAAGGACCAGCTGCACGATTTATTGGAATATAGAATGCTTTCTCTTAACTAACAGGCACACCAGATGCTGGTGATATTAGGGGGAATGCACGGCTCCTACAGACATGCAGGGAACCTGCTCTGACATGCTGGAAATTCAGTGCAGCAGATTAATCGAGCCTGTTGGAGCATGGAAATTGACATGCTCCAACAGCCTTCCATATTACATGTATTGGTGTCCCCATGCATCCCCATGCTGAAAAAATGGGGCACTTTAAAATAAAATACGTCAGATGAGCTTTAGTTCAAAGTGCACCACTGCCATTTTTTCAGTGCAGGGGCGCTGGTACATATGAAACTCGGGAGCTTTTAACTAGTGCAGTTTGCCAATTAAAGCACTGGGTGCCACATTCCAGACCACATGTAAAAATGCCTTTAGATATTGCTTTGATATCATATCTTCATTTCTTAGGACTGATCCAAAGGCTGTTGAAATCAGTCTGTTTGGATCCTTAATGAATACTGAGTAATACTATTATTAAAGGCATATGGAATAGATATTATTGTTTTCCAAAGTATAATTTATATTTCAAGCACTGTATACATTATTCATAGTAGTGGAGTGTCTATTAATATTAACGTCAGCCACACTAGTTACAATAGACTGGAAATGGGAAGTGTCATAGGATTTTTTTTTAAGTGCATGTGCATGTTTTTAACTGTTAACATGAAATAGGGTTCTTGTCCCAGGTATACATGTGAGTGAATAAATGCATCAATGACTCGATTTTCTGATCTGTAAAGCAGTGGTAATAATACTTCTCAAAGTACTGAATATGTTTTATAAAAGCAGTTCTATATATTTAGATTAAAGCCACTTTTGAAGTGCCAAGTATTAGTGTTATTATTAGTAACACTAAATGAAATGCTCTTTGATCATGAATCCTGCTCTTGCTGAGAAACTACTTGAATTAAAATAAGATGAACGTCCATCCAGAAAGGCTGTTCCCAAACATTTGTTTCTAATCTCTAGGTTTGCTAAGTGGTATTCAGGGCTTGACTGAGAAATTCAACCTTTGAGCTATATCTAAAAGTTAATTGTGTGACTTTTTGGAAATTTACAGATGAATCTCTTTAGTTGTGATATGTAGCCTAATTCTTATCTCCATAGCCAGAGTCTTAGGGTGAAGTTACATGTTACACTTAGACCATAGTAAGGGCATTTAAAACATGAGCACATTAAAACTTGTTAGCTTGTATTGAATGTCCTCTGAGCATCTCAAAGTTATGCCACTTCAGGTGAGCGTTAACTCTGGGCTATGTTACCCAACTCATGTTGAATAACTTCAGTCCTGTCCATAGAGGTAAAACTAGCAACTCGCAGTCCTTCATAGTCCCAGGATATACCACTCCCACCTTTCTGCCCCCACCCATGGCAGGGATAGATCACAGGTTTCCTGGCTCCTAACCACACCCCGATCACCAGCTCTCTAGTGGCAGTGCTGGCAAGAAATGGTATTGACTCTTAACTTGTGACTGCTCACAGTGAACACATCTACATGTGTTATTAATGTGCTGTAAACTTCCTGTGCAGTAAAATACTGCATAGTAAGCTTTCCCCAGCAGAATGTCTATATACGCACCCATTGAGAGCAAATTTGCTGGGACTGGGACTGAGAAAATGTCCTCACACTTGGCTTCTGCTCCAGTCAGCAGATTGGAGCACAGGGCTTGGAAGCAGCTGCCTGGAGGAAGGGGCAATTTCTCCACCCCATGCTGTCTGGGTTAATCAAGAGAAATTAGCACCCATTCAGCAGTCTACATGTGCACTACTGCACAGTAATTACTGTGCAGTTAATCTGCTGCCTGTATTTACAGGTAGTAGGCAACCGTGCAATAGACTAGTCTACTGCACAGTAAATGCTGTGCATGTATAGATGGTGATGCTTTAGTGTGCAGTAGATTAGTCTTTATAGCTGGTTGGTATCTAGCTTTAATTTGCTTGTATAACAGGGTCTGGCTTCATGTGCCTCCTAAACCCTGCCCCTTCCTGTCAGGTGATTCTCCAGTCATGCACAGAGGTTTCCATTCTGGGCCTGATGACTAGTCTGCTTTCCCTGCTAGAGCTTAGCTCAGATCCCTTTAGCCCTTTTCTTTTGGGCTGCCTAGACACTTACACTGGTGCAGTTTACTACTCTGCCTACATTTTCTGGGAGAGTTACAGTAAAGTAGTAAAGAATCTTGTGTAGACACACCCAGTATGTTCTAACTTAACACTGCTTAACATTCCACAAATTTTGAATGGTTTAAGTATAACATTTAATTTAATTGAAGAAAATGTTTTTCGTGGCAGACCTAGCCTAGATTTGTAATCCAGTGTTACCCCAACTTCTGCTCCTATCCACAAACAAAAGCCTCTGACCTGAGAGTTGATCAGCTAATTAACTCTTTTTTTAAGACCTGTCTTTGAGTATAAATAATGAAGTGGGTGCTCCCCAGACCATACTTGCACGAGTCCAATGTTTCAGTCGTCTGCTAAGCAGAAAATTCTGAGAGGAAGCAGAGCTTCATCTGTCCCAGCCCAGCCCTCAGTAGAGTCCCAGAATTCAGGGGCCCAATGCAGTTAATCCCATATAACGAACTTTTCCTTGTGGGGAAACTTACCACTAGATCACAAAATTTATATCAGTATAAATTCCTATGTGGGCACTGTCATTCCAGAGTAAAAATATCTTTTTTCTGGTTTACCTTTCCAAGGAACATAAAATATTCTTATTCTAATGGGGTGGTGGGAGGGAACACTACACAGGAGGATAAACCATATTGAGCTAGCAGCATAACTATAGTGGTAAAATTATGCAGGTAAATTATCACATAGGCTAGCCCAAAGTTGTCCTTTCAAAAGGTTTCAAAGTGTACGTTCCCTCATATATTTATTTTTAAAGGCAGCTGTCTTTGAGGACTGGGTAGGTTAAGTGATTAATAACAACATTCAGTGCCTTTCAGTGTTTGTTTCTCTAGCCTTAAGCAGTTTGCCTCATATTGCTGCTAGGGCTTTGGGGTCTGCGCAGCTTTTTTATTCCCCCTTCATGCCCCTTACTTCCCAAAATAAGGCAGAATGACATCCTTGCTCTAACAGGACTTCTGCCTCTATGCTAGCACTTACTTTAATCACAGAAGTTCACCTTAACTGCTGGCACTGCACTATACTTGCTCAAATCTGCTTCCAAGGGCTAGAATCTGTTTAAAGTGCTGCTGCTGGCCCCTTTATACTGTTTGCCTGCATTCTCCACCAACTGTAGCAGGTTCAGGATTATTACTTAGCTCACAAGGTCTTTAAATACAATATAGTCTTTTGTTCCCAGAAATATCTGTCCCACAGGCATATTCCTACATCAACCAATGCTCAAACATTAATAAAAACACAGTCTACAAAGGGTTAACTCACAGGTCTGTGTCCTCTTCAGTCCCTGAGAAGGACTTCTGGCTTACTACTGCTTCTTCCTCACTGCAGTCTTTTCCTCTCAGGCTGGCTATGTCTTAGCTTTCTGCTGTGGTGCTGCGTCTCACTATCCCATAGCCCTTGGGTCTCTCCCCAGACCCTGAGTCCCTGGTCACTAGTCAAGCTACTCTCCCTCTCTCTGACTTTTTTCTCTGGGAGCCTTTCAATTTCCTGTCACCACTAATTATCTCTCTCAACTGGCCCAGTCCTCCTGAGCAGCCTGTACTTCGTGTCACCACTCACAGCTGACCTGTAGCCCCTGGCTCCAACAGCTTCTTACAGTTTCTAATTCAGATCCATCCTGGGCTGATAGTGAATGAGTGTCTGGGGACTGCATTGAAATTAACTGGTAGTTTCAGTTCCTGGTAGGCAGTTTTCCCTGTCATAATACATTAGCCTCTTCTGCTTGCAAACTGAGTAGATAGCTTAAAAACTAAATGGGAAAGGCTGTGAACAACTGTACCCTTTTGGCCCTTGAAGACCCTTGGCCCTTTTGGCTCTTGCTCTTTTAGGGCAAGATAGAAACACATTGTTTGAATGGGGTGAAGTTTGGGTTTTCATGGCCTTTTAATAGCCATAAATTCCTTTTGAATTGAGTCAGGGTGAAATAGGATCCCATATGCCCACCTATCTCACAAAGACCTGTTCATATTTTACTACGTATTGCAATTGACTTTTCCTTAGGAGGAGGAAATTCAAAACTAATGAACAGTAGGATCCCCTGGGGTGTGGTGTCCAGCCATCAGCTCTTAGGAGACAGAGACAGCAGCTTGTAAGGCATCTTATCCACTTTGAAGAGAATTAGATGATTGGAACTTCAAGCTATCAACTTCTCAAGGCAAGAGCAAAACACTGATGTGGTTCAGGTGCTTGCCAAACAAGGGAAGAGGGAACAGTTCAAAGCAAAAAGACCCCAAAACCAAAGCCAAAAGTATGCTTATTCTTTACCCTGGTACTAGAAAGTACTAATTTCATGCTCCTTCAGTTCAGCACAACTCCTGTTCTTGGGAAGTGTGATAGCACATTGTCAAGAAACCCTAATTAAGGAGGGGTTGCATTTGAAGACACTTTATCTTGACTAAACATTGTCCTTTTTTTAAAGGAAGTTTAATTAGTTCCATGCCACATGGATATCAGAATTTGGAAACCAGTAAAAATGTAAGAAATATTGTTCAGATAATTGATAGGAACAGAACCTATTTAGGCAATCATCCCAAAGCAGTTTTCTAACCCTATGATACAAAAGTGGGCAATTATTTGGACTGGAGGGCCACTTAAGCAGTTTTGGTGAGTTATTGAGTGCCAGGGGAAGTATATGGCCCAGAATTTTGGTGAGTTGTTGGGGGAGGGGGAATTTTGACCTGGCCTTACCTGATCCATCTCCCCCCCAATAATGGCTGTTTATACCATTCATTGCAGTGGTGGGGGAAGATGTGCAGGGAGATGCTTACTAATCCTATCCAGCCCTGCCTCTGCCTCACGCTCACTGCTGGGGGTGTCAGGCAGAGTTGGCAGGTGGGCAGGCAGTGTGCACTCAGCTATGCAGATGGGATGGGGCCATGGGCAGGCAGGGAGAAGTATCTGGGAGAAGAATGGGTGGGGCCAGGGCTGGGATCATGGAGTGGTGACAGTGCGAGGCCAGGGCTCAGGGCAGAGCCACAATGTATTTCCCACATGAGCAGAAGAGATCATTAAACCCAGGCTCCCACAACTTGGGTGTGTGCTGTAGCCACTGAGCTACTACATAAAAGAATGATGGTGGCAGTAACATTCCTTCCCATCTCAAGTTGTGTCTTAAAAGAGGGTATGGATCCATATCACATTTTGAAAGTGAAAGCTCAAGTGTCTAATTCTAGGCACATTAACCATGAACATATATCTGGAAAATATTGTATTAAAAGTTAGTAAATGCTGTATTTACTCAAATATAAGATGAGATTCCCCCCAATCAGCATGGGGAAAAGGCTTTTTGTCTTACAATCACATTCAAGGAACCCACATTAAATACATTGTCTATTGTTAAACTACTGACAAAAACAGCATGTACTCAGTAATCAAAATCAACTATGAGGTTGCTTAAATACAGCAAACCCTAAACTTGACTTTCAAACACATACCTTATATAGAGCAAACATACAGACAAGAACATGCAATAGGAATAGGTTACAACTGCCTGTCTAACTAAGATATATAGTAGTGCCCATTGTGCTTAGTCCCTCTCAGTGCCAATTCATTTTCAAGTCATGGTGAACCACTGCACTGAATACATTTTGACTCCCTCTTCACTTCCACAGCTGAGCTGTGCCTTTCTTTTCCATTTCCAATCATTGCTGTTTCTTCATCAGCCTTAAAGTCCAGCAAACAGAACCAAAGGAGCTCCACAAAGTTCACCCAGAATTCCTCTGTTGCCCCTTTCTCAGCCTTTGGTTGCCTTATGCCTCATCTTCATAAAAAAAATTTTGGAGGATCCCAGGACTCAAATGTAGAACACCCAGTTCCAGGCATGAGTAGGGGGTTAATTAGCACATGCCTTCTTTATTGGGCAGTGGTGATGAGTGATGAGTTTGACACCCCTGACTTAAACTGTTGCTACTGCTGTCATTGTGCTCTATTCTCTGCAAAGCTATACAGATGTATTCCTCATAATTGCAGACAGAAGTTTCAGAAGGCACTCTGTTTTGAAATGCCTTCATTTGATTCACCTCACCTCATGCAGATTTTCAGATTTTCACCGTTAGCTACAAAGGACCAACTCTTGGGACCATCATAAATTCTAGTTTATTGGATGGGATGTGAAGTTACCAATAAAATCATAAACGCAAACTTTGAGTTATGGGTGGTACTGGTCACCTTAGCACATACACACCCACATGCACTCACTCATTCAAACCCATGCACTATAGTGTATAGTAGCTGCTCTAGTGATTGTGAGAGCACTGGTGTCAGTATATCTACCTATCCAAGCCCCTGGAGTCTGCTGTTGATCATCAGCTTCCTTCAAGGTGATGTCTTCTGCAGAAGGGGGTCGCCTGCTTGTCCTTCCATCTCAGTAAGTCAGGTGCTGGATGAGAGGGTGCCACTCAGGGTCACGCTTCACTGCCTCTTATCCCTTTCTGGTAGACTTGTATGATCCCCAGCATCATCTTGACAGCCCAATCCGGAGGTCACTGTCCCACATGGGCTTTAAGTAGTACATGACAGCTGTTAGTCACAGGGGTCTCTGCCTGCTGATGCCTGAAGTTTCAGGAGTCCACCCTTGACTTATTGACTTAAAGGCTGTATTGTCATGGGTTACAAGACTAGTCAGTAGGGTGAGTTCTCAGTTCTAGGAATTAGTTTCTTCGCTTGATTACCTTAAAATGGCTTGTAGAGTAGAGTTTTGTTTGTAGATCAGAGGTAAGTTCCTCTGGCTAGGCTATTGTCAGTTAACAGCCAGAGGTACTTGGTTTGTCATTC
>NW_017729022.1:98102342-98103518 GCF_001723915.1 Gavialis gangeticus | reverse complement strand
CCATTTTTGAAGTTGTCTGCAGCTGTGCACTTGTGTTTGGTTACAGCTACCACTTCTGTTTGGTAACAGTTTTCTGTGGCCAGATCGGGCAAAAATTGCCACTTCTGTCTACACCCAATATTAACAATGACAGCTGGCACAATGTTGACATTCCATTCACTCCAGATTAGGTTACCTATTTAGGCAAGAAGGTGTGATATTCAAGATCAATTTTTGATTATGTACAGATGCAGCAATTGTATCAATATCAAAGGATACTAACACAAATTGTTAAAATTCAACTGTTACATCTTCATGATTTTTTTAATGATACATACATAGCAAAATTGCTGCAGTTTTAACCCCATTGTATTCAAAGGCAAATTTAGGGCATTTAACTGTATTTGTATCACTATAGGATCAGGCAGACATAATATAATAACAGCTGCTCTATGCTTCTGAGGCTGCTGATCACAGTTCAGTTAAATGTGTGATGGGAACTGATCTGCGATCCTAACAACCATGCCTCCTGCCATGCCACACATGAATGGTAGGAGGCATAATTGTGGTACTGGCAGTCAGCTAATCAGTGCTTCCAGCCATGGGAGCACACAGGAGTTATAAAGGGCTCTGGTGTGCTCCCCAGGCTGGGAGCATTGATCTTCATGGGCCACACATTCCATTTAAGGTGGGGTAGGAACCAGCCACGAAGTTATATGTCAAAACTTTGTGGCTTATTCCCTGTTTCATCATGCCATTAATTGCATGGATGTGTAGCTAGGCTACTACTTAAGACATGATTAAGTGTAACATCTGTCAGGGGCCTGAGTGTCAGTTTGTTCTCCCTTTTAAAGTGGTTACAAGGTATATTTATCCAGACCCTTAGTACATGTTTTTCCTCTTTTTCTATTTTTATTTTCTACCTGAACCCAAGTTGCATTTGCACTTAACAATAAGATTAAACAGTTTCATTGTATGGATTCACTAGTTCAAATTCAGCCTAGAATAGTAATAAACAATTGTTACAGCCTAATAGCTGTATTTTAGCTCGTAAGGTATGATTTTGCAGGATTCAGTCCAGTTTCGAACAGAGAGGTGTGCAACGCAAACTACTAGCACTATTGCGTTAATAGTAGCCTAAATAATAGGCCTGTGCGAAACCGCTAGTATTCACTTCAGATTCGGATTCAGCCAGTT
>NW_017729022.1:98096530-98097342 GCF_001723915.1 Gavialis gangeticus | reverse complement strand
GGATTCAGTCCAGTTTCGAACAGAGAGGTGTGCAACGCAAACTACTAGCACTATTGCGTTAATAGTAGCCTAAATAATAGGCCTGTGCGAAACCGCTAGTATTCACTTCAGATTCGGATTCAGCCAGTTCAGGGGACAGTGATTCGATTTGGTGATTTGAATCACTGTCCCGAATCAAATTGTCTGATTCGGAGATTTGGTCACCGTTGAATTGGCTGAATCTCCAAATTGGTCCCATTCCCTGCCCGCTCTCCCAGCCCCAGCTCCTGGCTCTTTAAAAAAAACAAAAAAAAGCCCCCACTCCACCTGTTGCCAGGTGGGGGGGCAGTCCCCGCTGCCCCCCACTTCCTTCCCCTGCATGTGGGGCTCTACCACAAGCCCCCAAAAGCCCCAAGGTCACTACAGCAGCTGGTGAGTCAGGGCTTTTTTTTTTTAAAGAACCAGGAGCTAGGGCAAGTGGGGCATCCATGGGAGAGGGCTGGGAGAGTGAGGGGGGGTTAGGAGGCTCGTTGCAGAGCCCCCCACACAGTGTGGGGCAGTGGGGGCATCAGGGATCACCCCCCTGCCTGGCAGCAGCTGGTGAGTGGGGGATATTTTTTAAAGATCCAGGAGCTGGGGCCAGGCAGGGCAGCCATGGCAGGGAGGGGCTGGGACAGTGGGCAGGGGTTGGGGGACACTCAGGGGGGCTGAGAGAGCAGGCAGGGGATGGGGACTGGCAGGGGTCCACCCATGGTCCCTTCCCCCCTTCTCTGCCCCTTGTCCCTTCTTCAACCCCCCCTCTTCTCTGCCCCTGCTTACATACTCCCCCCAGG
>NW_017729022.1:98092499-98096156 GCF_001723915.1 Gavialis gangeticus | reverse complement strand
CGGGCTAGAAGATCTACTTGGTTCCTTCCGACCCTAAATCTATGAAACTATGAAACAAGCACGGAGTCCAGGTCCAGCTCCCTGAGGCAGTGAGCAGGGACTGCCTGAATCTCTGAAGCTCTCCAAATCTTTTTTTAAATCAATTTGGAGAGCTTTGAATTGATTTCGACTTTTTAATTGGTCTCCTGATTCAATTTGGATTTGGAGATTTGGCTGCGGAATCGGGCCAAATCTCCACCGAATCAAATCAGCACCTGAAGCTTCACACAGCCTTACTAAATAAGAGCCAAAGGCTAAATGAATTTTTAAAAATGAGTTATTATTTAATCCCTAGAAGGGCTGAAGGACATTGATTGAGCAGCATGAAGATGCTTGCTCTGTCACCAAATTGCTTCTTTTAACAAGCTAAATTTGTTTCAAGCAATAAGAAATACATCCAAGGATTCTTAAAGATGTATGATTATATGCTCAAGATTGATTTTGCTTTCCTTGTCTTCCACCTCACTTCCAGTGTTAGACAGACAGTAGACATCAAATTATGGTTGTTCTGGAAAAAGACAGCAAAATTCCCCTTCTATTTTAGGTCTTTCATTTCTCCTACTTGAGCCAGAGCAAGACCATACTGATATTGAGTTAACAGGCCTTTCTTTCATTAAGTGGAATGCAATCACTCTAAGATTCTAGCCACAGTTTAGCAACAGGGGATTCTTTTGGAGACATCAAATGGGAAAAATTCTGGTTTTGAAAACCAAACTGACTGCAAGGCCTTTGGACATGTTTTTTTTTCTTTCTAAGTCCCATCACTATTGCAACCATAGCCAAGGTATCAAATGTGTGTACAACCTAGTTTTCCTTTAACTTAGTTATAATATGGTTAAAAGTTATGGTGCAGAAATGGCTATGTCCTTATATATGTTCAGGCCTTTGTCACTGCATACTAACTGAGCTGTAACTTTATTATATGTTAGATGTCCAGCACTGACTTAATAGGAACAGGGCTTTACAATACGTTATAGGAACAAAGATGAATAGTTTCAGATTGACAGAGTAACTCACAAGGCAACTAATATAATACAGTTATCAATAGGACCTAGTTCCAGCTTCAGGTGTTTTGATGATGAGAAGTGAGTGCTCACTGAAATATTTTAAGGGGTTGGAAATGAAAAGGAGGGCATGAAGAATAAGTAGCAAATATGTTATTAGATGACAATTTATTCTAGGGTTTGAAGATGTTTATGGACTCAGAAATGGGCCTGGAACAGCAACTCCATAGCCTCAAAATCACAGTGATTAGCTCTAGTATCATAGCATAAACAACAAGTCAGGCACTGAGCGCTAATTCATTATGCTCAAAGATAGGCAGATCCAGGATGTTGTGAAGGGTAATGTGTGTACAAGCTTCAAGGGTGGCTGCACCCCTGCTTCAAGCTCCATCCCCCGCTTCCAGGCAAACTACAGCATGGGAGCAGCAGCAGAGACCTTTGTTATTTCCCAAAATCAGGAATGTATCCCACCTCCATTCTTGGCACCCCTCCTTTCTCCTCCTTCCTCAACAACATGTCCCCTCCCCTCCCATTCACTCCCCTTGCTCCACTGCCACTGTCACTGTCTCCAGCTGATGAGGGGGGAGGGGAGCTCCAGAGCTGTTTTTGCCCTGCTCCAGCCGGGTTCATCAGGGGACAGAAGCAGCTGCAGTAGGTGGGTTCTTCTTCCCAAGTTATGTAAACCCAAGGTGGGGAATTTTTGTTGTTTAATTGGGTAAAGATGTAAATGTAGTTTCCCATAGATAATAGTGTCAAGAGATGTTTATGTATCTTGAAATCAAGAAGGTTTTGGTTTTATGATTCTGTTATGATGTTTTGTATTTAATTTTTTTAAAAAGGTAGGTTCTTCTTGCCTGCTGGAAACAAGCCCAGGGTGGAGGAACTTACCTGCCACAGCTGTCACCTGCTGAGCCTGACTGCAGTGGCCCTGGAACCTCTCCCCCCACAACTCTCCCAAACCATAATGCTCCCAATTCATTTCACAGCAAGAAGGGTCTCCAGAGCTGCTGCAGCTAAGATCCATAGGGTACAACAGTGGCAGTGGACAGGTTCTCCTGCACTGCACTTGTTTCCAGGCTGGCAGGGAACACCCAGGGGGACAGGGCAGGGAGGAGGAACCCAATTATTGTTGCACCTGTACCTGGCTGGAGCAGGACAGCAATAGATCTGGAGCCCCTTCTCTCCCCTCATCATCAGCAGCAGTGCCAGATGAGAAGGAGGCAGATGGAATGGGAGGGGACATGCTGCTGTGGATGGAGGAGAAGGGAGGGGGTGAGAAGGGAGGAATAGGTGGGGTGCATCCATGCCCCTGCACCCCCTCTGCATCTGTTCTTGCAGAGAGCTATGTAATAGAGTGCAAGTCTTAGCCAGCACAAACCCAGTGGTGACCCCAGAAACAACAGCACATTCACTACATTGGCAATATGGAGCCATCCTAGGCAACACAAAGTTGATGGAAAATAACTCTTTTTCTCATTGTCATCCATGCCATCCATTAAAAATATACCATGAATCATATCAGCATATTCCATCCAAGAGACACAGAAATACACAATGACATTCCGTAGAGACTTGATATTGGGGTTTTTTAAATCTTCCATAGAAACTTTCTATTACTGTGCATCATTTCAAGGAGTTAGTGCACATCTGTGCACTGACAGATGTGTACTGTCAGTGCATTGACACTGAAAATTTTTGTTAGATTCGGTTCTAAAAGCAAAGCAAAATCAAATACTATTTGTGTCATGGTTATTAGGAAGATGATGGACATGAAATAAGACTTAGAAAGACAATATTGCTTCCTATAAAAATCCCAGTTCTATAGAAGCCCATTTTGCCTGTCACTTGTCTGAAAAAAACTACATTACCACAAACTCTTAAAAAGGTTGTGTTCAAGATGAGCCTTAGCTGACTGGAGGGAAACTTTCAAAATAAAATTTTAAATTAAGTAAAAGTGTCCCTTGGTTTTGGGCATCTCTACAAACCTCAGACTACAGTCATGAAAAGCTGATTGTGGATAAGATCAATCACATAGTCCATGAATCAAGAGTAAATAAGCACATCCCATGTCCAAGTACATAATTTAGGATCAGCTTTAAGTAGTCTACAGAATGCCCATTTAAAAATCCCTGATCTTAGTCAAATAAAATTCCCATTAGCTTCAGTGGGATTTTCCTCTGGGTAATAACTCAGGCAATAAATTAAGGATCAGGCCCTGACCATAATGTCAAAAATGTTCTGATATGTCCAATCAAGGTAGCATGAACCATACTACTGCAGTATAACCTAAGACATTAATACAAAAACAATTCTATTAAAAAAATAAAATTAAAATATATCCCCACATAGAGCACATTGCATTAGTCTAGCCTGGAGGTTGCAAATGCATAGATGATAGTGGTTATATTTAGGGCTGTGCAAAGCTTCAGGTGGTGATTCGATTCGGAGGAGATTTGGTCCAATTCAGTGGCTGAATCTCCAAATCCAAATTGAATCAGGGGACCAATTTAAAGGTCCAAATTGATTCAAAGCTCTCCAAAGCTTCAGCAGAGATTCGGAGAGCTTTGATGATTCGGGCAGTCCCCAGCGGCCACAGCAGGGGGCTGCAGCCACT
>NW_017729022.1:98067675-98092277 GCF_001723915.1 Gavialis gangeticus | reverse complement strand
TGTTGGGCACCCATGGGGGTGGCTGGGGGAGTGGGGGGGGTTGGGGGCTCATGCAGAGCCCCCCATGCAACACAGGGAAGTGGGGGGGCAGTGGGGATTGCCCCCCACCCGTCAGCACCTGCTGAGCCGGGGCTTTTTTTTCCCCAAGTGCTGGGAGCTGGGGTGGGCAGGGTAGCCATTGCTGGGCTGGGAGAGGGGCAGGGGATGGGCCTGGCCTGGCTGATTCGGAGATTCGGCTACTGCCGACTCTCCGAATCAGATTTGGCCAAATCAAATCAGGACAGTGATTCAAATCACTGAATCAAATCACTGTCCCCTGAATCGACCGAATCCAAAGCAAATGCTAGCTGCTTTGCACAGGCCTACTTATATCTAAATCTGAAAGAAAGGATCACAGCCTTTTCACTAGATGGAGATGGGGGAAGACACTCCTAGCCACACCCATCACCTGGACATCTAGATACAGGAGAGATCCAGGAGCAATCCAAGGCTGCAAACCTTTGGGACAAGGGGAGGCTGAACCCCAATCATTGTTAGGTGTTCCACAGCCACTAGGTCATAGGGACTTCCACCACCATCACTGGTCTTGTCTGGATTCAGATTTAATTGGTTCACCCATATCCAGTCCCCAGCTGCAACCAGGCACTGGGAAACGGCAAAGACGGATGAGAAAGGAAGATAGAACTGGCTGTCATCAGCTACTGATGGCACTTCACTCTGAATCTCTGCATGAATTTGTTCAGCAGCATCATATACATGTTGAACAGGATTGACAATAGATGGAACCCTGCGGGCCCTCCAGGGATTGTCCCAAGGGGATGATGAGCTCTTTCCCATCATCACGTTTCTTGCCCAATGTTCCTTCACAGATCCAGTCTCCTTGACTTGCCAAGCCACATCTCCACACTCTGGGATCCTCATCCAAAGCCCAATCTTCTTATCCAGTTAGTCCCAAGCTCCTGGGGATCCTTGTCCCAGTCTCCCTGCTCTGCCGGTTCTAATTTTCCAACTGGCAGTCATTCTTTTTTCCCATACCTGGCCCCAGTGTTCCCCTGGAACCCGTTTCCTCACACACTTTTGTCCAGCCAGTCTCTCCAAGCCATATCTTATTCCCAGTCTCTGTGTCCTTCCCTCAGCTCCTTAGCTCAGTCCTCTAACTTCCCCATTCCACTCACTCCCTGCCCATCCAGTTGCGGCCTCCATACACATTTGCTTTGATTTACATGGATTTCTGCCTTTGCCACTTTAATGAGGAAAAATACTCCAATACTCTTAGTCCAATTTCCATCTAGCAGGGACTTAGTTAACTTTTGAAAGAAGTGTTAATTTACTTGCAGGGTCTTTTTCAGAGGGAGGAGCCATTAGCAACCCAGAAACAGGAAATGGGCCACTTTTCCAGCTGATGTAATAATTCAACAGATGACAGTTATGCTCATCACTTCTTTATATACAGCCTTTTCCATCCAACCTGAGCAGATTTGGTTTTCAATATCACAATATTTATGTCTTGGTACCATCATTTCTATGTCATGGAATAATCTGGGTTTCCATAATTTATGACTATAGCCTAGTCCTCATTGGTTTCACCTTTTTCAAATGTACACATAATGGCAACCTGTCAAACAGCTGGGATGGAAATGTGTTCTGAGAAAAGATTTATTCCATTAGTGGAACATTAATGGAAATTACTTTTAAGTGTGCCTCATTGCTTCTTGGTTCTCTTACAGCCATCACAGCATTTGTTTTGCCATTTTACGATACCTGTCAAATATATTAAGCAGAGGTCAAATGGCTGCAGAAGGTTAGGTAAAGACAAGTTTCTTTTTCTTCTTTTGCCTCATCTTCTTAATTGAGTATTAAGCAGGAAAGATCCCGATTCCATCTATGTTAGCTATGAAAACAGTTTCAGCAAATATGAAGAGGAACTTCCACCCATAAAAATGTTGAAAATCCATGCTGGTTTAGAAGGAGTGTCATTTAAGTGTGTACCAGCATTGCTGCAAAGTGACCATACAGAGCTGACTATGCTGGCTAATGATGATTATATAAATTGTGAACAGCTGTTTCTTTAGGCTGTGGAATTGCAAAAACAGGGGGTTTGAAGCAAGGGGAGACAATCACAAAGAAAAGAATTACTCAGGGCCAGATTAACCCTTTAGTGGGTCCCAGGCTGGTTGATACCTCCCTCCTCACCCAGGCGCTGCTGCCCATGGGGACTAGGGCTCAAAGCCACTGCTAGGAAGCAGCCATTGTGGCAGCAAAGCTGGCGAAGGGTGGGGAGGTGGATCAGGCCAGTTGCACCTCCACTACAAAGGGAAGGACCAGGTCCCCTTACAGCTCTGGGCCCTAGGGATATGCTTAGTTTGCCTATGTGTTAATTCAGCCCTGGAACTACTTCACACCACAGGAGATCTATGGGGAGGCTGTATATTCTCTGCACATATTTATGAATCTGAGACAAAGTGCTGCTTTTGGAGATAATTGATTTTTTTATTGATGCCACTTAATTCCCTACCCCTTAATTTTTGTCCCTTGCGTTTGATTTTTGGTTTTATTGTTTACACACACTGAGTTTTACAATCTTAACAAAGCTAATTTAACTGCAATAAAATGTTGATCATTCGCTCTTAACTAATCTGCAGACCTAATAATTTCTGCTAAAAAAACGGGGGTGGGGAAGAAGCTCAGTAAAGATTTAAGAGTGCTGTGGTCAGATCTCCTATTATTTCATTGCTTTGCCGAGTACAACTATGGAACATTTTTTGACATTCTTTGAAACATTATCATAAATAATTAAAACTAAACTACCACTTCAAAATAAATGAACCAAGCACATTGTATGGTATAATATTGTTGATGATTTAATCATGTTTTTGTCTTTCTAATTTGGCAAACTTTAGTGTGTGCAAATTGTAGGGTTTGTAGAAGTTTCCAAGCTGACAATCCTCAAATTTCTTCTATCTTGCCGATGTGCTTAATGCCATTCTTTATACTGTAATCTCCAAGTCTGTTCATTTGTGCCTCTGCTAAAGCTGTCAGCAACGGTAATAGTGCAATAAATAGCAATAAATAGAGCAAGTGGCTCGGCAATGTTATTGATGTAAACAACATTTTAATAAGAACTGGATTAGGGTCACAAGCTCATTTTTAAAAAGCCAACAAACAACCAATAATTCATGTTTTCATAAAGCTGATCAAATATTTTGTTGTAAGCAAGTAACCCATCAGTTTTGGTTTCAAATGGTTTAAGGTCTGATCCTGTGTTTTTGCAAATGAATTAACCACTCTCTGGAGTTTATAAACTAAAGTTGAACTTGTGGGCCTTTTTTTGACTTCTTCACTTTCATTTTTACTATTTACGGAAATGGATTGGACAAGTTTCTGTGTCATTAGAAATGTTAAATGCAGGTAAACAAACCTCTCTGGAATTTATTTGGACAAAGATGACTCTGCTTTGAGCAGGTTGAACTAGATTTCATAGACATTAGGGCTGGAGGGGACCTTGGAAGATCATTGAGTCCAGCCCCCTGCCTCAGGGGCAGGTAGTCAGCTCGGGTCAAAGGATCCCAGCAAGATAGGCATCCAAATGTTAAAAGAGTCCAGAGCAGGTGTTTGCACCACCTCTGGAGGCAATCTATTCCAGGCCTTGGGGGCTCGGACAGTAAAGAAGTTTTTCCTTATGTCTGACCTAAAATGGTCTTGGAGGAGTTTGTGACCATTTGACCTTGTCATCCCCTGGGGCACTCTGGCGAACAGGCATTCCCCCAGATCCTGATGCATACCCCTTATATACTTATAGGTAGCCACTAAGTCACCGCTGAGCCTGCGCTTTTCCAGGCTGAAGAGTCCCATGGCTCTCAGCCACTCATCATAAGACCTGTTCTCTTGCCCTCTGATCATGGATGTGACTCTCCTTTAGACTCTCTCAAGCTTTTCCACGTTCCTTTTCAATTGTGGAGCCCAGAATTGGATGCAGTACTCCAGCTGCGGCCTCACCAAGGCCAAGTACAGAGGGAAGATGGCATCCTTAGATTTACTTCAAAAACATCTATGGATGCAAGCCAGAGTTATGTTCATTTTACCAGCTGTGACATTGCATTGGTGGCTCATGTTCATCTTGTGGTCAATCATGACCCCCAAGTCCCTTTAAACCGTGGTGCTAGCGAGCATAGCACTACCAAGCCTATAAGTGTGATGCGGGGGTGTGGCAGGACACTGTTAGTGCCTGCCACTTTAAGGGCCTGGAGCTGGCAGCCGCCAGGTGCCTGATTAGGGCAGCCATTTTGAACCGAGGGCTACCCATATAAACAGGGCAGCTCAGCTGTGAGGTGCCAGGTGAAAATATCACCTGGCTAGAAGGCTGCTGATATCATCTGGAGGTAAGGGAGGAGCAGTAGGGGATGCTTTAGGAGGCGCCTGGTCCTGGGTATGACTTAAAACTGCACCCTGCTGGGAGTGGGTGGCCTGGTGGGGCTCCCAGTGCTGCAGGAGCCCTCAGGAAATGCCAAGCCAGTTACCACCCTTAACCCCTAGCCCCCACAACCAGGTGGGTTATCCCTTGTTTTGGAGGGCCCAGAGAGTGGACCCTCAGAGAGAGGAAAGGGCCTGTCTGAACTTCCCCTGACTGGCCCATACTGGGGCCAGGACCAGAAGGGTCAAAGTGCTGGGGGCCCATTGTGAGGAATGCCCAAGAGCTGAGGGCTGGGGGTTCCAATTGGCCTGGAGGTGGGCCAGGGCTAGAGAGCTGAAGGTCCTGGTGGGAGGACCACACCCGGAAGGGGAAGCAGGTCAGGGAGCTATGCTGCCCAATATGAAGATGGATGAGACCGCCTGATGAGAGGATTCCAGGTTGGGGTTCAATCAGGAGGATTCTGGGGCCCAGTGTGGGGCTGGTGATAGTGATAACATCATGATGCCATCTGCAAGGCTTGGGCTGCAGTATAGGGGAGGAAAGGAGCCGCAGATAGAGCCCCCTGGCATCGGGGCAAGAATGGGCAGCCTCCCACTGACTAACATCTACTAATTTAAATATAACAACAAGTCATGGTGGGTGAGAACGCGAGTGGTTAGCCCAGTAACAGGTGGGCAGGCCGCAGGGAAAGCGACCTCGAGCAGGCCTGGTGTTACAGGGGGCGTTTTCCCCAAGGTGGACTACCTTGCATTTTTCCATATTGAATGTCATCAGGTTTTTATCCGCCCATTTTCTAAATCTGTCAAGGTCAGCCTGGATCACCAGCCTATCCTCAGGTGTGGATGCTTTACCCCAAAGTTTGGTGTCATCGTTGAACTTGGCCAGTCTGCTTCTGACACCAGTGTCCACATTGTAAATAAAGATGTTAAAGAGTATAGGTCCAAGGACGGAGTCTTGGGGGACACTACTGGTCATGAAGCACTGTGATGATTAACTTTGATCAACCACCACTCTCTGGGTCTGACCTCGGAGCCAATTCCCCAGCCATCAGACTGTGATGTAGCCGAGGCCTCAGTTGGCCAATTTTTCTATGAGGAGATCATGGGACACCAGATTAAAGGCTTTTTTTAAAGTCCAGATATGACATCAATGTCTTCTCCCTTGTCCAGGTGATAAGTCACCTGGTCATAGAAGGACATGAGATTGGTCAGGCAGGACCTTCCCACAACAGACACATGCTGGCTGTCCCTCAGGATGTTTGTCAAAAATGGTCTCTTTGATAATTTTTTGCAATATCTTCCCAGGAATTGAGATCAGGCTGATTGGCCTGTAGTTCCCCAGATCTACTTTCCTCCCTTTCTTCAAGATAGGCACCACAGTGGCCTTCTTCCAATCTTTAGGCATTTCACCTGAGTACCGTGAGTTCATGAAGGTCCTTGACAGTGGCTGGGCTATGATGCGTGCTAGCTTCTTAAGTACCCTGGGGTGCAAACTGTTAGGACTAGCTGACTTGAAGGTGTCCAGCCTCTCAAGGTGTTCCTTTACATAGTTTACGCTGAAGTAGGGTATAAATTCATCCTCACCCTGGTCATTCTGCATCACCTTAAGCAGGGCGGTCCCTTTGGGCTGACGAAAAAGTGATACAAAATGCCCATTAAGCAGGTCGGCTTTTTCCTAGTTGTCAGTTGTTCCATTTGGTATAGCAGGGGTCCATTGTTGCCCTTGCTTTTCTTCCAACTCCCCACATATCTGAAAAAGGACTTTTTATTGTTCTTGATACATGTATCCAGTTGGAGTTTGGTTGCAGCCTTGGCTTTCCTGGTTCACTCTCTACAGGTCCAGACCAGTGCAGAATACTCCTTCTTTATGGTGATTCCAGTCTTCTATCCTTTATAAGCCTCTAGATGATCCTTTGTCTCCCTGTCTGATTTTTTCCCTTCTCTTCTCTAAATCTCTGTAAATCACACTGTGTCTGTGTCCTGATGGGATGGTTGAAACTTTTTAAACAAGAGAACAATAAATAGCAAGCAGGTAACAGTGAAGTCACCAATGATTACGTTTTCTTGGGCACAGATATTCATAAGCTATGTAATACAGTCAAGCCTTGGACATATGTCACATAATTGCCTTTGTAGTGCTGCAGAAAGTAAGTGTTCACTAGGCCTGTGCAAAGTGCCTAGTATCCGCTTCGGATTCAGATTCAGCCGATTCGGGGGACAGTGATTTGATTCAGTGATTCGAATCGCTGTCCTGATTCAATTCAGCCGAATCTGATTCGGGGATTTGGCTGCTGCTGAATCTCCGAGTCAGCCAGGCCTGGCCCATCCCCCGCCCACTCTCCCAGCCCAGCAATGGCTGCCCTGCCCGCCCCAGCTCCTGGCACTTGGGTGAAAAAAAGCCCCGAGTCAGTGGGTGCTGCCAAGTGGGGAGCGATCCCCACTGCCTCACACCTTATGGGGGGCTCTGCATGACTCCCCTACCCCCCTCACTCTCCCAGCCCCACCACGGGTGCCCTGCCTGCCCCAGCTCTGACCCTTTAAGAAAAAAACCCCCAAGAAAATCTCTAGACTCACCAGTCATGCTGGCAGGGGGTGATCCCCACTGCCCCCCATTGCCCTATGCCATGTGGGGGGTTCTGCGCAAGCCTCACAAAGCCCCTAGGCTGCTGCAGGAGCAGCGAATCCCAGGGCTTTTCCTGTTCTGTTTTGTTTTTTTCTTAAAGGGCCAGAGCTAGCCCAGGTGGGGCACCCGTGGGATGGATGAGAGACTGGGGGGTTGGGAGGTCTTGTGCAGAGCCTCCCATGCAGCATGGGGCAGTGGGGGGCAGCAGGGATCACCCCCCTGCCCAGCAGCACCCAGTGAGCACCAGGGCTTTTTTTTAAAACTCCGGGAGCTGGGGTGGGCAGGAGCAGCCAAGAGGGGGCTGGCAGAGTGGGTGGGGGCCAGGGGGGTGCAAGAATTGAGGGATAGGGGGGCTGGCAGGGATCCCCCCATGGTTCCCTCCCCAGCCCCTAGTACTTACCAGCTCAGAGCATGGCTGCTGCTCCCTGATCTAGCCACCAGGGACTACCCGAATCATCAAAGCTCTTCGAATCTTTTCTGAAGATTCAGAAAGCTTTGAATTGATTCAGACTTTTAAATTGGTCCCCTGATTTGATTCAGACTTGGAGGTTCAGCCACAGAATCGGGCTGAATCTCCTCCAAATCAAATCACCACCTGAAGCATCGCACAGCCCTAGTGTCCACATGTACAAGCTGTCTGCAGAGCCATGAAAATAGCAGATCCAGGACAAAAATGTTCCTGTTTCACAGAGGAACTTCTTTGTAGTGCTATGTTTTGCAGCACTACATGTAACATGTAGACAGTTGCATGTAGCACTACTAGTGGTCTCACTGATCCTCAGCATCCTATAGCCTTCTGCTGTCCCTCCGTTCCTCCAATCAGGAGGGAGGGAGGAACAGATGGCTCCCTTACAGTCCACCTGACTGTGGTGAGCTGGCACCCTGATGCCACTGCCACTGCAAGGTAGTCATGCCCACATGCCTGCCTGTCCTAGCTTTCAGGTAGCCCCCTAGCCTCAACCAACATCTCTCAAGAAAAGGGCTACTTCAGTCCAATTCATACAGAGGCACCAGGCCTTGCAATGCACCCAGGTGCCTGCTGTGTCCCCACATCAATATGGACCACATCATCACTGGACCAAATAATACAGATTATAATATCCAAGATTAATTTGCCTGCATTTCTACCAATACTGTCACCTGCTTACCATGCACCTCTACTATCCACATTGAACAGACTGGAAGATCCCTACACATAAGAATGAATTAACACTGATCTGACACAAGCTCCAGAAAGACATAAAGGCCTGTGGCAGAACATTCATTGGACGCTCCATTGCTGACCTCAGGATAGCTGTTCTTAGCTAGCAAAACTTTAAACAAACTGAGTTGGCCAGAAAATTGCAGAATAAGAAATCATCTATAGACTGGATTGTGTTAAGCATGGTTAAAATAGGGATTATGGATTTTTATCCTAATATTTGGATTAGCTTTTGTGACCCCTCTGTTCCTATGGGTTCTTAGCCTGTTTGCCTCTCCCAGTACTGCCCCTTCTCCCAGCTTCCTCTCCCTTCCTTCCTTTTATATGCAAATCTCTGGGTGCTTATATGCAAATCTGTCGGTGCATCTAGATGTGCACTTTACTGTGGAGTTGACTAATTAACTCTGCAGTAAAGCATCATAGTCTACACTACATAGTCTATACCAATATTAGGCCACAGTAAATTAATTAGCTCTACTGTAGGATAATACCAATGTGGACAGTACTATCCTACAGTGGAGTAATTTACTCTGCCAAAATGCACGTGTAGATGCTGATAGGGGCTGGCTGGGACATGAGGATGCTCGAGTGTGGGGGCTGCCTGCCAGCTATCCCTGCACTGAAGCACCCTTGTGCCCCAGCCAGCCCCTTTGCCACCCAATGCTGCTACCCAGAGCCTGGGACTGACCCCCTGGGCCCCTTGCCAGCCTGGGGCTGCTCTTCCGAAGCTCAAAGTGCTGCGGTCCTGGGCACACATGTAGACACTGTGCCAGGGAACGGCTGACTCTGGCACAAACAGTGGTGGAATTTATCATGTTGCACTATGTGCACATGTAGATGCACCTACTACCTCCATTCTATACACTGCTCTGTGCACATCTATTCTTGGCATCTGATGATGTGAGTCCATCTTATTCTATATATATCAACCTAATTGAATAAGTCTATAAGATGCAAATCTATCTTACCTTGTCCTTCTGTTTGCCTTGTCAGGAGAGTCAGATAGAAGCAGAGAGGGGTCAGCAGCCCCAAACTTGGATGGATTCAAAAGGTTTGGCTAGATTTTTAGCTGCTGTCAATAGGTGCAGTTACAATGGTTTTACCATTGGCCCTTGCTTTTGAGTTGTACATCTTGAGTCTATCTCTGTGTGGATAAAGGGATAGGAGAATAGAGCTGTACGAAGTTTCGGGTGCTGATTCAATTCGGAGGAGATTCAGCCTGATTCAGAGGCCAAATCTATGAATCTGAATCAAATCAGGGGACCAGTTAAAAGGTCCAAATCAATTTGAAGCTCTCCTAATCAATTCAGAAAAGATTTGGAGAGTTTCGGCAATTTCGGCAGTCCCTACCCACTGCAGCAGGGAGCTGGACACAGATTCTGTGCTGGGAAGTAGGGGGTGGGGAAGTGGGGAGGGAAGCATGGGGGGACCCTGCCATGCCCCATCCCCTGCCTGCTCCCCCAACCCACCTGAGCACTCCCCGACCCCTGTTCGCTGTCCCAACCCTGCCATGGCTGTCCCATCCAGCCCCAGCTCTTGGTTGTTTTAAAAAAAGCCCCCACTCACCAGCTGCTCCCAGGTGGGGGAGTGATCCCCGCTGCTCCCCACTTCCCCATGGTGTGTGGGGGGCTGTGCCACAAGCCCCCATACCCTGACCACTCTCCCAGGCCCCCCATGGCTGCCCCACCCACCCTGGCTCCTGGCCCTTTAAAAAAAAACAATAACAACAAAAACCCCACTCACCAGCTGCTGCTGCAGCCTCGGGGCTTCTGGGGGCTCATGGAAGAGCCCTCCATACAGTGTAGGGCAGTGGGGATTACCACCCCCCACCTGGCAGGAGCCAGTAAGATGGGGCTTCCCCCAAGAGCCAGGAGCTGGGGCAGGAGGGGCTGGGAGAGTGGGTGGGGGATGGGGCCTGTGTGATTCTGAGATTCGGCTGATTTGGCAGCAGCTGAATCTCTGAATCAGGTTTGGCCAAATTAGTTCAGGACAGTGATTCAAATCACTGAATTGAATCACTGTCCCCTGAATCAGCTGAATCTGAAGCGAATACTAGCTGCTTCACACAGACCTACAGGTGAATAACTAGTGTTTTCATCTTACCCTAATTCTATCTCAGGTTCCACATATCAAAAGTGACTTCTGCTGCATCACCAGTGAGGCAGCAGCAAAGAATTCACATTAGCATTCAGTAGCATTTCTTGAGTTACTCTTCTATCCATTATATTCTCTCTAAGGGTATATTTACATGAAAAAACTTAAATCTGCGAATTCTGCTAAATACTTTGTCACAAGGAAACAAAAAAAGGAAAGGAATAGAGAGGCTCATGCATTGAAAACAGCAGAGACTTCAGTGTAGGGCTCCACCCAAGCTTATTTAGCCTGCTTCTCAGTAGGGTTAATTAGCCTTGGACAAGTGCTTTGTTAATGCCAGAGCTAACTTATTTAGTCCTAGCTTTACATGGTCCTGCATCATGCTGTATAAACATACTCTGAGGAAAATGCCCTCTTTTCAACTGAGAGGCAAGGTTTTTTTGTAAGTTCTTTTATTGAACCAACTTATAGTTGGGAAGAGTGTCTGACAAGTTTTTGAACACAAATTGCTCTTCTTTAGGTCTGGGAAAGAAGCAAATGCGGACTAAACTAAATAACGTTGCTCCTTTTCTCATGCCCAAGGGAAGCTGACAATATAACTTTAAAAGATGGGGCTGGGAGCAAAAATTCATAATCTTACCAGGTACTGAAAACAATGGCTTAAACTCAAACAATGGCTTTATGGACCGTTACAATCTGCCTGCTTTCTCTACTACCCTCTATGCATTCTAACAGGTAATAAAGAACCTTTTTCCTTTTGCATGATTTCGTTTTTCTAAATAATAAGGTTGTCCATTCTACTACATTTCCCTTGTTTTGAAGCTATGCCTGAGCACTTGTCTTTGCTCCTCTTTTTTTATAGCCATCCTCCATTCTTTAAATGACTTCTTTCATTTACGGGGAGTGAAAACACCAATTTTTGCATTTTTTTTTGTTTTATTTTCTGCTGTTTTGGGGGGGAAGAGTGAGGGGATTGTTGTTATTTAGCTTAGCCTGTGTCTGCTTTTCGAGACCCGAAGTATACTTTGTGCCCCAAAGCTTATCAGACATCTCTCCCAACTGTGAAATTGGTCCAGTAAAAAATATCACAAAAATTCCTTGCCTCATGCATTTCCTGCACCATCCAAGAACACTCCAAACCTCCTACTCCTTTCAAACTTAATTCCTGAAACTGAGGAAAGTTTGGAAAATCTTTTAAAATGGCTGTCATAATATTTCAGAAAATGACCCAGAATATAGTGTTTTTCAGTCTGTTTCGTTGTTCCATTTCTACCCTAAGCAATTGTAATCATTGCAGTCCAGGTTTACTGCCTACTGTGTGACATTGCTTTGTCCTGTTATGCAGTTGGTTCTCTCCATTTGAGAAGCAGACACATTTCAGGCAGGGATATACTGACTCCTGTATCTAAAGCACATGGGGATATTACAGGTATATAGGATGAAAACTGGTGTGCAAATGCAACATAAGATGATAAAACATATAGTCAGAACTTCGGCTGGTATTAATCCATATAACATCAGGGAGTTCAGAGGGCATCAGCTAATTCCCATCAAGTTCTGGCTGACGTACCGCTTCTACATATTTTAAAGACTTTAACATTAATAAACAGCCTCAGAAATTCAAAGGGTGGAGACACAGAGGAACTAAACATTGCTCAACAATCTTTCTGGCTTTTTACAGTGTGTATATTACATACTACATATAGATACACCAACATCCCTACAGGGATATATATTATTAAATTAGAGAGAGAATATTTCTCTAAAGGTACTTCATTAGATTCACCTGCCTTTCAAAGATCTAGATCCTGTTCAGATCTTTTTTGCTAACTTCATTCTTTCAGAATGTTTAGTGTCAGTGTAGGAGGGACACTTGAATGGTCCCCACATATTTCCCTTTACTGTTTTTGCAGAAGCTGCTTCCTTGTGCTGCTTTGTTTCTTTCTTTTAATCCATACATAAAATGGCTCTCTTGCATGCTATATATGAGATGTTGCAGCACAGTTTAGCAAATTAGGGCCAATCCAAACCTCTTTAAAACCAATGGACAATTTCCCAGGAGTTTGAATGAGCTTTGGACCAGGTTCTGTATGTGCATGATACAGAATTTCTTCATAATTGGAGAACCATTTATTTCTAAGCAGAGCATCATTAGGGTTTTATGTTTATTTTCTTCAGAATAACTTTTAAAAAATGAAATCAGTTACCTTTCAGACATCGGTATTTCTGTCAAGCCTATACAGTGTTTCCATACTGCGGGGGTTCTCAAGATTTTTGGACTTGAGGCATCCCTCATTGTACTTGAGATACCCTCCATAACTTTTGAAAATTGATTGGCACCCAATTTCAAAACTAATTTATAAATTAAAGTGCAGAGGTTCCTGGCAGTGGGAATGGGGGGGCGTCATCCAGACAGGGACAAGCCTGATCCTTTGCTTATCTGTTTAGCTGATCTTCTTATCTCCTACCATCTCACTTATTTCCTCACAGCACCTTTCAAAAGATTGGGTGGTACCCCAGGGTGCCCCAGAACCCTGGCTGAGAATCACTGCCCTGTTGCATGGTTTGATGATGACCAGACTCCTGGCATTGTTTTTTTTTTCCTCCAGAAAAAAAGCTGAAAATTGAGTACTTAAAGCAAGGAGCCACTCCCAAGAGGTCTGCTCCTTAGATAAGCTGGTTAGATGCTCTTTTGCCTTGATTTTATCCATTTATATCACGGGTGTAATATTATTTCCTTACCATACATTTGTATGGCAAATGCATGTTTGCAGAGCACCTTAGAGGCAGGCAGTTACATAGTGTGAGGTATTACTATGTGTTGAAGGAATTGGTTAGGAAACATAAAGCATCCCCACGTGCTTGAAAAACAGAACAAAAAGGGGAGGGGGGAGGGGTCAAAATATGAACTGGGTGCCAACCTTGAAACTGTCCTTTTGCACTTTGTTTGGTATCTTATTAGAAACATGCTGGGTTCATCACTTCAAAAAAATTATGTAATGAATGAGAATCTTGTCCATGTTGTAATCGTGCTTCATGGTACATAAATCAAGCAGATTGCCTATTAGAGCTGTGCCTCTTCAAAAGAGCAGATGCAGCCTCACACTAAATGTATTGTAAAGACACATCCTTTAGGGACAGAACATAGTGTCCCCAATCAAATTCTGGCTTATTAGAGGGGAAAAAATGAATAAAAACGCAATCTGCAGTGCTGGTAATAGGCAAGCTTGTCCTGGAAAGTAAAGTTTTACTGCTTAAACCTATAGGTGCAGGCTTAATTGATTCCGATAGCAGAGCATCATGCTGTGTACAGACCTTGGGATATAAGAGGACACACAATTGTTAAACAATTTGTATTGCATAGCAAATATTTTGCCTAGTAACCACATTTCATCGAATTGCATGCTTGGTGGTTTGCCTTGATTACGTGACAGCATCACTCAGTGCAACCACAAAATCATAGTGAATTGACATTGTTTCAGTGATTTCGTGGCCTTTGTTATGGCAGTGACATAACAAGCAGAGTTTGCATCCAGAGCAAACCCTGAGGGAGAGATGGGGGCTGGGGATGCAGTTCCAAGAGCAGGGGTGAGGAGTGCAGGTTGCAAGAGTTGGGAAGGCAGCCAGGTTCCGAGAGCAGAGGCCAGGTGGACAGCAGTCTTAACCACACCAGGAACCTCTAAACAATCCCAGCTGAGCTGCTGTAGTCACTGTGTGCATTCCGCCTGCCTCAGCTGTTGCTCTTAAATCAGCAGCAGCTGGGAACTGTTTTGGGTATGCTACTGGCTGCAGAGTCAGGCTATAGGGGTGGGGGATGATTCTGGCATGCTTCCTAACTTAGCGCCCAGGATGGGTGCTCCTCTCACTTCCCCCTAGTTATGTTACTACATTAAGGTTTTTAGTTTTGGCAGTTCTACCTGCTTTGTCCAAAAAGAAATGTTAGCCTGAATGTGACATAGAACAAATGGCAGGGGGAGGGATGGTTAACTCTATTTTCTAATTCTTTGGAAGACACATAATAAAACTTAACCCACATAGGGAGGTGTCAGCACAAGGCCTATATTCACCACTCGAGTCCAACATAAACCCTATCATGAGTACAAGTTATGGCCCACTAAAGGCTTCAAAACAGGTTCCCAGTGGTATGTAAGTGGTGGAATAATGTTCATCATCCTGTGGAACAAAGAAATTGGGTGGCTTGAAGAATGTGGAGCTGGGCAGCTCTAACTAATTGGTTTAAATATAGCTTTGGCTGAGAGCAGCTGAAACCTCTGTACAGGACCACTTCCAAGTGGACAAGTGTCCACACCGTCTCTCAGTGGCAACATTTGGGCAGAAAAGTATTGAATGGACTTTTAAGAGTGAAATACTCTCTTCCCCCCAGTGATGGTTTTATGGAGAATACCACCACATTACAATACATGTAGCTTCCTTTAAAGAGCTAACTGACTGGTGGTCAGTTCTCATGGTGGCCAGCTAACATATATTAGAGCAGTCTCTGGGTTGCACTGTGACATACCAAAGAATCAGCTCCACAATCAAGGATTTCACTCAGCTATGTAGTAGATCTCTTCACCCTCTTGGATATAGGAAACAGGAGGTGTGATTTTTTTGCCAGGCACTAGTAAAGTCACCAACCTGATTAGTGTTTGCATCACACTATAATTTTGTTCTACACTAATGCTATTTCAGTGTTTTAGAGCACCTTTGGATGCATCCAGACAAACACACATACAGGAGCTTGCATTTCCCATGGCACAAAAATCAGTGGCACACATGGGGTCTTAGGGCCCTCCTGGAGCAGCAGCTGCACTGATCCAACCACTTGGAGCCTGGCCACACTCTTTCTGGTGGTGCATGCTGCTGCCATGTGTCCCGTTCCATTTTTTTTAGCAGTGGATTTTTTTAACACCAGGATCTCCTGGTGTCAAATTTGGTGCTGTGCTGCAAATTAGCAGCAGGGTGAATGGGTGCACATGTGCCACATGTGGTTTGAGGTACTGCAAACTGCATGTGCATGCTCATCTGAACATGCCTTTTATGTCTATATTAAACAACATGGCATCTAGTCCACTTGTATAGCACAGATAGTCCCATTTATATCTTCTGCCAAGTAGACAATAAACAAAGCCTATGAATATTTACATCCAGCTGGAGTAGGTGTGTATCTGTTGTAATCATGACCAAAATAGTAATATATGCTGGAACAGGGCTCAGCACACTAATATTGGTACACACTTTTAACTGTCATGCAGGACTATGTTTCAGTGTATATACACATTCTTTCTCACTACAGAACAGAGCAAAAAAGGGATATAAGCCATGCAGATCTTGCTATTTAAGATTATTCTGGTTTGAGGGAGTTCCTAACTAGATAAAAACCTGCATATTTGGTTTTGGGCCACCATCCCTGTGCAGGTGAGGAGAGAGGCTAGAGACTGAGTAAGGAAGGGATGCAGCACCACACCCTGGCCACTTCTGACTAGTGGTCAGTTCTCATTCCAGCCAACATAGGTTAGAGCAGTACCAAGGTGCCAGAAAACTAGCCCCACTATAAGGCTTTCACTCAGCTGCTTAAAAGTTCTGTCCACTCCATCAAATATTTAATGATCTGGCTTCTAGTGAGATTTTGTGTGTATGTGTTTTAAACTTGGAAAGGGCATCAAAGGCCAAACCAGCCAATAGCTTAGAAAATAGTTAATATAAAGTATAACCTCTAGAAGAATCTGTTTTAATTCCTGTGGTAGTAGTTATAAATCATTGGCTTCAATCCTCAAGTCTGCTGTTCTAAAGAAACTTAACACAATATACATTTGAACTCCCCTAATCTCAGGGGCAGTCCCTTCTCTCTAGCCAATGCCTCTACATCTGGGGCTGTATCAACATACTATAGTCAACTCTGTACCATCCAGGGCTAGGAACATACATTCCAAAAGCCAGCAGCTTAGTCTAACCTGCATAGATTGAACCAATTTACAAGTGAACAGACATTCACTTTTGACTCTGGAAATGCAGGTGCATGCCTGCAGTGTCTCAGGCCAGAAGTGGGGAGGTGCTAGAATGAGCCATCAACTAGAGGGAAACTAAACTGAGGGAGGCAGTGTGGCCAGGCTCAGGTAGGCCTGATTATGATTGGGGAGGGGTTTAAACCCCCCACCTTGTCCTGCAGGAACCCCAGCTGGGGTCTGCCTGGAGGGGGAGAGGTGAATCAGCCCCTGTCAGAGCTCCCTAGCCACTCCACCCCAGCTCACTGACTGGCTGGAGGTAGGAGCAGAGGTAGGGCCAGACCCCAGTAGCCTGAGGGGAAGTGAGGGTTTAATCCCTGCATTGCAGGGGCAGGGAGGGGCAGTGCAGCCACTGATAGACTCCACTCATGCGCCCAGGGCTGTGCACCTAGGGCCTGGTGGCCAGATGCCAGTAGCCTGAAGCGAAGGGGGGTGTTAATCCCCGCATTGCAGGCAGCTGTGGCGGGGACACTGACATGGTGCCCTGGGCTAAGTCCCTCCAAGGAGTGACCCACTGTACATGCCGAGGGGGCAGAGAGAGAGGATGTGACCTAGCTGCAAGTAGAGGCGTGGGGAGCTGGGGCTACTTATGGAGCCCAACTCACTGGTGCCTCCCTCTGAGGCACCATGGCCTGGGCTGGGATGGCCCCAGGGGGAGGGGGTCAGCATCCACTGCCTCTCACCTCCAGCCCTGTGTGTGGGCTGCAGTTTGCAGGTGGGCTGCAGCTGCTTCATGGCTCCCCACTCCCTTCCTCTCCCAGTGGTAATGGAATGAACTGTCATAGTGAGTGGAGGTGAAGCACCTGTCACCCGCCACTTGCTCACAGCAGCTCTGGGCACTCAGGGTGGGCTGCTGTGGGGTATGGGCTGTGGCAGGGGGAGGCAATGGCCTGCTGCAGCCTTGTGTGGTCAGGCCTCACCCCATGGCCCAGGAGTGCAGCCTGGTCCAGCCAGACCCCACAGCCCAGGGGCAGAAGCAGTGACTGGCCCACAGCAGCCTGCCTTGAGTGCCTGGTGCCACTGTGAGCAGGTAGCAGGTGAAAGGTGTCTCACGTCTAGCCACCATGATGGTTTGCTCCACTGCTGCTGCCAGGAAAGGGAGGGGCAGGCTGCCACAGGCCAGTTGCTCCTACATCCCTGGGCTGCAGGGCTGGGCCAGACCAGGCTGCAGTGGTCCATTGCCTCCCCACACTGCTGTCCATGCTCCTGACTTGTAGCAGCCTGTCCTGAACACCCAGTACCACCCTGAGCAGGCAGCGGGTGACAGGTGCTTCACCTCTGCCTGCCATGATAGTTTGCTCCACCGCCACAAGAGGGAGGGGGTTGGGGAGCAACACTGCAGCTGCAGCCTGCCTGCAAACTGTGGCATCCATGCAGGGCTGGAGGCGGGAGGTGGTGGATGCTGATCCGCACCCCCTGGGGCCACCCCAGCCTGGGCCGCACTGACACAGCAGGAGGCAGCAATCAGTTGAGCTCCATAACTAGCCCTGGCTTCCCTCAGCCTCCCCCAGCCTGCATCCCCCCTCCCTGCAGATAGATGGCCACTCCTCAGGGGGACTTGGCCCAGGCACTGCAAGGTGGGTCCTGCCTGAGGTGATATTCATCATGGGATGGAGTCAGCTCTAGGTTGGTGACCGCACCACTTTTGCTTGCAGCTGGGGGATTACACCCCAGTCCTTCCCCTCAGGCTACCAGCATCTGGCCACTATGGCCCCAGGTGCACAAGTGGAGTCTATCAGTGTCCACACTGTTCCCCACCCCCATGGAGGGATTAAACCCTCACTTCCCCTTAGGCTGCTGGGGTCCAGCCCCACACCCACTCCTGCCACTGGAGCAGTGATGGGGTGGAGGGCTGCTACCCCCTTGCCAAGCAGAACCAGAAGCCTACCCCTTTCCCAACCCTTTCTCAGCCAGCCAGAGCAGTGATAATGCTTCAGCTATGGAGGAGAGGGGTGGGGCCAACCTTGTTTGGCTAGAACAGACAGCCCAGCCCAGCCCAGGGCTGCAGAGCATGCTGGGATGCTGGAGGGCTCTGATTTAACTTAATCTTGGAAGGGGTCTGGGACACAAGTTCCATAAACCAGTTTGACCTCAATTGGTTAAACCTGATACATTCAACCAGGTTTATCTCAAAGTGTTTTCGGACATTTTGAAAATGGTTTATGTGCACTGAATTGGTGTTCTGTTGCAGGTTTAAACCAGTTTCTGATCACTTAAACTAGTTCATGTATAACTTCTGTCCCTAGCCCAGGAATCCCCACACTTAGCGGTGCTGGATTTTAAATCCTTTTTTTTTTCCCAGACAAATGGAACAGAGTACTAGATTAGGATAGAAAATGTAGCTTATGCTACCATCTATTGTTGCGGCTTCTGTGAAATGAGATGGTGATCTCAGTCTTGTTCCTCCTGGGCATCTGTCCACATGATGAGGCGAGACAGAAGCACATCCAAAGTGGCAGTGTTCAAATTCAGGTTAGACAAAGCAATAGTTAGCGCCACAAGTTTGAATTCTCATCTAACCATCTCAAGTTTGCAACATCCAGTTAAGTATTTCAAAAGACTAGTCATTCTCCCCTTTCCTTGGCCAGGACCCAGAGCTGTCCAGTTATCAGACCACTTGAGAACCTCTAATACACAAATACATGTATACAAAACTGAAAAAAGATGACGACTCTAAAATCACCCATGTTTCAGAGTTTCTTATGTTTTCTTAGCTAGCTCACTCCTCCATAATACCAATTGGCACCAGTGTGGATTCTCACCAGGAATATGAATAGGTAAAGGGCTCTCTCCAAAAACTCGCCTCCTCCTCATACCACATTGTTCAAGAAGGCAGGATTGATTGCTCTCCAACTGCCCTTTCTTCCTTCCAAGTTCCTATATTCTATTGATATACAAAGGTTTGCAACTCCCAGAGCTCTCCCAAGGATTGTTTTTGTGAGCACCAAATTAATTTAAAAATCAAAGCAAGGACAAGATTCTCAGTGGGTATAAACTGGGGTATAGCTTTTGACTACAATGAGCCTATGCTTGTTGACTTAATTCAAGTTTTGCAAATGCTATTTTTAATTGGCTTGAAATCAAGTCGACAGGAAAAGCCAGCAAAAAAAAGCACTTGGGAGGTGGGGAGAGGTGAACCATTTGTGCCTGTGGTTTGGCAGAGAGAAAGGGAAACAGATTGGACTAAGCTGGGGCATAAAGAAAAGGAGACAAAACCTTTTTTTTTTGTTATAACTTCCACTATTTTGATTGCTGAATGATAAAAGGATTGAGGTGGATCATGGGAAGAAGGAACAATGCTAAGGGGAGTGGGGAGATTTTGTGTTACCTTTTATGGTACAAATTCTGACTGATGTTGTCTACAGAAAACCAATGTCCACCAGAGGGAACAGAGAGGGTGGAGGCACATGGAACTATATTCTGGCTCCTGAAATATTGGTGGGGTAGTCTTGGAGGAGCATTTGAGAGCAGGGCCCTGTGTGTGGTCTGCATGTTTATGTGTACACATCTAATAACCAATAGTCTCACCTTTGGATCCTCCCCCCCCCAGCCCACCCACATACACAGGTTATTCTTGTTCCTGCAGGCACAGGGTGGGGAAGAGCATTTTGTCTGGTGCTACTTTCAGCTGTGAAATGAATGCCTGTTGGCATTGCACCTGTTTTGGGGGGAACATTTTGTGCAGCCTTAGACTTGCCCCTGTTTTTGGACCATGGATGTATTTGAGAGTTGAACCATGTAGCATTCAGTAATTGATTTATTTGCTCTGTTTGGAAATGTACTGAAAGGGCACCTAGAAACTATATAAAACCAGCATGTTAAGGGCTTTATATATTGTTCTTAAAGATTAATTTTGTTTCACTGTATCTGACACCAGCCAACAGGAGCAGGAAAGCCTTTTTAGCCTTTTTGAGTTATACCTGAGGTTGTTTCTTTGTTTGCAAGAGAGAATGTAAAGTGCAGCTGGTCCGGAGCTAAACTGGCTGGTCTATGGATAGGTTTAGGATTGCCATCCAATCCTGTTTCTGTGGGATAGTCAAGGGTTAGATGAAACCAGCCCCCATCCAAAAAGCTCTGCTTCTAGAATATTTGCCTCATTGGGCCCTCAGGCATCATTGTTTGCATCATCAGGGTTGTACATTGTTGACGAGATGTGGTGATGTTGCACATGAAGATACAGCATTACATTGAAGCCCCACAACATTGTGACTTAAACTGATAATGAAGGGAAAAGCTTAGAAACTTATCTTTATTCTCTGTATGTGCACTGTGATAAAGCAAGACAACAAGTACACGTTGGCTGTGGATTTAGGACCCAGAGACCAACCACGGCCTTTCCATTTGATAATAGGCAAGTGTATTGATACACAGTGATAACTGAAAAGAAACAATACAAACAATCAAGCAATTTTGTATATGTACCAAATCCTAGGGCTGTCATCAGAGTCAAAGCATATCTGGCCAGGATGTAGTCTTCACTCTGAGGCACTCTCTTATATATCAGATGTCAGCTTGTCAGCAGTCTGGAGGTAGGATGCCAAGACCCCCCTCCCCCCTCCAGTGGGGTGGATGAGATGGGTTGGTGGTGTGCCCTCTATTCATGGTGGGCTCAGGGACCCCTCCCAGGGGAGGAGTTTCCCTCTCAGGGAGGAGGAAAAGGAGGGGCAGGGAGGAGGGACCCAGGCAGAGGACGGGGGGGAAAGAGGAGGCAGAGGGATGAGGACCTGGGCAGGCCAAGGAGAAGGAGGGATAGGGAGGACCCTTTGCTGCTCCAAAGTTTTCCTTTTGTATTCTCCTTCCCTCCTAAGGACTCCTGATGACTCTTGATCTGTGGCTGTTCCTGGTTGGTCTCTCTGTGTTTGTCACACAACACATACTAATTTGGTCTTTCCAGACCTTCTCCTAATTTCATTTGTTCCCCCAAAACCAGGACTCAGCCCCCACGCCCCCTTCCCTGCTCTGGGGCCTTGTTAGCTGGTACCACCCTTTTCTCATGTTATGGAACAGTGTGGTACATGCCCCCTCTTTCCCAGGCTGTGTGTATCCTTTGATCTTGTTGTGCTTCGAAGGCTGTGTGAAACTCTGTATGTGATATCCAGGCTTTTTAGAAATCAATTAAGCCCTGCCACGCATCCTGAACCATTCTAATATATATATACCCAAGTTTTAATTCCATTTTGTAGTGCCCAAGACAACACCGTCTTTGTACAGTTGGCTTAGAAATACTATTTAAAGGTTTGTTTTTTGGGAGTTTACTTATAGGCACGTGTGTGTGTGTGGGCGCATGCGTGTATAAAATACACACACACACACACATATATGTGCCTATAAGTAAACTCCCAAAAAACAAACCTTTAAATAGTATTTCTAAGCCAACTGTACAAAGACGGTGTTGTCTTGGGCACTACAAAATGGAATTAAAACTTGGGTTAAGTGGATGAGCAGAGAGCTTTCTCTTTTAAAAGGTAAGAGGTGAGCTCAAGGGGCAGAATTTGAATTCACATTTCAAGTATCCCAGTGTTTAGGGTATTTTGAGCCAGGGTCCTAGTTCAGTTTGTTAGTGAGATAAGACCAATTGTTACATTCAGATCTATATCGTGAATTTTCCCCAATTCTTTGGGGCCTCATAATCTGTGGTTTTGATTCAGGCAAGTTCTTTTTTGCTAATCAGGTTATATTTACACAAAAAGACTGGAAAGGACCCTCAAACAATCCTTTGAGGGAGTTTCTTCGTCCTACCTAAGCAACACAAGGTCCACTTGCAATTTTTACAGTGAGGACCGAAATTCTGTCTAGCACTGAGAAATCCTTGGCTGGTACAGAATCAGGATAGCCAGATTCTACCCTTACAGATAGGCATGCCAGGCACGATACTTCAGCAAGCCCTGAGTACTACATTGGGCTCTTTGGGCACCTATACCTGTTGGCTACAATGCACCAACTCACAGGATCATCATAAAATTCTAGTTTATTGGACGGATGCAAAAGTCAGACCATAAACCTTAGTGCTGATCCCCTCAAACACACACACATTCACTCACACACTCACAGTAGCTAGCTCTGAACACTAAGCACTGGTGTTGAGAAATACCCAACCCCAAGCGCTGGAGTCCACCGTTGATGGCGAGTCAAGTCTTCTTTCAGTGCAATGTTGCTTCAGAAGGGGGTTGCCAGCTGGTCCTTCTGGCTGGACAGTCAGGGTGCTGGTCAGGTCAAAGAGGGCACCATTGGGGGTCATTCTTCGCTGCCTTTTATCCCTCTCTGGCAGACTTTGGTGAATCCCCAATTCTCAGGCTTACCGAATCCAGGGGTCATTGACCTTGAGGGACGTCCCTCTTGGTAGCTGCTGGATGTCAGCTGTCAGCCCCAGGGATCACGTCCGCATGTACATGCAGTCTCAGGAGTCCGTTGATGAATTTTGACTGACTCACTGCCATGATGAATAGAGCTCTGGAAGTGGTGGATCAGGGGGTATTTCAGCCCCAAGGGTCTGTTTCCAGCATTGATTAGTTCAAATGGGGGCTTCTGTACCTCTAACAATGAAGTTTCCGGGAATTTCTGGCTCTTTATTGATTCTTTCCTCTCCTTGGTCTCTGATTTTGTAGGTGTTAATTGCTGCTTATTAACATGCTTATCCAGACTAACTACTGTGTTACACAATCAACCATGATTCATTCAGGGACCTGCTCCATACAGAGATTCCTGCTCTTGCTAACATTGTTACATGGTACAACTCACTTTTAAACTTAAAGTACATTTGTGAAAGCATCTACAAGCTCTGTTTTCACTACAAATACACCTTATATAAAAATAATAATGATATAATAAAAGAAAGAGGAAGGAAGAAAAGTAGAAAAGAGCAAGCATCTCCAAAAGGGGGCAAATACTAAAAGAGGGGCTTTTGCCATATAGAGGAGCTTCACATTTAAGGGGGGGCAGACAAAAGGGTTTCTTGCTACATACCTATAATTGAATCTGATGCAGCATGCTAATTAGCCTCAAAGTTTTATATATTCAGCATCCCTGTGCTTCAAAATGGCAGCAGGGATGCATTAACTAAACAAATGAGCTTTAGTTAAATCAGCCCCACCGCCATTTTGAAGCATGGGACTCTGAATACACAAGATGCTGTGGGCGCTTTAATTAGAGTGGCTCCTGAGAGGTACTCTAATTAAAGCACCTCACCCTGGACCATGTGTAAAGATGCCCTTTGGTGCTGTGGGACATAGCATAAGTTAAATGAGCCCTAATATTGCTTTAATTTCAACAAGAGCATATCAGTCCTGAGTACTAGGTGAGGAGGGAGGCATGATGGAAATATGCTAAAGCTACCTTGTGTGTTGCATCAAAATATCTCATTATCTTTAGGGTGCATCTACACAATATAGCATGTAGAGATAGCCAAGCTAGCTATGAATGATCAAGCCTAGGTACTGGAAGTAGAATAAGTGTACTAGCACTGCTATCTGCTTGGATTAGCCCTGCTACAAAGCCTGAGAACAAAGAGTACACTGAACTCTGCAAAGTGGTGAAATTACACAGCTACTGGTATATTGCTTTTGATACCTGAGCTACTTCATTCTACCCTTAATTACCTGCTCTAATCCTTGGTGCATCAAAAGTGTTCAGTATCTTTTGGCCAGTTCAAGACTGTGCTTTCTTGTACCATCTCTGCCATATTTGCAGTCTACACAATGATTCCTCAGTACTAAATTAAGTCCAACTCTAAAGAATAAAGCCTAAAGAAACAAGAAGAGTAAGCTTCTTGAATGAGCAATAGGTACACATACAGAACATTTCTTGCTAGGGTTGCAGTTTTATTTCAGTACTTATTTCAGAGAAAGTTTTGATCTCAACAGAAGGCAATGAATTAAGAGATCAAGCTGCAATTTGTAAAGATCCCGTGAGAGCTAGTGTGCTAGCAACAAACAGAAAATAATGATGAAATAGGTGGAGTTACTTACTTTTTCAAGGCCTTTCTTCCACAGTACCTTGTCATTAATAGTTGAGCTATGGAAGAAATGAAGATGACAAATCTGCATTGATGCCACAGTTTGTATCTAGGACAAACCTACTAAAGTGAAAAAAGAGACTCCAGTGGATTAAAAGGGAAGGGAGGTCATAGAGCACAAGACTTGAATGTGGCATTTAAGTTTTGGGGAATCCACAAAATTTCATATCCCTAGTTTACACCATGTTATTAACATCAAGGGAACAACATTTGAATTATCCCTCATAGTTTCATAGTTTCTAGGGTTGGAAGGGACCT
>NW_017729022.1:98058897-98067664 GCF_001723915.1 Gavialis gangeticus | reverse complement strand
CAGCGTTGCCCTGGCCCCTATCACTTACCTGTTTATTCATTTTGCTCGTTGGTCTAGGCTGGGCTGTAGGGAGCTAGGAGTAGCGGGAAGAGGAGGGACACAGGCACACGTGTGTCTTACACACAATTCTATAGGGAATTTCCTGTCTGGTTTTGGTTCAAGCAAGGCCTTTTTTGCCAGCCATGGTATATTTACACAACAGAGTCAAAAAGGAAAACTGGAACAGCTCTTTCTGGGGATGTTCGTCACATTGCATGATTAGCAATGAGGCCAATTTGCTGTTCTTAAGGGCAATACAGGATGTCTTCTCTTAGCCTACAGTGGCATGTCCGCTGCCTTTTGTAACCGGAAAAAACCCACTAGAGCAAGTTAGAGATTAGTGTTGATGGGCTTCTTCCCTCGTGGAAACCATTGACTTCTAGGTTTTTCAAAGAAGCTGACAGTAGAACACCAAATAACTACTTTCCAGTCAACCTCACCCTCGTGTACAATCAACCGCAAAGTTCTTGCTCCTTTTTAAGCTTGCTATTTGTATAATCTTGTAAAAATAGCTTTCTGATTCTCTTCTGTGTTTGTAGTCTAAAATGCAATCTTTAGCTTCAAAAGGGGGAGAGGACTATCAAAGAAGCATGCATCATCTGTTTCCTTGTAACTGCTACCTTGGCATGCTCCTTCAGACATACAGATTAGCTGAATTGCTGTAAATTTAACCCTGAATTAATAAGGTTGAGATCACAATGGTTTTGATACACGTGGACTGCTACAGGAGTTTGCAGACATGACAGTTAAATTGTGAAGTTACATATCAACCACAGTTTCTTAACTTCACTGGGGTTGGTTGTATTTGGGACGCGCTGGAGATATGGCGAGTCAGAGCAGACTCGATTGAGTCTGCTCAGCATGTGAGCTGACACACTGCGCTGCAGCACTTGCAGTTGTATAGGTGGTAAAATGCACATCAGTGCACAGAAAATGATGGTAGTGAGCTTTTGAACTAAAGCACCTCCAATGTGTTTTTAGTTCAAAAGTATACCACTGCCATTTTCTCAGTGCTGACACACATTTTGCCACTTATACAGCTGCATGTGCTGCAGTGCCAGGCGCTTTTCAAAGCACCTGCCACTGCAGCACATGTATGTGTACAAATGCCCCCATTTTCCTACCTGAAAATACTTGTGACAGAAAAATGTTGATGAAACATAATTAGAATCAAAACTTTCTAAAAAAGAATTCCATGTATCACTCTCAAGGCTTCATCATAAGAGAACCATAACTCAAACCCAAGGCCTCCCAAAATGAGCCTAAACCAGTGCTTCAGATTGATGCACCCCAAGGCTGCAAAGGAGTTCAGCTCCAGATGCAGATTTTTCAGGAGGTTACTACCTTTATAATGGATCAGATTAAAACTTTGGGGGGGATCCACATTTGGAAGTGGTACTTAGTCCTACTTCAGTTTCAGTCAGTGGAAGCAGAGGCTGACTCCTGAGCTTCACAGCTTGAATTTATTTGTCATTATATGTATGTTCACAAGGGTAGAAGGTTTTTGGTTACATTCTTTCCCTGTGGCTTCTCCATTACACTCCTCGAACCAGAGTTGTAATTAGAGTATAATGTAACAGAGAACAGCTGATATTAAAGATAACTTTGTTCCCTAAAGACAGAATAACAACAAAGTGATACCTGTGTGCATGACAGAATAATTGTTTTCCCATCTGGGAAACTTGGGTTGTTCATACAAATACAAATTAGTCTTCATAGCCCCTGTAAAATATTATAATCCTCACTTTGCAGATGGAGAAAATGAGGCTATGAGAATGCAGACAGAATTGCAGCCCCCAACTGTAACTCAAAACAATTTCTGGAAAGCATTCTGAGTTACAACAGTAGTCCAGACCAAACAGAAGTTCACCCCTCATTCCAGGGGAGAGGGGAGTTTAGCTGCCTGCTGAGAGCCTGTAGCCAGGTTCCCAGAGCAATGGGCAGGCCAATGCTTGCTTTTTTCAGAATGGGAGGGGAGAAAGACAACGGAGAGAACTTGTTCTTGGGGCTCCCCAGCCAGTGCTGGAGGGTGGGCTGGGTGAATTGAAGCCCCCCACCCTCACCTTGGTGGGGAGGGGCTCCACTACACTTGACCATCCCTCCCCCTTCCAGGAAGGGCTGAAAAAAAACCCAGACTGAACTCCAGATGCTACATTTTGAAATATCTTTATCTGATACCTCATGCAATGAGGAGTTAGATTTTCACCTAATCAGCCATTTTTGAAGCTGTCTGCAGCCCTGAACTTGTGTTTGGTCATAGCTCTAAACTGTTTTCTGTGGCCAGATCAGGTGAAAATTGTTCTGTGAAATATTATAATCCCCACTTTGCAGATGGAGATAGTGAGGCACTGAGAGGTTAGATAAAGTGCCTGAAATTACATGGTCAGCAACCCGCAGAAAGATGAATAAAATTAAGCAGTCCTGACTTTGAATTCCAAACTGATGTTAATAGACACAAGTTATCCAATCCATTTACACTCACTTAGGATGTAGCACATAGTCTTCTGTTCTAGACAGCTCATACAAAGCCTCACATACAAAAGGAAACTAATCTGCAAAATGCAGAGCAGTGCCTTCACTTACACACGTGGGTGGGAAAAATTACCTCAACTTCCATGGAAATTATGGGGGTGTACTTGGTAGCCCTGTTGGTCTGAGACAAGAAGGAATACAAAAAACTAAAACTCTTGGTTCCAAAATGATACCTTTTATTAGACCAACTGGGAAATTGCAAGAAAACTGCCCTTTTCTGCAAGCTTTTGGGATCAAAGTCCCTTAATCAGGCTCTGGGAAAAGTATAGATGGTACAAGATGGTAAAAAGTCCCCATAAGTAGGAAATAAACTTCATTTTTTCACAGAGGGAGCTGAAGATGGAAGGCTGTCCCTCTGGGTTCATGAGAGTGTCTTTGTGAGATGTGTTGAATAGGTCTTTGATGTGTAGACCTATTCAGGTAGAATTCCTTCCCTGGAGGTGTCAGATGGCAGGCAGGGAGGTAAAAAATCTTTCTTGTTGTTTTGCAATGAAGTTTAAAATCCAAAATCGGCTAAAATTTGGTATCTTCCATGTTTCAGGGGTGTCTTGTCTCAGACCAATGCAGCTACCAAGTACACCCCTGAAACATTGAAGGTGTGTACTTGGTACACACCTTTTGCATGGCCTGTCTACATTGGGGAACTACCTGGATTAGCTATTATGAAGTAATTTATTCCATAAAAGCTACCCTGGGATAGTTTCCCATATGGACTGCTTTTTTTTCCTCCTGGAAATGAAACACATTGTCATTCACATGCTTTCTCTCTTCACCTTGAAAAGCATCTCCTAGCACATGCTAGCTTAGTTACTCTCACTTTCTTCCAAAGAAGCAGACATTTTGACATGACATGATATACATAAACTCAAATTATTTCAAGAAGATTCATTGTAATCAAGATCTCTTGAATGCATAGCATCAATATGTCTTGGCCTACAATAGTTTATCTCATTACCAGACAATTTTTGAGGATGATTTCACATAAATATAAAAAAGACATCTTGAGAATACTGACCACTGCAGATTTATTCCTAGATTAGATCTATTGATTTAACAGGTAAAGCCATCTTTTTGTATGGAATAGAATTAGTTTTCCAGGGAAAATATTTATTCTTCATAGATAATTATTTAAGATGGTTGTTCTAATAATGTAAAGATGTCTGAACTGTTCTTTATAAGTATGCTGCATGACAACATAATGAAACTGTGTCACCTTTCTAAAGCCACACAGAAAATTAGTGATGGTCATAGATTTCAGAGTTTCTTCTGGCTTCTTCAGTTGCTTTAACCAATAGACCACTTTCAAACTATAATATCTTTCCTTCTCCTCTATGCCTTTCCCCATTCAATCTCTGTAAACAGCCCAAATTCAGCTCCCTGAATTTTTTCAACTGTGTCAATTTAACTTTTGCTTACAATCTGTGTTTTAAGGGAGCAGCTTTTAAAATAAGTGGAGACCTGAATTTGATATGAACCTGTTGTACATACATTAATCTAGAAGCAACACTTGTCTGAGACAGACAGCTGTTTAAGGTGATATTCTGCCCTGTGCACATATGCCTGTCCTTTGGAAATTAGTGCGCTCACGAAGTCAAGGGTAGAACATGGCTCTTCTTAAGACTTATTTTTAATAAGAAGCACTGTATAGTTCAGCAAAGAATATACAACATCAGGCACCTATATACAAGCAGCAAGTCTGCTGTGGTGCACTGTAATTACAGTGTGTTGGAGCAACCTCAATTAATCACGGCTGGTGGAGCAGGGTAATTACTGTGCTCTAGCAAACTCCAGTGTCTCCTGTATCAGCATCCCTGTGCTTAAAAGTGTATGTGGGGGAGGGTGCTTTAATACTCATCGAACAAGCTTTAGCTAAAATATACCTGCTGCCATTTTTAAGTGTAAGTATGCTCATACACAAGACCCTCCAGGCCCTTGGGGCCACTCTACTTAAAAAGCCCCCTGCCCCCAATTCCCATGCGTATAAATGACCACAGTCTCAACAGGGTTGTTAAACTCATCTGGTTGCATGGGACAGATGAGAGGTGTGGGGACAGTGTGTAGGTTGGATTAAGCCCAAAGACAAGCCCTATGTGCCAAATCCAGCTTGCAGAACTGGTCCAGTATGGGCACCAGATGCAGTGTGTGTCTTGGACTAGCTGTTCTCACCAGCTGCAGCCTTATACATGGCATGCAGCATGCACTGGCCCCACCCCTACACACAACACATGACAAGTGGCATGGGGGGCTAGTTCAAGGCATACACTACATTAAGCATGTGGAGCCAGTTTGAGGTGTGTCCTGTGTATGGTACGCATGCCAGACTGGCCCTGAATGTTGGATCTGGCACATGTAGATAGTCTGATCCAAACCAGCCCTGGATCCATCCTGCAAGGCCAGTCTGGCATGGGTGCAACATGCAGTGCAGACCCCAGAATGGCCCCACATGCTGTGTGTAGTACATGCTACCTCCAGCCCCATGGGCCACACAGGTTCATTCTGGGGTTTATACTTCATATGATGCCTGTGCTGGACTGGCCCACATGCTGGATCCAGCACAGATGGCCAATCTTTGTGCCCAATCCAAACTGGACTGGATCCAGTATGCAGAGCAGGTCTGGCACAGGTACCATATGCAGCATACACCCCAGACTGGGCCTGTGCCATGTACAGCACATAAGCCAGCTCCAGTCCCCATGTCATGTGCACGCTGCTTATCCAACAGCCCATGTCCGAGGGATGCTAGCATAAACATTATCTCTAAGTACTAATTTCATATGCACTTTGATGGGCCAAAATTAGCACTGAGAATTCCAAATAATTTTGTAAAGAAGCCACCCCTTCCTCTTAGTGACAGATTGCCAGATGATGATAGTGTCAGCTTGTTGAAACAATTTATTGGATGCGGTGTCAGAAACTGAGCTATGCTTTCTATTCCCCTTCCACTTCCAGTCTGAGAAGTGTGAGTCAATGGGGTTAATAATCCTGCTCAAGTTTAATATCCTGAAACATTTAAAGGTGTCATCATTTTTCCTATGTTCAGATAATTTTAATGTTGAAATATTTATAAATGATTTTCAGGGAGAGTGAGTGGTTTGAAGGCTCTTTGGTATTTCAGTGCTCACCTTAAGCCATTTCAGTCTATTTAAGATTTTCACCCCTTTTTGAAAATGGGTTCTTCTTGTCCCTGCCCCCTCTGGATGCCCAAAAGTATTTAGTGAGTTTTGAAAATCTCAGTCCAGAACAGTGCTTTGTTGGACTTTTTTAGATCCAGTGACCTACATTCAGCTCATTCTCTTCTGCCACCATACAGGAAAGACCTAGATGATCTATGGAATTAGCAAAGGCTAGTGTGCCTTTTACCTCTGGGATGTTGATTTGAATCTTTCTCAGTGCATGAATGACTCAAAGCTATCAATTGGTGGCCAAATGTGAAGTGGTTTAGCAATCTGAGCCAAGTTCCCAAAGAACAAAATTACACAAAACTAACACCATCATCCCAGCTGGTACTTGTTGGCACCTTTGCAGAAGGACTTTCAATGAAATAGACTGACCCCGCCAGCTCAGGTTTGAGCCAAATTGGTATACACGGTGTAACAGGGGACAAAAGCCCTGTTATTAAGGAAGCTGGGATGGACTGGAGAAGACCATGGGGCCCTGTTAGAGCAGGATTTTTTGGTGCAGAGAAGCCAGCACTTGGACATGGGGAACTCAGTAACAGAAAAGTATAAGGGGCTTAGCCCCAGACCAAGATCCAGGGAGGTGATACTTCTCCTCTATGCGGCATTGGTCAGGCCACAGTTGGAGTACTGCCTCCAGTTCTGGGAGCTACACTTCAAGAGGGACGTGGATAACCTTGAGAGGGTCCAGAGGAGGGCCACATGTATGCTTCAGGGCCTGCAGGTAAGGCCCTACGAAGAGAGACTGAGGGACCTGAATCTCTTCAGCCTCCACAAGAGAAGGCTGAGAAGGGATCTTGTGGCCGTTTACAAATTCATTGGGGGCAGGGCCAGCAAGAAATAGAAGATGCTCTATTTACCAGGGCACCCCTTGGAATAACCAGAAACAATGGCCACAAACTGACAGAAAGCAAATTTAGGTTAGACATCAGGAAGAATTTCTTTACTGTAAGGGTTGCCAGAATCTGGAATGGGCTTCCAAAGGAGGTGGTGCTCTCCCCTACCTTGGGGGTCTTTAAGAGAAGACTGGACAAGCACCTGGCTGGGGTCATATGACCCCAGCACTCTTTTCTGCCCAGGGCAGGGGATCAGACTCGATGATCTATTGAGGTCCTTTCCAACCCTAATAACTATGAAACTATAAGATAAGAAAATCCCTGTAATAAGGGAGGCGTGGGGAACCACTGAAGCAGGACCCCTGCTAGTAGGGGAGAAATGATAGGCTGGCATGAAAAACTATCCAGCCTCATGGGACTCTCTGAGTACTTCTAGCTGGTGCAAAAAACAGCAGAGTTAGTTGGGACAGCTCCAGAGTTGTAGACTCACCTTTAGTAACTGGCAGAAGACTGGGGAAACTGCTGCAGACATGATAAGCTGCACTTGTACATAAGCAGTGAAATAGAGATCAGTTAACCAGTAGAGGCAGGTATGGGGCAGCATATAAAGCTTCTCCAAGAGGAAAGGAGGGCAGTGATGCCCTGGATGTCAGAGGAGAAGGAGCTCTCTCTGGCTAAGTGAATAACCTAAGGAAGGTTAGGGTTAGGACACTTAATAGGATGAATTTGCCCTCTCTCAGCTCATGTGTGCTTGGCTGGGCTATACATAATTTTTCCTTCCTTCCTTCCACTTTGGACGCACTGGACCAGGCTTGCTTGGAGCTGTGTGGGGCGATCCTGAGTGTAAGACTCCCCGGCTTCCTATCTCTTTTCTTTTCTGACTCCCACCTGTCTAAAGGTCTCTAGCTTCTGTTTATCTTGCATTCTAATTCTTTTCTTGCATTTTTGTCCCTTTTCTCTCCTCTTTGTCCCATCCCCCCTGTACTTCCGGTTTCTTTGTCTTTACAGCCTTCTTTCTTACTGTCTCTTTTCCTTTTTTTCTTTCTTTTCTGTTTGCTTGTAGTGAGGAGTTATCTTTTTCCATTAGCTTACTTTCCAAAGGGTGCTCTTAATTACCCCTTCTTCCCCCACCCCTTTGTTTTCTTTTTTTTTCGCTGTTTCAATCCCATCTCCTTCCCCCCCAGCCACTTTTTTTCCTCCACCCCTTTCCCTCTCCCATCTAGAGTTTTGTGGCCGCATTCCCAGACACTTATCTTTTTAGTTAGTATAAAAAAAATTTTTGTTTTCCTTTTGCTTAGTTATAGCTGGAAATTAACCCTGTTCTAACAGGAATGGCTATACCCAGCAGCTGGCATGAGGATGCCTCCCAGAACCTCCCCATTACCCATGGTTTGAGGGTTCACACTCCTCCCTAAATCGGGGTTGAGGTCTGTGTAGATGCCCTTGCTAGTCTCCTGGGACAGTGTAACATACGTTACACAGGTCGTGTCAACACGGTCCCAATAATTTATTTGATTTCACCCTAGTTAAAAGGGTGTGAGCAGAGAGCCTGGACATTGTGGGCGTGCATTATTTTGTCATGTCCCTAGACACCCCAGCAGTGAGGGTGGTGATTTCTAATGTGCCCCCGCACATGACCGATCGGGAGCTGGCCAAGGAACTCGAGCCCTATGGGGTTCTTACGAGTCCCTTTCGCCAATTGACCATAGGGAGTAAAAACCCCAAACTGAGCCATGTCCTGTCTTTTCGAAGGCAGGTTTTTATGCTTCTCAGGGAGGGCCCACGGTCTCTACCTCAGTCCTTGAGCCTCATGTTCAATGGACAGAGGTTTGTGATCTATTTTTATTTTGGGGAGACCACGTGTTTTCAGTGTGGTAGCTCTTCCCACCTAGCAGCTCAGTGCCCACAGGGGAGATTGGCCAAAACGTTGGCGACTACAGCAGCGCTGATGGACGGCACATCCACTTCTGGGACGCAGGCCCCACCCAGTGAGACCGGGAGCTTTTCCCAACCTCCTTCTACCCCTGTTCCATCTGAGAGGGCTGGAGTCTCTGGCATGAGAATGCCGTCCAGCAGAGGGGCTGGGACTAGGCCCCAACCCTCCCCCCCACTCACTCAGTGCCCACTCCCACCAATACAGAGACGTCACCAGGTGGAGAGGCTGATGCCTCCACTTCCCCCCTG
>NW_017729022.1:98047126-98053897 GCF_001723915.1 Gavialis gangeticus | reverse complement strand
GACCGACCCGCCAATTGAGGCTGGGGTGGTCGGCGATTGTGGCACCAAGGCCCCGTCAGATGATGGGGCTCAGGCCTCCTGCCAGTTGCCCTCCACCATGGCTTTGTCTGAGGTGGCTGGCCCTGGGGAGGCAGGCCAGAAGCAGTCTGGCCCATCCTCTATGAAGGATCAGCTATCTGCCACACAGACGAAGAAGAACAACAAAGAGAAGAAAGTGAAAGGAACCACTCAGGACTCCCCATCCCCACTGAGACCTTCCTCAGCTGGGGCGGAAGAGGCCCATGCTGGAGAGCCTGGCCCTGCTCCGGCTGTCATGTCAATGACCCTGTTGACCAGAGATGAGGGAAGCTTGGAGGTGGGGGAGGTGAAGGCAGGGGTACCTAACCCCTCACTTATCTCCCAGCTTTCGGAGACAGGTGGCAGCAAGACCTATGCACAATATCTCTCTTCTGGAGGTCTGACCCAAGGGGCAGCAGAGGAGTCTGCTGACCTCTTGGTCACATCCCAGGTTACTGAATTAGATAAGGAGGCTAGTGAAATAGAAATCCAGCTTTCTGAGTGTCGCAAGCGACCTTGAGAGCAGGATGACCTCTCTCCCCCCAAGAATGTGGGAATTGCTCTTTGAGACCCAGACCTTGACCTGGACAATCAGAGGAGGTTGATGGGTTTAGATATTGAGGGTGTAGATGCTGAGCTCCCAACTACGGTGCAGCCTCGCTGCACATCTGTTGGAAATGTGCAGCCCATGTTGGCAGACCCCCCCGGGTCAGTCCTGACTATGCGGGGCTCCTGACCTTTTTGAAACAGACGAAAGGACAGAAGAACATAGCGGGGTGCATCACCCAATGGTGCGCAGATCCTAAAGTTTTTATCAAAGCTGCCAGAGCTGTGGCCAAATGTATGCAGCAAGATCTAGGCACTAGGCAGATGGCTTATCATCTGGAGAAGCTCGGACAGCAGGTGAGAGACGAGTGGGGCCTGGTGGGGTCCCTGGAGTACAGTAGGGCACGATAAGCCTATTCTGACCTGTCTCTGCTTTTTGCTCTGGTCTTGGAGGCTTGATTTTTATCTAAACCTTACCTCACTCTTCCTCTCCCATACCCACACCCATGGCAGCCAGAACCATTGGTACTTTTAACATCAACAGATGTTGAGATCCAGTGAAACGGGAGGCTGTCCTGGAGCTCCTGTGCCAGAAGCGCCTGGCTGTCGCCTTCCTCCAGGAAACACATTCTGACAGGCTCAACCAGTTGGCTTGGCATGCTGCCTGGCAAGGTCAGTTGTTCTTGAGTCATGGCACCAAACTTAGCACCGGGGTCACAACTCTCCTATCATCACAACTACAGCATGATACGGCGGTGGCATGGGAGATTGTCCCTGGCCTCCTGCTGACAGTCCACATAACCCTAGCACAACACCACCTGCTACTTGTCAACGTCTATGCACCTACTGATGTCCAGGAGAGGATCACTTTTTTCAAGACCTTGGCCGCCCTTTTGCGTGAAGTTAGTGAGGATGATTACCTGCTTCTTGTAGGTGGGGACTTCAATTGTAACACTGACACCCCACTTGACCATACGGGACCTGAGCCTCACCTGCCCTCAGCCCGCAAGCTGCAGTCCACCTTGGAGACTGCAGGCCTTGTTGACGTCTGGTGAGCCCTGCACCCTGATGTGCGCCAGTACACCTGGGCCAGGATGAGTGCCAGGGGTATCACTGTGGCCTGCCTCGACCGCATTTATGTCACCAGGCATCACCTGCCAGTCCTACACAGTGGCTGCATCATTCCCTCAGGCCTGTCAGATCATGGCCTGGTTTGCTGTGAATTGAGCCTGCCAGGGAGAACCTGTGCGAGAGCACCCTATTGGTGTTTCAACGTCAGCCTGCTTCAAGACTCTTACTTCCGGAACTGCTTTGCCAACTTTTGGCGGGGCTGGGAGGCCACAAGACTGAATTACTCCTCCTGGAAGCAATGGTGGGATGTGGGCAAGGTACAGATCCAGGCTTTTTGCCAGCAGTACACTCAGCTGGCCACTAATGAACTGTGCCGCCATATCAGAGAGCTGGAGGAAGATGTGGTAGAGCTCAAGGCTGCCCTGCTGGCTGCCGGCAGTGATGCGGTGCTGCACGAGAGCCTCCAGTTCTGTAGGAAGTGCCTGAGTGACTTGGTGGAGAGTGCAGCCCATGGAGCAAGGATCTGCGCATGCTGCCAAGAGCTGACAGGGGCCGCAGCTGGCCTCGCCCCTGGCAAGGCCCCAGGCCTCAACGGGTTACCTGGTGAGTTCTACAAGACTTTCTGGCTTCTTCTCGGCCCCTGTCTCGTGCACGTTTTCCAGGAGAGTCTTGCTGACAAGGTCTTGCCGATCAGTTGCCACCGTGCAGTGCTCACGCTGCTGCCCAAGAAAGGAGACCTTGGCTGCATTAAGAACTGGTGGCCAGTCTCCCTGCTGTGCGGAGATTACAAGATTCTGGCCAAAGTGCTGGCCACCCGCCTCCGCACTGTCATGGCCTCCGTCACTGGGCCTGAGCAGAGCCACTGTGCGCCAGGCAGAACCATCCAAGACAACCTGTTTCTGCTGCGCGACCTACTTACAGCCAGTGATCTCTTTGGCCTAGACATTGGCCTTATCTCTCTGGATCAAGAGAAAGCATTTGACCGGGTGGACCACGCCTACCTCTTTCAGACCCTGGAGGCCTTTGGCTTTGGGCCCCTTTTCACCAGGGCCCTCCAGGTCTTGTATCGAGACACTTCCAGCCTGGTCAAGGTGAATGGGGTGCTCTGTGCCCCGTTCCCCGCATACAGAGGTATCTGTCAGGGCTGCCCCCTGTCAGGCATGCTCTATGCCCTGGCCATTGAGCCACTGCTGCATTCACTGCGGCACCACCTGAGCGGTGTGGTCTTGCCACCAGCCATGGGCCTGTCCATTGCCCCTCCGCTCCGGCTATCAGCATATGCAGACGATGTGACCATCTTCCTTAACACCCAGGAAGACGTGGAGGCCCTGATAGAGCCTACGAATGTGCCTCTTCAGCCCATATTAACTGGGCCAAGAATGATACCCTGTTGCATGGTGCGTGGATCACCATGACCCCCCCAGATTTGCCAGGGGGCCTCACCTGGCACTGTGAGGGCCTTAAGATCCTGGGCATGTTCCTAGGGCCATTGACCTTCATGGCACGCAACTGGGACGGCCTTGAGGAAGGAGTGGAGGCCCGCCTACAAAGGTGGCACTGGCGCCTACCCAGCCTGTCCTACCATGGACGTGTCCTCATTGTGAACAACCTAGCGACGGCGACCTTGTGGCACCAGTGCACCGTACTCGATCCGGCAGAGGACCTACTTGAGAGACTCCAGCGCCTCCTGGTCAATTTTTTCTGGGATGGGCGCCACTGGCTCCCACGAGCTGTCCTTTACCTACCTGTAGCTGAGGGGGGCCAGAGTTTGGTTGACCTTGCGAGCAAGGTAGTCACCTTCCTCCTGCAGGCCCTTCAACGACTCCTGTACAGCGAGGAGCACCTACCTTGGCAACACCTGGCATGCCAGTTTCTGCAGAGGGTGGGGGCCCTCGGCTTTGACCGGGAGCTCTTCCTGTTGGACCTTATGCTTTTGAACTGGGCAGTGCTTCCAGCTTTCTACCGCGGCATGGTACGAGCCTGGCAAACCACTTTCCACCTCCAGCCACAGGCCCGTCACCTGCAGTTCCCGCAGTTGCTGAGGGAACCCCTGGTGCACAACCCAGCTCTGAGATGCCCCGTGCTGAGCCTGGCCTCTGCCAGTCTCACGGCTGTTCTCATTCAGGCGCGTGTTCTCCACCTGAGTCATCTCCTTGACCCTGCTCGGTCGGCCTGGCTCTCGCCCGAGGCCTTAACCACCCGGCTGGGCATGCACTCCTTCCATAGCCTAGGCCATCTCCTGTGTGACATCCGGGCTGCCCTCCTATTGGAGACAGCAGCCACACTGGACGACCATCTCTGGGCGGGTCAGGTCCCCTGCACTGAGGATGCCCCGAGTGAGGCTTTTCCTGTTTTACCAGTCACCTTGGCCGTGGCTGGTGAGCTGGCCGGTGGCCCTGCCACCTTGCTGACGCTCCCTGTTCCTCCTGACAGTAACATGGGTTGCCCCTTTGCTTTTCTGTCACGTAGAAGTCTATATGTCTTGGTGGTTCATGTCCACCATGCCCAAGTGCTGGTGGGCCACCCTGATACACTGTGGCTACAGTGCCTGGGGCTGCCAGATTCCCCACTAGCCCAACCGGCATGGCACACATTGTATAAGCCGCCAAGCGCCAAGAAGACTGGCGACCTACAGTGGCAGTTGCTGCACGGCATCCTAGCCATTGGCACGTTTGCATCCCACTTTGACCCAGCTGCCTCGACAGCCTGTCCCTTCTGCCTGGGGGTGTTGAGGAGACCCTCTTTCATGCCTTCCTTGACTGTCCCTGCCTGCAGCCGCTCTTTGTCACCCTCGAGCTGTTGCTGCAGGCACTGGGCAGGAGCTTTTTGGAGAGCACCTCTGTGTCCTTCTACCTATACCGAGTGGCTGAGAAGGGCCCATCTGCCTGGCTAACTTCTTACTGGGTCAGGCCAAGTTGGCCATCCTCAAGAGCCACCGAAACCAGCTTGCTGGGACCAGCTCAGATGATGCCCTGCAGCTTTTCTGCCTCCTGGTGCAGGCACGCCTCTCGCTCGCTGGAGTTTGAGCATGCTGTGCTCCAGCAGGCGGTGCCCACCTTTGAGACACCCTGGGCCCTTGTGGGAGCACTGTGCCATGTGGAGGATGGCCGTCTCAAATACGTGCTCTGATGTCATGACCGGTCTGGGGGACTGGGTTGACTCGGTGTTGGACTACAACTTCCAGCTCCTGCCGCATCCTGGGCCCTCACCAGGCTGCCTTTTTGCTTTCTTTTTGTGTGGGGCAGCGTAACATATATTACACAGGCCATGTCAACACGGTCCCAATGATTTACCTGAGTGATTCCACCCTAGTTAACAGGGTGTGCGCAGAGGGCCTGGACATTGCGGGCGCACATTATTTTGTCATGTCCCTAGACACTCCAGCAGTGAGGGTGGTGATTTCTAATGTGCCCCCACATGTGTCCGACCGGGAGCTGGCCAAGGAACTCAAGCCCTATGGCGTTCTTACAAGTCCCTTTCACCGACTGACAATAGGGTGTAAGAACCCCAAACTGTGGCATGTCCTGTCTTTCTGAAGGCAAGTTTTCATGCTTCTCAGGGAGGGCCCACGGTCTCTGCCTCAGTCCTTGAGCCTTATGTTCAACAGGCGGAGGTTTGTGATCTATTTTTCCTTTGGGGAGACCACGGGTTTTCAGTGTCTCTTCCCACCTAGCAGCCCAGTGCCCACAGGGGAGATCAGCCAGAACATCAGTGACTACACCCCTGGAGGCCAGCAAGCTTGAGCAGGAATTGCCTGTGGAGGAGCTGGCAGCCGCCACAGCTGGCCTCGCCTCTAGCAAAGCCCCAGGTCTCAACAGGTTACCTGCTGAGTTCTGTAAGACCTTCTGACCTCTCCCTGGCCCCTGCCTTCTGTGCATTTTCTAGGAGAGCCTCACCAACAAGTCCCTGCTGATCAGCTACTGCCAAGTGGTACTCACACTGCTGCCCAAGAAGGAAGACCTTGGCTGCATTAAGAACTGGCAGTCAGTCTTCCTGCTGTGCGTGGACTACAAGATTCTGGCCAAAGCACTGGTGACCCACCTCCACACCATCATGGCCTCCATCACTGGGTCTGAGCAGAGCTACTGTGTGCTGGGCAGGACCATCCAAGAAAACCTGTTCCTGCTGCGTGACCTACTCACAGCCAGCAAACTCTTCTGCCTGGACATTGGCCTCATCTCTCTGGACCAGGAGAAGGCCTTTGACCGGGTGGGCCATGCCTACTTCTTCCAGACCCTGAAGGCCTTTGGCTTTGGGCCCCTCTTCACTGGAACCCTCTGGGTCTTGTACCAAGACACCTCCAGCCTGCTCAAGGTGAACGGCATGCTCTGCACCCTGGCTGGGTATGTTCTACATCCTGGCCATTGAGCCAGCCCATGTCAAGGCTGCCCCTTGTCGGGCATGATCTACACCCTGGCCATTGAGCTGCTGCTGCATGTGCTGCGGTGCTGCCTGAACAGTGTGGCCCTGCCAATAGCCACGGGCCCACTCATTGGGCCTCCACACCGACTGTCAGTGTATGTCAATGATGTGACCATCTTCAACACCCAGGAAGATGTGTGGGCACTGATGGGCTGCAAGCAAGCCTATGAGCACACCTCCTTATCCCATATCAACTGGGCCAGGAGTGATACCCTGCTGCTTGGCACATGGACCAGCATGACCCCCTTGGATTTGCCAGGGGTCTTCACCTGGTGCCATGAGGGCCTCAAGGTCCTGGGCATGTTCCTGGGGTCACCAACCTTCATGGCACACAACTGGGACTGTCTTAAGGAGGGGGTGGAGGCCCTCTTGCAATGATGGCACTGGAACCTACCCAGACTCTTCTACCATGGACATGTCCTCATTGCCAACAACCTGGTAATGGCAACCCTGTGGCACCGGTGCATTGTACTCGACCCGCCACAGGACCTACTTGAGAGATTCCAGCGCCTCCTGGTACATTTTTTTCTGGGATGGGATCCACTGGCTCCCACAGGCTGTCCTTTACCTACCTGTCACTGAGAGGGGCCAGAGCCTGATCAACCTGGTGAGCAAGGTGGCCGCTTTCCACCTGCAAGCCCTTCAGTGACTCTTCTATGGCAAGGAGTGCCTACC
>NW_017729022.1:98031780-98042126 GCF_001723915.1 Gavialis gangeticus | reverse complement strand
GGATCCACTGGCTCCCACAGGCTGTCCTTTACCTACCTGTCACTGAGAGGGGCCAGAGCCTGATCAACCTGGTGAGCAAGGTGGCCGCTTTCCACCTGCAAGCCCTTCAGTGACTCTTCTATGGCAAGGAGTGCCTACCCTGACAACAACTGGCCTGCAGTTTCCTGCAGAGGATAGGGGCCCTTGGCTTCAAACAGGAGCTCTTCCTGCTGGACCTCATGCTCCTGAACTGGGCGGTGCTTCTGGCCTTCTATCACAGCATGATACAAACCTGGCAGGCCACCTTCCACTTCCAGCCACAGGCCCAGCACCTGCAGTTCCCCACACCTGCTGAGGGACCCCTGGTACACAACCCAGCCCTGCAGTGCCCTGTGCCAAGCCTTTCCTCTGCCAGCCTCATAGCCACCCTCATCCAGGCGAGTGTCCTCCGCCTTAACCATCTCCTTGACCCTGCTCAGTTGGCCTGGTTCTTGCCTGAGGCCCTGACCACCCGGCTAGGCATGCGCTCTGTCCGCAGCATGGGCCATCTCCTGGGTAACATCCAGGCTGCCCTCCTACTGGAGGCAGCACCCATCCTGAATAACCATTTCTGGGCACACCAGGTCCCCAGCACCGCAGATGCACCAAGCGAGGCTTTGTCCAAACTGCTAGTCACCCCAGCCGTGGCCAGCGAGCTGGCCGGTGGGCCTGGCACCCTGCTGACGCTCCCCGTGCCTCCCTACATCAACACAGGTTGCCTCTTTGCTTTGTTGTTGCATAGAAGCCTGTATGCCTGGGTGGTTCACGTCCACCATGCCCAGGTGCTGGCGGGCCACCCTGATACACCATGGCGACAGTGCCTGGGGCCACCAGATTCCCCACCAGCTCACCTGGCATGGCGCACATTGTATAAGCCACCAACCGCCAAGAAGACTGGCGACCTGCAGTGGCGTTTGCTGCATGGCATCCTAGCCACTGGCATGTTTGTGTCCCACTTTGACCCAGCCACCTCGATGGCCTGCCTCTTCTGCCCCAGGGGCATTGAGGAAGACCTCTTTTATGCTTTCCTCGATTGTCCCCCCTGTGGCCACTTTTGTTACCCTCGAGCTGCTGCTGCAGGCACTGGGCAGGAGCCTCTCAGAGATCACCTACATGTGCTCCTACCTGTACTGGGTGGCCAAGCGGGGCACCATCTGCGTGGCCAACTTTCTACTGGGGCAGGCCAAGATGGCCGTCCTTAAGAGCTGCCACAATCGGCTTGCCAGGACCAGCTCAGAAAATGCTCTGCAGCTTTTCGGCCTCCTAGTGCAGGTGCACCTCTTACTGGAGTTTGAGCATGCTGTGCTCCAGCAGGCAGTGCCCGCCTTTGAGGTATGCTGGGCCCTTGGGGGACACCGTGCCATGCGGAAGACGGTCTTCAATATGTGCTCTGATGTCATGACTGGTCTGGGCAACTGGGTAGGCTCAGTGTTGGAGTGTAACTCTGAGCCCACGCCACGCCCTGGGCCCTCACTAAGCTGCTTTTTGCTTTTTGCTGTGTGTGGGAAGTTGAAGGTTTTGTCACGTGTCTGATTGGATAAAGCAGGGTAGGAATCATTTGTTTATAGAGGGCTGTATGACCATGTGGCTGGTGTCCTGACGGCATAATGGCATGTTAGGCACAATGTGTAATACAGAAAAGGTCATGGTATGATGTTATGACTGTAATGGCATGGTGCTTTTGGTTTGTTGGTAATTTGTTTGTCTTTGCGTTGTATATTGGGTCTGGACCCTGGAGGGGCCTACCTTTTGTACCCCAAACACCTGAATAAAGTACCGTATTTTTGTGCATATAGCCCACACCCATGTATAACTCACACCCATGTATAACCCACAGAAAACTGTGTTTTTGTAAAATACTCCATGTATTCCCCGCACCCTGAGACATGGCAGCAAGTGCGGGCTCTGCTGGCAGCGGTGGGGAGCAGGGCTCGCTGCTCACAGTTCCTCATCCCTCTCCTCCCCTCCCCTGCAGAGCCCCGCTCCCCACCGCCGCCACCAGCCGCACTCTGCTGGGCACAGCTGCCGGAGCCGGAGCTGGAGCTGGAGCCCACAGCTCACAGCTCCTCATCCCTCCCCTCCCCTGCAGAGCCCCGCTCCCCACCGCCGCCACCAGCCGCACTCTGCTGGGCACAGCTGCCGGAGCCGGAGCTGGAGCTGGAGCCCACAGCTGGGGATGGGCTTGCGGGCTCTGCAGGGGAGGGGAGGGATGAGGAGCTGTGAGCTGTGGGCTCCAGCTCCAGCTCCAGCAGCTGTGCCCAGCAGAGTGCGGCTGGTGGCGGCGGGGGGGAGCGGGGCTCTGCAGGGGGGGGGAGGGGAGGGATGAGGAGCTGTGAGCTGTGGGCTCCAGCTCCAGCTCCAGCAGCTGTGCCCAGCAGAGTGCAGCTGGCGGCGGTGGTGGGGAGTGGGGCTCTGCAGGGAAGGGGAGGGGAGTGATGAGGAGCTGCAAGCTGCAAGCCGCCCTTCCCACTGCTGCCGCCAGCCGCACTTTGCTGGGCACAGCCGCTGGAGCCGGAACCCGCAACTCACAGCTCCTCACCCCTCCCCTCCCCTGCAGATCCTGCAAGCCCATCCCCGGCTGCAGGCTCCAGCTCCAGCTCTGGCTGTGGCGGCTGTACCCAGCAGAGCGCGGCTGGTGGCAGCGGCGGGGAGCGGGGCTTGCAGCTCACAGCTCCTCATCCTTCCCCTCCCTTCCCCTCCCTTCCCCTGCAGAGCCCCGCTGGAGCTGGAGCCCACAACCCACAACCAGGGATGGGCGGGGACAGGCTACGTTGTTCTAAAGACTCTGCATAGCCTACACCCTTGTATAGCCCGCACCCACCCGTCAAGTTTGTAAAAATGTGTATAGCCCACGGGCTATATGCGTGAAAATACGGTAGCTAAAAGTCAAAAGTCTTCTTCCTTATACCCAGGAGGGTCAGAGCCTTCAAGAGTTTTTGTGTGTTATTGGCCAGTGGCTTGGGGGTGGATATAAAGGGGCAGTTTGAAGGTCATGCTGTAGGGTGCCTGGGGTACTCTGCTTTTTGAGCCCTGCATGGAACAAGGGTGTGAGCTGGACTGAGGCAAAGGAGCTGACCCCTGAAACAGTGGGCCAGGGCTGAGAGCCTTAGGATTAGCGCTTGAGGTGCAGAAGTTACTGACTGGGTTGGGAGGCCCCACAAAACTGAGACTGAATGATACCTGTGAAGCAGGGGCACGACTGGGTGAAGCTGGAGGCCATGATTAAGGGCCAAAGGCTACTGTATAGGCTTCAAAGGCACAAAACCTCACAAGCTGAGTTAGCAAGAGAGAGAAGGGAGAGGCATTGTTAGCTAGAGGGTCTAACTGTGGAGTTCTGTTGGAGTCTAGTAGCACCAGATGCCCCCTCCTCCCCTCCCACCCCCCGCCTTGGGTTCACAGGCAACCTTCCAAGAAATCCAGATACCAGCCAGACGTGAGAGGGAGGAAAGTGAAAAACATAGGCACGGCCTGCCACAAGGGAAAGAGGGCAGATACCTCCTGTGGCTGGGCCTGGGGCAAGTAGCTTCCCTGTTTCTCTATGGCTCAAACAGACTTCAGGATCTAGCACCATTTGTGTGCTTTTAAATCATTAAGGATAAAAACTAGTTTAGCTAACAAAATAAGGGTCACTTAAAGAGTATTGATTTAATGCCATATCCACTTATTCTCCCCACATTACTTACTGGAGATCTTGTTTTCCTTTTGCAGCCTAATTTAGGTGGAGTGATGTACGTAGGCTCTGCACCCACCAGCTCTGCTCTACAGAAGTACTTTGTCCCTTTGGCTTACAACTTCAGGCTACCAACCCAGGCTTCATTTACTCCTTCCACTTTCACATAACACCTGATCCAGGATCTAAGAACAAGAGGGAGGAGAATTAATGCTCAGGAGCCAGTAATGTGAACCGTTGCTTCAAGGAATGAGAAGGTTTGGCTGTTAAGTGACACTACAAATTGTAAGTCACATTTCTGTGTAGCCTGGTCCCCACAATAAAGTTTGTTTTGCTGATTCTGGTCATTAGTAATGTGATTGAGTGTATTGGCTGGTAATGCGGTGTATATAGTACATGAAAAATTCTATCTGTACATAAACCTAAAGCTGTATGTATATATGTGAGAGGAAAGAAATAATTTAACTGCACAGGCCAATAATTGCCTTATAGAAAATAACCATCTATTTTGTTTGCAAAGGGAAAAATACGCTCAAAATATTTTCAGGGTATTATTTCCTATACTACAATAATCTGTTGCCTACTCTTTTTTTTTTTACAGGGTCCTAGTAAACTATCAAACCCAGTACAGGTTGGTGATAAATGAGACTAGGTTGTCAAAGTTGCCTCACAAAATGCTGTCAGGGTCAGTGATGGCTAATGATTATGCTATAAGGCAAAAACTGGGCAGCCAAAGCTCTAGATCGTGACTGCTCTGTCAACTCCCCTGTGCCCTGGGGAAGGGGAAAGCAGTGTTGAGAATTGGTGGGGGAGGAGAGGGGAGGAGAGAAGAAAGTTGATCTTACCTGTCCTAGCTGTCCCCACACCTGGCTTCTCCAGCCAGGTGGTCAGTGCAGGGCTGCTATAGTCACAGCAAAGACTGGGTGGGGGGCAAGGGTACAATTCTGGTTTCCACTCTAAATAGATGCCCAGAACTAGTTCCCCTCTTTCCCTGCCCCTCATCCCCCTCCAGTTACGCTACTGTCTTTACATCCAAAATTCAGTTACGAACTTCCTCTAAATTGTTGAGTAGTGAGATCCAAGCTTTTGTTTCAGACCATTACAAGGATAGGAGCCTGCTGTGAAATTCTGGATCCCAACTTAGATGCAGATGTCCTCAAACCCCATAATGTTTGGATTCTGTTAACCCCATCTGCAGTGCTAATAGAAACTTACTCTCCTCTCCTGTGCTTAGGACCACAGGAAAGTAGGGCTTGAAGGGACCTCACGAGGGCATCCAGCTCAGCCCCTTACTTAAGGCAGGATCTCCCTTGACTAAACCATCCCAGCCAAATGTCTGTCTAATCTGCTCTTGCAAACTTCCAAGGATGGAGATTCCACAGTTGCTCTAGGTAACCTGTTCCAGTTCTTGACCACTCTCACAGTCAGAAAATTCCTCCTAATCACCAACCTAAATTTCCCCTGATGAAGCTTGAGGCCATTGCTTCTAATCCTATCCCATACACCCACTGAGCAAAGACCCACTGGGGAGCCAGCATTTTATTTTTAGTAAGTTTTTGTTTTTGCTTTTTCCGTGGATTTTGTGGAGATTTCCTGATTTTGCAATTTCTGCAAAATCTACACAATGATGATTTGGGCAGATCCCTATCTGTAATTGCCCTCCAGGGATTTGAAGACTGTTATCAAATCAGTCTTCTCTTCCCCAGACTAAATAACCCTAGTTCTTTCAGCCTTTTCTCATAAGTCTTGCTTCCCAGGCCTGTAATAATTTGGTTTGCTCTGCATGAGGCTCTTTCCAAAATGTCCACCTCCTTCTTGAAGTGTGGGGCCTCAAAACTCGATACAGTACTCCAGGTGATGCTTGACCAGTGCTAAATAGAGTGGAAGAATCACTTCCCTTGATTTACAAGTAATACTTCTGTTAATACAACCCAATAAAAAGTTGTTGCCTTTTTTGGCAACAAGAGCACACTTTTGGCTCATATTCAGCTTGTGTTCCACTATAACTCCCAGGTCCTTCTCTGCAGCACTGTAGCCTAACTAGTCATTCCCCCGTCTGTATTTATGCATGTTATTATTCCATCCTGAATGCAGGACTTGGCACTTGTCTTCGTTAAATCTCATCTGATTGATTGCAGATCACTTCTCCAATCTACACAGGTCATTCTGAATTCTGGCTGCAGCTCCAGCACACACTGCAGACTTCTCTCCCACCACTCCCTGCTAAGCAGGAATTCCCTCCTCCCCTCTGCCTTGCAGAGAGGTGTCTGTATATTAGCTAGCAGACCACATGTTGGCTACAGGTCCATGCTGAATTAACAGGTAGAATTAACAGGTACCTGGTAATGTCCCTCTGTTGTTTTCTTAATGGGGTGATGAATACTGAGTTAGGGGGTGATTCCCCCCAACTCAATTCCCTGCTGGGCTAATCAGAGCATCCTGATGGAGCCTAGCCATGCTCCCCCTTAAGCTCAGTGCTGTGGAAGGGACAGGAGGGCTGCTCTAGTGGCCCTTGGCTTCCAGCCTGAGCCACTGCAGGCATGTGCCTGCATTTTTTAGATGTCTGTCTGGTTACAAAACTGATTTAGCCTAGCCAGGTTAGACTAACCTGCAAAAATTGAATCAATTCAAGCTCAGGCTTTTTGAATGTCTGTCCCTAGCCTTACAAATATTTGAGGTACACTAGTTGGAACTGACTTAACTGATCATCAAACCAGGCCTTCCTTTGCTTCAGTTGAATGGAAAGAGCCACTTGGATACATTGTTAATTCCCCCAAAAAAGAATGAAAGAAAAAGTTTTCCAACCCCTGTTGAAGGCACATCCATTTTTGTTTACTCTGTACTTTTTCCTCACATTGTATGTACAGCCTCTTTCCCTAGTCTGACCTACCTTTGGTCTGCTAAGTCATTATTGTTGTCTGGAAATCACAAAGAATATTTGAAATCCTTATTGTTCAGGATTATTATTGCAATGTGTAATTATTGCAATTTTTATTGCCTTGACAGTATGTTGGCAAGTATCTTATTTCAGCTATAGGGATTCCTTTTGCCTTCATAAAATTCCTGACTTTTTATTAAAAAAATAAATAGATATGTGTACTAATAAAGTGCTACATGCTAGAAACATTTCCTTCCAGATGTTCTGTTTACTACTGTGTTTGTGCAGAAGATGGGTCAATAAGATAAACACAGAACAGATTCAGCTACTCTCTAGACGCTTGCCACTGATGCCATTTTAATAAACCTTGTTCGTGCCTTGTTCAAAGAGTTGCCAGAGGCAGATCCAGGAGGGATATGGTGGTGCTGTCCCTCCTCACTTTGGCTTTCTCGCCAAAGGAGGGAACTCTCTGAGCTCATCAGCTGGTCAGCACAGGCTTGTGCTAGAGCCACTACTTTCACATGGCTGAGGAGGCCAGGGGTGAACGCCACCACTGTTTGTACCCCCACCCCTTTCCATGTGACTAATTTGGGGGCAAGAGAAAAGAAGGGGTGAACGGCACTGGTGCTCATGCCCTGGCAGGACCCCACACTGACCAGCTGATGAGCTCAGAGAGCTCCCTGCACAGGCAGAGCTCTGGCAGGAGCATGCACTGACCATCCAGGAGTTCAGAGAATTCACTGTGCATGTGCAGCACAGGCAAGGGGGGCATGGCTGCACCCCTCTCACTCCTTTCCTGGTTCTCTCCATGAGGCTACCCCATAGCAGAATGAACCGGAGTTTGCAGCAGCTGAGTTCCGTTCCACAGTATGTATTGACTCTACAGCAGCAGCACTCTCTTGGCTATGTTCTCATGTGCAGAAAGGAGACTACTAAGGGCTATAGTCTGTGCTACCTAGTTAACATAAAAGCTTCCTCCTTCTGCTCCCTGTTTTTTGTAATTTTGGCTGCTTACAGATGTAACTCTCCCAAAATGGTGCTTTACTTGGAACTCAGTGTGCCCCTGCACCAAGCCTAGAACACACCCAGAAGATGGATTGCGTTAGTTTGATGCAGCTTGCCCAACATCTGTATCGACTGGGCGCTCCAGTGAGTCTTTTTTGGCACTTTTATCTAACAGCCGTTTGAATCAATGCTGGGGTTGAACTAACGTGTTGCCTCTTCCAAAAAAGCGCAGGTTTGGTTTTCTTCCCATGCCTGCCAGCAGGCTTAGTCTTCAAGTTGAGGTGCAGGTGTGTTATAAACTACACACCTTTTGGAGGGCACTTGGCTAGGGTGGAATAGGATCCCACTTTGGTGCTTAGATGCCTACTAGGTGGCATAAGATTTGGCCTGGACTTTGTATTGCTGCTTTAGGCAACTTGATGTTGTTCTGCTTTCTTTTTCTCTGTGTCTGCTTATGATTGTTATTGAGGGTACTACTGCATGGCAGAAGGGAACTAGCCTTGAGCATATCTTCCAGTAAGGTTCAGTTGTCTAGCAATGAGCCACCTCCAGCACATCTGGAGAAGGGAGCAGAGAACTCCCCATTCATTTCATAGGGGCTTGAAGCATGCACAAAACACACAGACACAGGCATTTCTCTCTTGCTGATCCTGATGACAGCATCATGGCATGACCTTTACTGTAGTTTCTGCTGGCTGGAGCAGAATATGTTCATGTGAGGTCTGTTTTTCCTCTGATATGCACAAAAACAATATAAACCCAAGGAGAGAAAGGAATTGTTTAGGGTGAGTCCAAGAATAACTAGGAGTAATGGGAGGAAACAGAGCAAAGAAACATTTAAGATGAATATCAAGAAAAACATCCTAACACTGAAGTTTACAAGGTTGTAGAATAACCTCCAAAAGGAAAAGGTGGAAACCTTATCAGTGAGTTATTTCACACTGGAGAGAACAAAGCCCAGAGTGCAGGGAATAGTCAGGCACTGGTGAGGAAATGGGAGGGATGGCCTCAGGGGTGCTGTCTGTCACTTGGATACTCATCTGGGTGACCCACAGTGTACCTCACTTTTTAACCTGAAAGCAAATGCAATGCAAACAATGACTGCCTAAGGGGGAAAAAATCCTGTTTCTTTAAGAGCGGGGGCCTCAGAAGCACTTTTTAAATGAGCCTGAATGATATGAAGTACATTAATGAGTTTTCAAGTCATTTTCTTTTTTTCTTCAGCCCTGCCAAAATGTGTGCCTGTTCTGGCAGCAGTTTTCTAGCAAATTAATGAAACATCAGATGAGCACATCCAGCCAGATCAGAGTAGTGTGTTCCCAGAAGTGAGCCTGAGTAGGCAGATCCTTAGCTGTTGTAAATCAATATAGCACCCTTGCTTTTGCTGCAGAGCAACCCCAAGCTACAGCAATTAGCCCTACTTGGTGTTAAAATACAAATACTGCTTTCAATTTTCCCAGTCGCACTGCAAGAAGGTGCACTTGAGTTTGCCAGCTTCCAATTCCCACTGTAGTTCCTTCAATATTGATATGTTTGCTTCCTGCTTCAAAAAAACCTGGGACATTATACTTTGGAAATCAGTGGGCACATCTACACATGCAGTTACTACGCAGTAACTGAAATTACTGTGCAGTAGCCAAAAATTTCTGCACCATATGGTGGTATCTATAAGTGCATGCCCATACTGTGCAGTAAATATGGTGACTTAGGCTGACTTGGGCATAAATTTGATACCTGCATCATACAGCCATCAAATTTATGCCCAATTAGTTAATATGCAGTAACACACATGTAGATGCCTTACTGCACAGTAACCCTGTGCGTGGACTGACTTGAGACTGACTTCAGTTCTAAGTCAGTCCATACACAGTGTTACTGTGCTTTAACGCCTGCACATGTAGACATGTAAATGTGTCCAGTGTGTCAGGTTGGTAAGGCATTTTCGTGTCCTCCTGAACTATCCATTTATAAAAGCCTTCTCATTGTTTTTAACTGACCTTTCCTATTAATAGTAATAATAGCTATCATTGAAATTATCATGCAGTACTAGCCATGTTACACAATCTCTCAGAGGCATAACTGGGCAGTTCTGTTCTCTGGACAAAGGCAGTGCATAGACTAGCACCTGCAGTTAGGCTGCTAGTGGTGGCAGCCATGCCAGCAGCACACCTGCTATTTTTGTGCTCCCCAAAACCCAGCATCTAGGGGTTGGTGCCTTGATCGCCACCCTTAGTTACACTACTGCCATCTCAAGGAAGTAACAGGATACCATATCTATGGACTACAACAGAATGTTGTTTCTTACCAGACAGAGTTGAAGGCATCCTGAGGCCTGGCTTGAACTCAGGGTTGTTGGTAAAAACATATCAATGTGTTTTTGGCAACATGCCCAGCCATAGTAAACCAGAGCTAGGTACAGTAATTCAAAAAGCCCAAGGCAGACAAGATCTAAGTTATGTGGTTTTCTGTAAGCGGCATAATTTAGATCAGTAGTGTACAGAACACACACTTGCCTCTTGGGGGACGGGGGGCAAGGAGGGAGGGCAAATCTTAGACAGGGTTGAACCATTTTTAAACCATTTTATGTTTGCTGAATTTCTGTTCTGCTATGGGTAGAGGCCAGTTTTTGATCCCTTATACTGGTAAAAATATGTCTACCTGGCCCAGCAGTGTTGCTCTGCTGCCAGCAGAGGTAGAGTTAAGGGGCACGTCCACACATGCAAGTATGTGCGCTTCCAGCAGCTCAAATAGAAGCGGTGCAAATTTGAGCTGGGA
>NW_017729022.1:98018873-98022762 GCF_001723915.1 Gavialis gangeticus | reverse complement strand
GGGGCAGCAGGAACACAAAAGAGATGCTCTGGCCAAAACCAAAGCGTCTCTTTTGGAGGACTGGCTCCGGGCAAGGTCTTGAACCGTGCCTTGCTCCGCTCTATTGTGGAGCAGGTTTTTATACCCTTGGCTATCCATGGTCTAATTAAACATTTTTTAATTCCTGCATGTGCCTGTTGCCCTGCAAGGGGTTTGAGGCGGGACAACAGGCAAGTGCATACTAGTCTGGACGTCCCCATGTAGTTTCCCAATGACTGGGCATGTCTACACATTCCTATTAATGTGCTGCAATAAACTCTGGTGCTTATTGCACTGGAGTTTATCGCTCTGAGCGCACCATTTGCATGTGCACCCAAGATTACAGCAAGTTGAATCAGGTTGGAGCAGCCTCAGCTGGCAGGGAGCCCAGGGGGTCAGCCTGCTATCCTGGGGATGCTCCACCCAGCTCAATATGCCATGAAGGAGCTGGCTAGGACATGAGAGTACTTCAGTGTGGGGCTAGCCGGCAAGCAACCCCCACAATGAAACACCCTCTTGCCCCAATATGCTGCATGAAGCTGGAGATTCTAGGCAGAATTGCCCACAGGCAGCCCTGACAGACTGCTTTAACTTGGAACACCTCCCCTAAATTACAGTAAGCCATTTCATCCCTTGAGCAGACAGAACCCCTCCAGCTAAAGCCACCTCTGTCCTTTCTCCCTGAGAGCTGTACCTGTATGTTCTGCTCCTGCTGGAGTCACACAGCATTCACTCTGAGCATTCAGCTTTAATTTGGCATGGGGCAGGGAGACAGAAAATGTGGGGTGCCTGGATTTCTCTGGCCATTGGGACCACCTTGAAAATCTTAGGACAGATCAAACCCAGCGCTGTGGACACTAAGGTTGTGAATGTGTATTTGAATAGAAGAGAAGAGCAGTATGAGGCACTCCTATGTTTAGGCAGGCCCCAGCAAAGCCAATTATTGAGCCCATTGTCTGGATTCCCTTTAAATGTAGAGGTATACATTATCTTACTAATTAAAAGTTGTTTCATACCATTTGTTTCTGAAATGCCCATGTTAACTGGTGAAAGCTCGGCTTATATCAAGCAAGAAAAAAAAGGTATTTCAGTATTGTCCTGTAGAGAGATGCCATGCTTCCACCAGCTCCTATTCTCAGGTGAAGGACTGAAGGAGAAGACCAGTTTCTTAATCCTGGAAGAGTGAAAGAAAGAACAGAACTCTTTCCAGTCTCCTGCCTGTAGCTTGCACACCCCTTACAAGCGCTGGAAGAAACATCCCTGTGACTGACACAAAGGGGAAGAAGATAAGCAATTAGTTGAGTATAAAGGAACAGAAAAGGGGCAAAGGACAGGGTAGAGGCAGGAAAGGGTGGAGTTGTGATCAAGACTGTGAAGGGAAGCTACCAGGGTAACAGATGGAATGAGGGAGGGTACCAAGGGATGGTGGAATGATGGAGATGTAGAGACATGAGAGCGAGAGCAGGGATAGAAACATCTGGGGAACATGGAGAGAAAGTAGAGGTTACTAGGGACTAAGGAAGAGGATGGGGAGCCTAGGAACAGAAGAGGACAAGTGATTAGGGAAAAATGGAGAAAGAAATGAGGGAGACAGTGTGGGGAGAGAGATGGTGGGAAATGGAGGAGGAGGCAAAATGGCTACAAGAGGGAACCAGCGGGAAAGAGGAAATGTCTTGGAGACCAATGGAAATTGTGATCCAGAAGGTTGAAGAGAGGGGGAGAACAAGGCAAGCCACCTGTGACTTGCAGGTTAGTATATTTCATTTCATGTATTCATGTTGGCACTTTTTATTATATCTCCCTACCAAAAAGGAGGTATGTACAGGCACTGGGGGATCTCAGACCAGGAGGCCTGTTATAGACCTGCAGATGGAGACAAGCTGGAAAGCAGGGGAGAATATTTAGGATGTTTGTGAGATTGGGGCTTGCAATGGGGGTTTCATACAATCCCCTTTCTCTGTCTGCCCTGCCTCAACTTTGAGCACTCAATGGAAATAATTTCCAGTGAACTTGTTTTCACCTCATTTTGCTGGCAACAGTGCCCTCTAGTGGCCACAGCAAGCTGGGTCAGAGGTAAGAGCTGTATTTAAGAGCCACATGCAATGCTGTAGTCCAGATCTGTAACATCTGTTCAGTTCATTTCCTTTTCACAAAGATATGAAATTCTGCTTTCTCAGCTTGCAACTGAGTTGATGATTTGGCAAAGATATGTAAAAAAAATCATGTAATTGCAAAGCATTACAGCACATACATTAGCCCCTCAGTCCAAGGTCCAGCTAAGAGCTAACTTTCCTGTGTCATTTTTCCTGCACACCTTCCAAATAGTGCATGGAAAGAATGATCTATAATGGCTTATGGGGGTATTTCTTGGTCACAGCTTCCAAAAGGTAACTAAAACTGAGCTCTGTTAAACATAAGCCATCAGCCAGAATAGTTTGGGTTTCAATATAAATATAAGCTAAAGCAGCAAGAACAAATGATGACATCCATGCTTTGGACTTTTGCTTTCTAGTTCCATCTGCATGCTGAGCTAATATGACCACCCAACAAAAATAAGAACCCCATATGACTTACTGCCCTCTTAATCGTATTTCTACATCCAAATGTTTTCATATGGGAGCATTGGGGCACAGGTGAGTGGGGTATAGTGGCAGAATGGTTACAGTATTTCATAATGATTCCAGAATTATGTATTCAAGTCCTACCTTGGACTTGTGCTAAAGGCTGTTCCATGTTGACACAGGTATAAATAAGGACCTGGTCCTTTTGCCAGACATGGTGCTAGGCCCAACATTTCCTTCTATGCCTTAACCTAGTGTACCTTAACCATTTTATCTCTATAGGCTGGTATGTTTGAGAGAACTTGTGCCCTTGACAGCATCTGTCCATTAAACTGTCTGATATCTTGGATCCTGATATCTTGGAATATCTTGCATTTTTCACAAGAGAGGATATTTACTCATGGGAACAAACTGCCAAGTGATATGATGGATTCTCTGACTCTTAAAATCTTCACATCAGGACTGAATGCTGTTCTGGAAATCATGCTTTTGCCAAATGTAAGATACTGAGCTCAGTGCAGGAATATCTGGATGACAGTCCACAATCTGTATTATGCAGGAAACCAAATAAATGATCTAATGGTCTCTCCTGCCCTTAAACTATCAATTAGAATCTATGAAAAAGTCACCCAGATGTGGGAGTAAACTGGTAACATTTCAAGGAGGGGAATTACATTAAGTAAATTGAGGATAGTTTGGAATGTGGATCCTTTTTCAGCACAAAATGGATTATGACGGATGTAGGCATAATTAAACTTCCCTTGCATTTCCCAGCAGATGTGATATGCTTCACTTCCTGTCCTAAACTCTTGTATAGTATTGCTGTGCATGCAGAAAAAGCTGCTATATTTCATTTTCCTGATGCCTTTCTAAGGAGAAAAGTTCAAGAGTAAGTTATCAAGCTCCATTCAGGAATTACAAAGTGAAATTCTAATCTGAGCTAAACAGGAGCTCAAACTAATCATAGTTGTTCCTTTTATTTAATTCTATGGAACTATGATTCCAGGGATGAGGAATGTATTCCCTGTGGCCCAGATTCTCCTTCCTGGTAAGTGGAATCTAAAGCTATCTGGCACTTTGGAGCTACTTGTAGAGTGAGGTGCTACTTAGTATGAGGAGTAGCAGCAGACAGGATTTTTTATTTTTCTTCAGTTGTGGAATGATAGTTAACAATAACTATAATAGTTACTTTTATAGTAAGAAACTATAATAATAACTTTAACTTTCACTTCCCTTTCCAATTGCTACAGATTTCTCACTCAAACTCCTTTTGGAATGAAATTTGCCTCCTCAGCACAAGGGTGCATTTT
>NW_017729022.1:98012977-98013873 GCF_001723915.1 Gavialis gangeticus | reverse complement strand
CTTTAACTTTCACTTCCCTTTCCAATTGCTACAGATTTCTCACTCAAACTCCTTTTGGAATGAAATTTGCCTCCTCAGCACAAGGGTGCATTTTGTTCCCTTTTCCTGTAATCTTGCATCTGTTCCCCTGCCTAGCCTTTGAGTCTTCTTTTTCCATTCCCCTTTTCTTTTTCCCACTCTTGCTCTTTGCTACTATTAACCCTATTTCCAAAATCAGCTCTCTCCTTGCTTCCTTTGCTTTTTCCTCATATTCTCCCCATCCCTTCTTTACCACCCCCCACCTCTTTCTTTTTCCATTGTATGTTCCATATTGACACTGAGAATGGAGAGTTGTTCTAAATCAGTTTGAATCTGATTTTAGTTGAGTCAGAAATGGACTATTTACTGAATAGTCTTTTTGCCTTTGATGTTCACAGCCACATACTGGGCACATCTGTACATTCATTAATGGTCTGTAATTATGGCAAATTAAGTTTAGTACCTGTAATAACAGATACTAACTTAATGCATCGTAATCAGTGCTACTGTGCAGTAGCACAGACGAACAGTTTTTGTATGATGTTACACACTAAAGATATTGTCCTTGGCAGTCTTGGGAAAGGCCTCTGGAAATGTTGCAGCATGGTTTCACTGTTGCATTTTGGGTTTGGGACATGAGAATGGGAGTTAGTGGGTGTAGTGCAGTAGTAGTGCCCTTGGAGAGGGTGTCCATTCCATACTTTGCCAGGGAAGTAAGTACCACTTTGATGCCTCACAAGTGGAGTGTGATCTAGCTCGATAGGTTCTTTTCTGCAATGTGTTATGCCCTTTGAATCATAGAATCATAGAAGTAGGGTTGGAAGGGACCTTGTAGATCTTCAAGTCCAACCCCCTGCCTGGGCAGGAGAAAAAACTGG
>NW_017729022.1:98011954-98012272 GCF_001723915.1 Gavialis gangeticus | reverse complement strand
CTCTCATTGTAGGGTCTGCCCTGTTGTCCCCGGATCATGCGGGTGGCCCTCCTCCGGACCCTCTCAATGTTGTCCACATCCCTCCTGAAGTGGGGCGCCCAGAATTGGACACAGTACTCCAGCTGTGGCCTGACCAGTGATGCATAGAGGGGGAGGATCACCACCTTGGTCCTGCTTGAGATGCATCTGTGGATGCACGACAAGGTCCTATTAGCCCTGCCAACCGTGATCTTGCATTGTCGGCCCATATTCATTTTGGAGTCAGTAATGATTCCAAAATCCCTTTCTGCCTCCATGCTCTCAAGAAGGGAGTTTCCC
>NW_017729022.1:97974943-98011943 GCF_001723915.1 Gavialis gangeticus | reverse complement strand
TGCCACCCCCCGATTTGGGAGACTGTTTGGACCCCTGTTCTTAGGAACAGGTCTTTGTTGAATAGGGGAGTAAGTTGTAGAAGGAAACAGAACCACATAATAACTTGTGATTATTATCTGAGGGCTGGGTGGAGTGTTTAATGTAGGGGGAACAGCTGAAAGTGTACAGATCTGGACTGGAGAAGCTGACACTGTGGAATTTCTTTCTATATGGCATGCTTTAGTTTATCCTGAGCTCTCATGCTTCCCAGTGGGGTCACAGCTGTGCAACCTGCAAACAGTCCTCCCATTTTGATCAAGGACCATGTGGTGACAATGAGAACAGAGAGAGAAGCAAATAAATATTTAAGGGAATATGAACTGGATTTTTCATATGTGCATGCTACTGACTTCTGTACTTTCTCATTGCTCTAGTTATGAGAGATGTCCTAATTACAAGCAGCTAAAACACATACAAATTACTTTTGCCACCCGCAATAAATGGTGCTGTAAAACCTAAAAATATTGTTACTGTGACCACAGCCAAGAAACTTTAATGGACCCCCTCTTAAGTGAGACACAAAACAGCCATACATAAGCAACAAATTAGCTGAATGCTCCAGAAAACAAATATTACACACTACCCTCGGCACTTTCCAGGCAAGTTCTGTCAATCTGTTATGCGTATACATACCTCATTTTGTAGAACCAGTGGTCTGAATATTTCACCAAGATCTCTTAAGAACCAGCAAATGAGCAGTTCAGGTAAAGTGATTGTCCAAGGCAATGATGCTTAGCTTGTAGGCTGGGAGTTTTACCTGGCTTTTCAAAGCCCTGTGCTTAGCTTTCCTGTCAGGTCTGAGAGGCATTGCGTGACATCCTAACTATGATGCAGCAGTTGCTCTGGGGAAAATGACAATATAGAACATAAGCATAGATGCTCTGGCTTCATGGGAGGTGGCAACATTGATAGAAACAGACTTTTCAAAATGTGTGACAGACTTCAAGTATCAGATCCCCTCTTGAGGCCTAAACTATACTTCTTAGATTGCAACATTTACCACATTGTTTTGACAACTGCAAACTTCTTTCCTAGCAAATATGTTACTTGGGCTTTTGTAGTTTAAACTGGTGGTATTAATGGGGTTGCTTAGAGCCACTGCCTAACAGCCCATAACTAGCAAGTTTCACCAAACATGAAAGGCCCACCTTGGTAAGAAGCAAGCAATCATCAGCCTTCAGACTGCGCACAGAAGTGGCTATGTAAGGAAGCAAAATATTCAGACAGGGAGAAATTTGCCTCAGCCTCATTTCCATTGCACTTCAAGTCTCCAAAAGGGACTTAAAAGTTGCCTAGACTTTTAACAGCATATAGGAATGGACTAAATCCATTCAGTATGGATGACAGATGATGGGAAGGGTGCATATTTTCTGGAAGCAGGCCCCAAGAGATGGACTTGCAAGTGAGAAAAATACAGTGTTTGTGGCTGAATAAAGTATCTGTTACTGTGCTATTGCTTTGACCATAGCTATAGGCACTCTGGACTTTGAAGAAAAAGTTTCTAATACTTTTTCCCTAAAACAGACATTTGTGTTTCCTAAGCAGCTTTGGGAGTGTTCCATTAGGATGCAAAAACTCCCAAGTATGCTAGGCAACCATAGCCACCACTTTGAAGCTTTTTGAAGAACTTTATTAGCACTTTAAAAGGAAAAGTTGTAGATGAGAGTTTACCCACTGCAGCCTGTGGAACTTCAGCACATGTTTTGTCTTTATCATGAGGAATTTATCATTTGGGAACTTGTCTTCAGAAGTTCGTTCAAACACAGTTTTATTCCAGTTAAGACTTTAAAATAATGCACTGAAGCTATGTTGAAGCATCAACACCAAGTATCTGCCAAGGCAGAAGTCAAGATTGCTGTTTTTGAAGAAAATTGACAAACTGCATGACAGCTGCTAAGAAGTAGAGAAATTGACAGGATCCAACAATTAATTATCTGTGGCTCTAGTTAAATACAACTCTGCCTTTAATAGAAAAATACAAAATAGCGATTTGGAACTGTTAACAGTGACAATACCAGGAGATGGTAATTAAGCAGTACAGTTATTTCATACTTCAGGCTAAAGGACAATTTATGAAACTCCCAGGGATGGCAAGGATTACCTCCTGAATGTGAGGAAAGGTGGCAAATTTTAAAATTACAAGACCAGAAATGAACCTGCTTTGGTCATTGCAGAGTAATAGGCTTATTGCTGTTTTGTTGTACAATGGTTTCATTTGTCTTTGGGAGGATTTGTTCCTGTCTCCTATGGCTGTCGACATGGTGTAAGTGGCCACCAAGTTCAAGACCCTATAGGGATGTTTCTAGCTGGATGAAACATGATATAACTCAGTTACATACAGGGTTCATCTACATGTGAAATTAGCGTGATGCAATAAACTCCGGCATGGTTTGCACTGGTGTTTATTGCTTCCGGCTGCAGTGTTTACACATGCACCTGAAACCACAGCACATTGAGCTGCGGTAGTACAGCCCTGGCTGCCAACCTGGAGCTGTTATGCCCTGGCTCAACATGCTGCAGAGGGGCTGGTTGTGGCACAAGGGTGCTTCAGCATGGGGTTAGTCAGCAAGCAGCCCTGGCATTGAAGTAGTCTCATGTCCCAGGTGGCCCAGGAAGCATTTCTATATGTGGTGCTGTGGAGTAAATAAATCTGCCATGGAATAGTAGTTGTATTGGGCAGTACTAACCTATGGTGGAGTTAATCAGTTTACTCTAGCCTAATAGCACCTCATATGTAGACAGAGATGCTTTACTGTAGAGATAATTAGGCAACTGCAGTAAGCATCTTGCACAGGGCTGGATTAAAGCATAGGCAAACTAGGCACATGCCTAGGACCCTGAGCTGCAGGGGGGCCAGTCCTTCCCTCTGCAGCAGCAGTGTGGATGGCCCTGTCTACTTCCCTTCCTGTCCCCATAGGTGGATTAACAGATGGGCCAGCTGGACCCGGGCCCAGGAGCCACTACCAATCAGGGCCCCCTGGATTCTCATTAGCAGGGAAGCAAAACATGCAATTTTAAACTTGGCACCGTTTTTGTCTCCTCGACTTGTCAGCACGGAGGTGAAAAAGGATCTTGGAGTCATCATTGACTCCAAGATGAACGTGGGGAGACAGTTAGGAAGGCTGACTGTACCTTGTCATGCATCCACAGATGCATTTCAAGCAGGTCAAAAGAGGTGATACTCCCCCTCTTTGCAGCACTGGTCAGGCCGCAGTTGGAGTACTGCGTCCAGTTCTGGGCGCGGCACTTCAGGAGGGATGTGGACAGCATGGAGAGGGTCCAGAGGAGGGCCACGCGCATGATCAGGGGACAGCAGGGCAGGCCCTATGAGGAGAGGCTACGGGACCTGAACCTGTTCAGCCTCCAAAAGAGAAGGCTGAGGGGGGATCTTGTGGCCTGTTATAAACTAGTCAGGGGGGATCAGCAGGCATTGGGGGAGGCACTGTTCCCCCAAGCACTGCCAGGAGTGACCAGGAATAACGGTCACAAGCTGGCAGAGGGTAGGTTTAGGTTAGACATCAGGAGGTGCTATTTCACGGTCAGGGCGGCTAGGGTCTGGAACCAACTTCCAAGAGAAGTGGTGCAGGCTCCTACCCTGGGGGTTTTTAAGAGGAGGTTAGATGAACACCTTGCCGGGGTCATTTGACCCCAGGACTCTTTCCTGCCATGGCAGGGGGTCAGACTAGATGATCTGCTCAGGTCCCTTCCGACCCTAGAAACTATGAAACTATGACCCTCAGCCACAGGGAGACAAAAATGGCATCAAGTTTAAAAGTATGGCTTTAGCTTTTGCTTCCCTGTGAGCTGGAAGCTGGGCCCCTCCACCAATGGGGCAAGGAGAAGCAGGGCCAGGCCAGGCCAGGAGCTCTGTGCTGTGCCTCTTGTGGGGGAGGATGGCCAGGCTGGGCTGGGAGCACCGCTCCACACCTCTGCAGGTGGGCAGCGGTGCTGGGAGGGGTGATTATGGGGGAGCTAAAGTGAATTTGGGGGAGGGCTATCGGCCCCCAAGCTTCCCCCAGCACCACCCCTGTGCATTTGCACAGCCACACGTGAGAAGCCAGGCAGCAGCTCCCTGCAGGTAAGTCTAATAGGAGGAAGGGGGGGGGCAGAGCAAGGCCCCCATAGTAAAGGAGGGAGTGGAGTAGGGCAGGGGCTGAGGGCCTACGGCCAGTGGGGAGCTAGGTGGAGCCACAGGTGGCTCATGGCAGAGGGGTGGCCTCAGAGTGATCAAGAATGGAGGAGGTCCTGTGAGGGAAAATTGTGTGTGTGCGTTTGTCCGTCTGTCCATCACTGCAGGGACAGGCTGCACCAGGCCAGAGACCTCCCGTGAGGGGAGGGTGCCTCCAATTTTCTCCTTGCCTAGGGTCCCAAAAATCCTTAATCTGCCTCTGCCCTTCCCCTCGCTTCCACCGGCTTCACTGCTGTAGCAGCTGCTTCCTAGAGGCAGCTCCTGGCCCCTTTCCCCACAGATGGCAGAACTGGGGTGGGGAGTGGGGTTTCGACTGACAAGTTTGTTTGTTGCCCACTAAAGGGTTAATCCCTGATCTCACATAAATCCTCCCCAAAGAGTACATGTATCAAAACCTGTTTCCTTGAACCTAACAGGAAGAAAAAACAGCAAGTGATTTTCTTCCTCAGAAATCCCCACTCCAGCAAGCTGTGCCAAAGAAGCCCTTTCTTGCTGCTTCCCCCAAGCCACACTGTTTCCCCTAGTTTTCTCTTAGATCCAGAACACCCAGGCAATAGTCAGTCTCCTATCCTTTTCCATTTGCAACCAGGGAGCCCCCTCAACTGAGACAGCTAGACTTTTGCTGCCATGCACCTATTTTCTGTTGTTGTTATTACTAAGGGGAGTTAATTTCTTCTACTCCCAGAGAAGAGTGGTTGGTATATCCACAGCTTAAAACAAGGGTCACCTGATGTAATCTCTTATACCAATTTATTTTCAGTCAGTTTAATTCTTTATGATCTATTCTAGGCATTAAAAAGGTTACGATAAACACTGATTTTTCAATTTTGTCCAAGCTATAAATGTATGTCTACATACATTGATTTTGACAGTAAGTATTGATTGCATTAAGTAGGCTGTGGACTAGATCCAGTAAACAATGTAGTTGCTTAAGGCAGGGCTCAGATAGAAGAAAAGCACTCTAAACTTAACACCGTGATCCAAAACACCTCTATTTAGCTACTGTGCATACCAGAGACGCCAAAAAATATTAAGTGCCTACGTATTTGACCTTCAAGTTCTCTAGAAGCATATTGCTGTATTGCTTATTCACAATAATGCTTGAGTCTGAGCAGCTCAGTACCAATCAAGGATCCAGAATCTAAGTATTCTTCTTCTCAATTCCCTCCAGGGCCCTGAGGCATGCTCAGAGTATACTAAACATGCTCCAACAGGATTAGGCTTTCTACAAAATGCAGTTGTGACTACTTTGCTTTAAAATACAATCAGAATCACTGTTCCAAGGAACTGTTCAGGGAGCAGGAGCCAGAAGCCAAGATCTTACATTATTTTCTGAACTGTGACACAACTTTAATGGGAAAATTCCCTCTCCCAGAAGAACCTATAGCTTGATACTCCCAAAAGGTGAGAGATGGAATACTTTCAGGCTGAGGAGGAAATTGAACCTAAGCCACTTACTTTCTTTAGGGAGTGCTCTAACTACTAAAAGCTGGGTACAGCCAGTTCTGCTTTAAAAGACAAGACTAGGCCCCATTCAGTTCCTGAAAGAATAATAGGAAGGGTCTACCTCCAGGAGAAAATTCTGGGCCCCAAGCAGAGGGAGATATTCATCTGCTACCTTCATCCTTTTCCCATATGCTGCATAGGGAGCTTGGGATCTTATGTATCTGATTGCACATTCTGGATCCCACTTTCCAGACTGGGTGCCTTACTGAACTCAGCTTCTTGTCTCTGGATAAATAGCCCCATACTGGGAGCAACTGATACATCTGCATCTGTGCTGACTCCTAATGAATGACAACAGGGCATGCAGAAATTTGTACCAATTAAGCTCTATGAAGTTTACCCTGATTTGTAATTGGGGTAAACCCGGATTAGCTCCTTATGTTTCATTACCTTTAGGAATCAGCACAGGTGCTGCTAATGCTCAACTGAAGTATTCTTGTATGAAGAAGGCCTAGGATGGGTTAGAGGGGTAAAGGATATGTAAAACAATTAAATCAATCTCTCTTTCTATCAACAATGTTAAGAACTTTTTGTCTGAGGAGAGACTGGGGTTCTAAGAAAGTAAAAAAATCTCTATGTGTTCTACTATATCTTAATGTATGAGAGCTTGCAATAACTCTCAGTGAGAGTAGGATTTTGTGAAATGTTCAAAATGATCCACGTACAATAGTAAAGTTTAGAATAAGCTGGCTGGCAAAAGAGTACAGCCTGATATGGAAACACAAGCAATAATGTGGGATATGGACAAGGTATGGCTGAAAGCATAGTGTAAATATTTCAAACTCTTGGATTTGATTCTTCCTTGTTCTATGCCTTGTGTAGTCATTTGTGCCAGTAAAAAATGGATATTAACACTTACTAATTTGAGTTAGTATCAGTTTACACTCATTTTACATTGGAAGAAATGACTGTATGGTGGAGAACTGGACTCTTAGCAACTTCCTGGTATGGCAAATCTATTAATGGAGAAAAACTCTTATCTGAAAGTCTGCTTTGATGATTCACTAACCAAATTCAGTGGCAACAGCCTTCACTGGGGGGATGGGGAGAACTTAGGTAACATCCTTGTATTGAGTTATGCGTGTGTTTATAAATGATTTAAAGCAAGTAGGTTTAGAATAAAATGGATCCCTCACCTGGAGGAATAGTTTACTACAAAAAGCAAATTTTGTCTGATAAAAGCAAAAATTCACCAAGTTCAGCAGATTTGCAGCTGAATCAAATCTGAGTTCATAAAACAATTCCTGGAGCTGAATAGTTACTCTTGGATAGAATAGGTTGAAATGCTTTGAATTCTGATGAAATATTAGGGGAGAGGGAGCATTAGTTTGGTCTTTTGACTGTGAAGCTGGAGAGACTTTGCACTTCTGTCTTGCTGGTTCATGTTCAGCCCCTGAAAGTAAATGTGAGATATCTTTCCATTTCATGACAGGTGGTCTATGTGAACTGAGTTTGAGGCCTTAGATCTGGTACTAAGGAACAGGTGTTCATATCATACCCTACCCTCAAATTGGCATGAATTAGTAATCTTGTCATCAGTCTCAGTAGAGAAGTCAAGGAATAAATGAACTTGGAGATTAGCTGAGCCATCCTATAAGCCCCAGGACCTGGGGGGTATGGGTGGGTGAGTATGGGGTTTGTTGGGGGCTATGGAGATGTGTGTGTTTGCAGGGCAGGGTGTGGGTATGGATGTTTGTGCAGGTGTGTGGGGGGGTAGGTGTGGGTGGGTATAGGGTTTGTGGGGGGTTACATGTATGGGTGTGTGCATATGTGGGTTATAGGGAAGGATGTTTGGGGTTTGTGGGAGAGGTTTGTGGGTGGGTATGGTGCTTTTGGGAGTATGTGGGTGGGGGGCTGTGGGTGTGGAGGTGTGTTTGGATGTGTGTGGGGCCCCCCCTTCAAACACTCCCCCTTGACACCTTCCCCCACACTGCGCACAGCCCCTGCCACTAGTGGCAGCAGCAGGCAGTAGACCCTCAGGGTACTCAGAACCCATGGCAGGCAGAGCCCCGGCAGCACATGGTCCCAGCGAGCCCCAGGACTATAGGTGGCTGGGCCACCAGCTCCATCGCATGGGGCTCGCATGCAGTTCCTGGGTTCTCCACCTGAGCTCCACGCCACCAGAGGTAGCCCCATGCAATGAAGCCAATGGTGCAGGTCATAGGGCTCGACTGAGGCATAGGGAGAGGGGCAAAGCCAGCCTGGCTCCATAGCATGGAGCCCCCACCATTTCCTGAGCGGGGCCATTGGCTCCATCTCACAGGGCTTCTCCAGAGGTATGTGACTTGGGTGGAGAACCCAGGAACTGCATGTGAGCCTGGGGGAGCCATGCACAGTGGAGCCAGGCAGACCCCACCAGCTCAGGTTCTGCGCTCCTGCTGCCCTGCCCTGTGTCTCCGCCAACTCTGCACTCCCACCTAGCTGCTGCTTCCCCCCGCCCACCTGCTTGCTGCTGCTTTCCCCCCTGCCTGTCCATCACCACATCCGCCTCCCTGCCCAGCATCATTGCTGCCCTTCCCCCACCCATCTGCCACTGCCACTTCTGCCGCCGTCCTTTCCCTGCCCACTGCTGCAACTTCCCCCTACCTGTGGGGCTGGGGTCAGGGTCATCCTGCGGGCAAAGGTGGAAGTGCAATGCACACTGCCCCCACAGGAGTGAGCAGGGCTTGGCTCCATGTGAGCACAGCAGGGGCAGCTTGGGGCTAGGCCAGATACAATGATTGGTTGGCACCTGCCCATGGGCCAGATCCAGCCCACAGGCTGTATTTTGCCTGCCCCTGGACTACAGAATCTCTCTCTCCAGGGCTAAAACCCAGCACCTTTCCCTACTGCACACAAACTCATCACTTGAGAACTGTTATTACTAATATCTTAAATCTTCAGGTGTTTGCAACACCATCTAACATGCAGGAAGGGAGTGCTTAAACTTGCTTAAATTGCATAGACATTAGACCTCAGCACAGCAGGGTGTCAGACTTCTTCCAGCTGTGTGAGTAAAACGGCTATCTAATCTGTTGAAAGTTTATTTAGTTTCTTCCAAGATATGTAAGTCAGCCTTTCCCAAACAGGGGGCGCTCTGTGACTAATATCTATGGGCCTTTCAAAAGCTGTAAGAGAACTTAATTGCCCTAGCCAATCAACAGTTTTGAATGCTATGAGTCTAAATACAACACTGACTGACCTCTAGGCATTTACAAAATCCACCTTACTGAGATCATTATTTCTGGCTTACTTCATACATGAGTAGCCTCATGAATTTCTTCAGGATATAAAGCCATAAATAAGTTTTTGTTGAAGACTGAAAATTTGGGATCTTTAGTCTGTTCTGGATTCCTTTCACTCCACCCTCCTTCCCCCCGTACTGTTTTCCCATTTCATGATTGAAACTAATATGCAGAAAGAACTATAAACTGACCGCAGTTTTAGCTTTTGGAGGTTAACCCAATACAATATTACACTTAATAGTGAGTACAATATTTTCTTTCTGGCATGCAAATGAAACTGATTTTTCCTTTCCCCCCATTTCCAACACAGGGCTCATAGGTGTCAGTTTGGTTTAGTACAGTATTAAAACTTATTGTAGGGGAGGTTATTTGTTTTCTAAAAAAAAACTGTATTTCCTTCCTACCCTCTCAGAGAACAAATCCTTTGACAGCTTGTCAAAATCTGACCCATTACTATGGCTGTATTTAAATCACTCCTTCCAAATAACAGTAATGGCCAATATTTTAACTGGTATGTAAGATTATTTTTAAGTCAGCTATTGAAAAAGTCCCTCTTCCGTGAAGGCAGTTGTTTGCAAGCAAGAGTTTGAGACTTTGTTGGCTCTTAATCTATGCTGTGAATAAGCATCATCAATTCCTGTAAAGCAGTGGTTCTCAACCTTTTTTGTACCAGGACCCATTTGTAAACATTGATGGCCAGTCCTGACCCAGTGCTTCTGACCTGCTGCCCCCCACCTTCAGGCTCCAGCTCCTGGGGGAGGGTGGAGTGGGGGGCCTAGAGGCCCCCAAGTATCCGCTTGCAGGCTAGAACTCTTTCATATATTCTTGCAGCCCACTTTTTGGGTTGTGACACACAGGTTGAGAAACGCTGCTGTAAAGAACGTGCAGAAAAATTTGGAAAACCACACACACATGGTAGAACATGTTCCCTCTGAAGAACAAACACTTAGACATCCCAGACTCCAGTGGTCCATAAAGGTAGGGTCTCTGCTATATACAAATGGAATTGGAAGGTAGACTGTTCTAAACTAAAACAATATGGTGATATGCTTTTTGTTCCCCAAAGAAAAGTGCATAAAAGCACAAGAAAGTAACCAATAGCAGCAGCAGAGCTCTTCCTAGTTGAATTTGCTGCATGAGTGTGGTGTGTTCTTTTCTTTTGTTTTCTTGTTTCTTTTTTTAAGGGCAAATTTAAAAGTGAAAGCCATAGCTAATACTGGGTGCATCTACAGGAGACCTTTACAGTGCAGTAGACTTATTAGCTGCAAAGTATTCTTTGCATATCTACATGTGTATCCCTGTTAGGCTGGAGTAAACTAATTTACTCCACAGCAGCAGATATGTAGATGCTACCCTGGCAGGCTTCAGTTCAGGGGCTGCCTGCCAGCTAGCCTTGCACTGACATATCCTTGTGCTGCAGCCATCCCCTCTACAACATGTTGAGCTGGGGGGAGCAGCCCCAGGCTGGCAGGCTGACCTCCAGGGCCCCTGCCAGCCGGGGCTGCCCCGACCCAGCTCAATGTGCTGCAGTCCTGGGCGCGCGTGCAAACGGCAGACCCAGAGCAACAAACTGGGGCAATAAGCCATGGAATGTATTAATAGGCATGTGTAGAAACACCCACTGTCTTTTTTAAATTAAGTTGTTCATCGTGAGAGTAGCCTATTAAAAGATCAAGTCCAAAAAGGTAGCTTACATTAGTTTCCATTTAAAAATATGCCCTTGGGACTGATCCCCAGCTGGTCCTCTGATCATCACTGGGCACTGGTTGGGATGTCTTTACCAGCTTAATAGTAGAATTCATGTTTGTTCTCCTTGACAAAACTGTTGTCCTACATGATTGTCCTTCTATCAAAATTCTATATATAGCCAATTTATCAACCTCAAGAATTCAGAAATCGTGAGATATTTGGTAAATAAATTTAGAGTTCTTTTCATTTTTTTTTCTGTAAGCGTTTTTGTTCATTTTGTTTGAGGCCTTGAGGGCTCATGCTTTTTAGGACTTCTGTTGTCATGAAGCTTAGAAGCTTTTTCTTTTTTAAATAAAGAATCCTGTGATTCCAGAAGCTTTAGAAAATCCCTCAAATATTGTTGAGGGTGTGGACACATACATCTAGAGCCCTTTCAAAAGGGGAAGATCTGTCCCAGGAGTGTGTGGAAATTTGCAGTCATCTTGTGCATGAAATCTCTTCCCTCTTGGGACCTAGGGCAATTCTTGTTAGCTGAACTTTTAAGGAACACTACAGATGTAGGGGTTCTGGTGACCAGAGCATCTGTGGGAGTCCCAGGTCTATAGCATAGATCAGTAGTTCTCAGCCTTTTTTGGACCAGGACCCATTTGTAAACATTGATGACCAGTCCTGACCCAGTGCCCCTCACTTCTGACTTACTGCCTGCAGTGTGTGGGACAGGGGGTATGTGTGGGACATGGGCAGCCCCTTGCAGGCTGGAACTCTGCCAGCCTTCAAGGGAAAACTCATGGTTTCCCATGTGTTTGTGTTTCTCCTTTTGGATTGTAACCCATGGGTTGAGAAATGCTGGCATAGATGGCCCTGACCTCCTAAGTTTCTTGGCATCTGTCTGCTGTGAGGGCTCTCCAGTTTCTGCAGGAGATGGAAACTGTCCCCCACTGCCATATGATAGGCCAGCAGGAGGGGAACTGCCAGGGAAATGGAAATCTCAAAGTGTTGTGAGGAAATGCAATAATAGTGCAAATATTTGAGATGGTCAAAACTTAGAATTTCCATCAGAAAAATCAACACCTGAATTCTTTGTGAAATTAGCTATTCTGAAAATTGTTGCAAACATGTCAAGGTGTGTTTGTTTGGATAAGGTTAAAGCATCTTCTTTTGCATCTAAATATATATAAATAAAACAAGTTTACTGAAAAATGGTTTCAAACTGCCCAAGAAAGAAGTGACGGAAATGGATATGTTCCTGGAAGAAAAACAACAGCTTGGATTTTGTCAAACTGATGCTTCGAGAGAAACCTTTCAACTGGAACATGGTCAACCAGCTCTAGTAAATGATGATCCACAAAGAGGCTGAAAACCCTGGTGTTTATACATCTTGCTGCCACATGGAGAGAACTGCTTTTAAGTTCTCTGAGAAGCATGGATAATGATACAATGAATTTAGAAAGGGTGCAACTGAGAGAAAGGAAGTCATCACTTCCCTCCCTCCCCCTATAAGCTACATGGCTTTTTATCCTTCAACATGTAGTCATTTAGCTGGAGGAATATATCCCTTCCCCTTCAGCTCCTTTCTCTATCTGCTCTGTGGTTTGCCTTGTCACTTGACTGAGCACATCATGAATCATGACACACTATTGACGTCTGCAACCTTGAGACCTTTGTTTGCTTTTCCCACCCCGCCCCTGAGGAATTCCAAAAATACATCACCGGAGTGGCCGTGAGGTCATTCCTCCCACCCATTCCTCCACCCACCAAAACTGATGCTCCAAGCGGGGGCTCAAGGGCACGGATTGGGGATGGGGGGGGGGCGGAATCCTGGTGGGCTGGTGCTAGCTTCAGGGGACTGGCGGTGCCAAACAGGAGCAGCCCCAGCTCCGCCTCAAGGTTTGGCTCTAACCTATTCCAAAGGGGGGACGGGGGTGGGGGGAATCCTACTTCGCGCTCTCTGTGTGTGTGTGTGTGTGTGTGTGTGTGTGTGCGCTCTCTGTGTGTGTGTGTGTGTGTGTGCGCTCTCTGTGTGTGTGTGTGTGTGTGTGCGCTCTCTGTGTGTGTGTGTGTGTGTGTGCGCTCTCTGTGTGTGTGTGTGTGTGTGTGCGCTCTCTGTGTGTGTGTGTGTGTGTGTGCGCTCTCTGTGTGTGTGTGTGTGTGTGTGTGTGTGTGTGTGTGATCGTGCTCCATGCTCACTGTGTGCGCGCACGTGTGTGCGAGATCTTGCATCGGGGTGTGCGTGTGTGTAACTATGTCACTCCACACTTGCAAGCCCCAGCGCCGGCGGCCGCTCCAGCTGTGGGGGCGGGGAGTGGCGGGCAGCCCAGCTGTGTGCCGCCGCCTGTATGCAAAGCAGCTGGGAGGTGGCGGCCAATCAGGGGCCGGGCTCGGCTGGAGTATTTATAGCCCGTATTTAAAGAGCCCTTGGGAGTCTGGGCTGGGCTTTGCTGGGCGGCGGCCGGGGCGCGGTGGAGGGTCTGATGGACGCACGTGTGCGGCTGGCTGGCGGGGGCGGGCGTCTTGCATGTGGCCGGGGCCCTCCCGCTCCCCCCAGCAGGCCTGGGGCCGGCAGCTCTCACTGCAGCTTTTCTTCGCCGCCGCTGCCCAGAGGAGCAGGGAAACGAGCCGCCCTGCACACAGACACGTTCCCGTGCTAGGCAGCCATAGCCCCGCCGGGCAACGGGTTAATAGCACTGGGCTTGGAAGGAGGAACCTGGTTTGCAAGGAGATGAATACGGACTGGGTTTGCACAGGGCAGGAAGGGCGATTCCAGCGTAAAGCAACACTTCTTTTTTTCCTGAATAAAACTGCCGGGTGACTCTAAGACAAGCCTGAGCTCCCCGCTGAGGCGGCCAAACGCTGTGGGGTAGGGCCCGGGCAGGGCTGCAGGGCCCCAGAGAGGCAGGACTTCTAAAAGGTCACAGGGCTCGGGAGGAGGTTGCTGGCGCTTGTGTCAATGCCTGATGTTTCAGTCTTTGTTGCACGGAGTCCTACAGAAGCCAGGTTGGGGTGGGCGTGCAGAGGTCATCTAGTGTAGTCCAGTCCCCCCCTGCCTGAGGCAGAAGCAGCCCTATCCAAGCCAGCCCATACAATGCAAAATCAAAGTTGGCACAACATTACCTGGGGCAGATTAGGGTGCTTGGTCAAAGTAGGGGAGCCACAGCAGCCAATATCCTGGTTCTGTTAAATGTTGGTTTCAATGTGCAAGTGGTTCTTGCCCCTCATTACAGTGGAAGACAAACCCCCTGCAGTCCACAACAATCTGACCATGGGCTAAAATTCTTTCTTAACCCTAAATATGGTGATCAATTTGAGCCTGGGCAAAATCCTCAAGCCAGGAACCTCTGGCTTTGGTCCCAACAGGAGCATTGGCACACCCCAAAGTCCCCAGCCTTAGCTGTAGCCAACACCCACTCTTTTAATACATTCCCAAGGTGCCTTTTACAGTGACTTATTGGAGATGAGGACAAATTGGAGGAGGAAAGTGAGAAAGCGAGCGATCTTGCTTCACGCTGTGTGTGTTTGTGTGATTTTGCTTCATGGTCATCATGTATGTGTGTGTGTGAGATCTTGCTTCAGGCCCATTGTGTGTGTGAGAGAGATTTGAGTCCCCTACTACAGAAAGGATGTGGACAAATTGGAGAGAGTGCAGAACATAGTTTGGGGGCTGGGGCACATGATTTAGGAGAGGCTGAGGGAACTAGGTTTATATAGTCTGGAGAAGAGAAGACTGACAGGGGCTTTAATAACTTCCTTTAATTTAATTCCTTCCAAAGAGGATGGAGCTAGGTTGTTCTGTCAACTGCTGCCACTGAGGACAAGGAGCCATGGTCTCAAATTCCTGTGAGAGAAATTTAAGTTGGGTATCAGGAAAAACTCTGTCATTAGAAGGGTAATAAAACACTGGAAGAGCGTACCCAAAGAAGTTGTGGAATCTCCACCATCCTTAGAGGTTTTTAAGACCCAGCTAAGCAAAGCTTTGGTTGGGATGATCTAGTTGGGGATGGTCCTGCTTTGCGCAGGGGATTAGATTAGATGTCTTCCTGAGGTCCCTTCCAACCCTCATTTTCTATGATTCTGTAAGGATTACAAAGGCTGCTGATGTGCTCTGGCCTACATCTCATGCCAGGAACCACTATGTGAATTTTTATTGCATCAGTCTGAATTCACTTATGCATGCAATCCTGTGAGGTGCAGAGCTCCTTCAATTCCCATTAGCTGCAGTGAGGGCTGAGGGACCTCTGAGGAAACATTTGGTACTTTTAGGGTCAGGCTGCAAAAGTTTGATGTGGAGTGGTTCTAGGCCCTACTTCCTTTGAAATCATTAGATATTAATAATAAGCATTGATTCCTCACTATGTCACCTTTCTTGTAGCCAGTGACAGGAAAATAGAAAACAAATACTACCAAATTACAAAAGCTGCATTTTACATCTGTGTGGCAGTGGAGAATTGAGTCCTAACGTTCAATTCTTCACACCCTCTGTGAGGCTGATTTTCTTTCTATGGAAAACATTTTCTGAAAGCATGAAACAGAATTAAAGTTCTGATGATGTGCACAAGTTATCCGAGTCCATGACGAACTTTTAGGACAACTGCATTTCCAACAGTATGCAAGTCACTACAGCGGTGTTGCTCTGCCAGTAAGGGTTTGTTCCCCACAGGAAATTATTGCAAAATATGCTGGTGTGTTATTTTAAAGCTTAACAGCTTTTCTGCACTAGCTCCCCATGCAGCTTAGCCTTTTGAGCTAAGACTTTGCTTCTATACATGTCAATTGCAAAATTCCCTTTGACTTCACCTGATACAGGGTTGGCCCCCTAGCACTTTCAAATAAAGAAAGAAGCTTTTGCAGCTAGTTTTACTTTAATGAATAATCCATAGGAATGCATTTTAATAACATAGAATCATGTAATATATGATTTAGAAACATTGCATACATAATGCCATAGCAACCTCTTACAAAGCAAATCCTATTGAAAGCTGTGTTATGTTAGATTGCAAGTCTGTCCTGCTAACCCTTATGTCAGATGGATCAAACAGTAAGGTTTGTCCCAAAGCAAATATAAAGGACTTTGTCATAATTTCCTGAAAACATTTAGTTTTGAATAGAAAGTATGTGTCTACATAATATATTGGTATTTGCAAGTAATATCCTTCAGTGAAACTGAAATTTAATTGAACGTACTGTTACCCTCTACTGTTTTTTAGGCAAAAATCAGCTTCTCATCTGTATAAATCAGTGATTTATTTTTTTCAGTGTTGTTAAATTAGTTTACACCAGCTGAAGAGCTGACCCTTTAAAAACATTATTTTAGCAATAATGTGTTACAGTTTGTTAAAAGTTCACTGCAATTGAGTTACTGTTCTGTGAACAGTAAGCCAGGAATATTCAACCTGTATTTTTTTTTAATCCTTTATGTATGTGGGTGGGTTTTTCTTTATTTAAAAACAGGTAAATCAAGTTGTTATGAATTTCTTGGAGGTCTAGATTATCTTCAACTGTAAACTCATGAATGAGAAATTTCCTGCCAAAAGAAGTTTTTGTTTGTTGCTCTGAGAAAGTTGGGAGGGAGAAATACCAACTTTGGACTTGCCTTGCTGTTGGCCTGTAATCTGTCTCTTAAGCAAAATGGCTGTAAACTGTTATCAGAATATCCAGGCAGCATTTTACACTTGTTTCTAAGGACACCAGTATAAGTAATGATGAAATATCCTAGAAATTGTGAACTGGGCCCAGTGTGCAAGTCCTTTGGCTTGCAGCTGTCCAACTGAAGTTGTGATGCTCCCCTGCCTCAGTTTACAAATGTAAGCCCAGAGAACTAGTGAAAAATCTCTTAAACAATATTGCTTTCCAATGCAAAGTATTCCAGAGCAACCCTGCTTGGCATGGTGAAAATCAATGACAGTTTAAAATATTGGGCTTTGCAGTTTATTTTTTTTAAATATATAAAACCTCCCATTTGTTTGGTTATTCCACTCTGTCCCTTTCTCCTCCTATAGACTGAATAGTTATTAAAAACGTCTTTCATTCTGAATAAAACTAATTTGGTGAGGTTGCTAATGTGAATTCTGGGAGGACAGGAGAGGGGGAATTCATTCTCTCTGTCTGATAGTTTTACGCCTGTCTTTCATTACAACTGCTTCAGGTAATTAAAAAAGCTACTCTAAACACCGACTTCATGGCTTCAAAAAACATAATCATCCTTTGCGAGTTCTTGATAAATACATTTCTTGGGTTGTATTGTACAGACATTGATTTGCCTGACTCTAATTTTACTAGAGTATTATATTGGGTTTCAAAATAAAATAGAAAGTAGTCCATGGAAGCAGGCCAGGAAAATGAAAGCATACACATTTCTTAGCTTTTCTGTGCATATCCAACATGTTGCAATCCATGGAAAGACTCCATTTGACTTCACTGAGCTTTGGATCATCTATAAAAAGAACCCATATAAACAATGTGATGGGTAAGTGCACTTTATGTGAGCTTTCTGACAGGTCATATCCCTAGGTATTTCAGTTCATAAAGGCATCCTTCTCCATTAGCACATCAGAGGAAGAATAAATCAGTACTGTAATCATGTAGATAAACTATTGTTTACCTGTTTTGTTTTTACAGCACTTTTTATTTGGTCCTATTATTCCTATTAAATAGAGGCCAAGAATGACTGAGTTCAGTTTTAGAGCTCTGACTTTTGTGGTTCTTGGCAAATATATGATTCTAGTGAGCTTATGCAGAGAATTTCTCCAACGTTTAAGTGGATGAAATGGTGCAGAAAAGTAATGATGTACCTTTACTATACTCAGATTTTTGTTAAGAAGTAAAAGAAGAATGAAATCTTGTCCCAAGTGAGTGCCCTAGTCAGCAGCAAATATTATCAGCCTAGTAGTAATGGTCTTTAACACAAAAGAACTAAAACTCCACCAAGACCCTACCCCTACCACCAATGAACTGCTTTACAAACATATGGAGATGGGATGATGGTGAGTAATAAAATAGAAATAAAATAGGAAATTCCATTGGAGAGAAATACAGTTGAGGAGCCAAAGAGAGAGATATGGTGTTTCTCCAAGCAGCTGTTGAAAATAAGTCTTTGGGCCAAGTGGCAAGACTGAGAAAGATGGCAGCTGCCCACACCGGAGCCTCTCCATCAACCAGTGCTGAGGGGAAGGGTGGCATGAAGGGCAGCCAGAGATCAACATGGCAGCTCCCCCTCTTCCCTCCTCCCTCTGCTCCCGGGGCCTCTCCATCACTCAGCACCAAGTAGCAGGGTCTCTTTGACAATTAGCAGAGACAGGCAGGGTTGCCATGAAATGCCTTCAAAATTGGCTCTGTGTGCTGCAAGCAGGCCATGAAAAACCCTTTGTCTCGCTGCAATTTAGGTAGGCCCCTACCCAAAGTAAGTGAAAGCTAAACCATACTAGCTTAGTTCTTTTCACTTAGGGTTAAGCTACCCAGCTTATCTGCTACTGACTAGGCATGTCTATACATGCACTTTAAAGTTCAGTAGCCTATACAGCACTTGAGCATTGTGGCTGTAACAATATGTATGGATCCCAGAGGCAAAGCCAACAGCAGCAGAAAGGAGGAATCTGAAGGAGAAACAGAACATGAAGGGGAGGAGACAGGAAGAGGAGGAGAGTTAGGCAGTCTGGGGCAGAACAGCAGGCCCTGTAACAGCTCTGTAAGTAACTGCTATAATAAAGACATTGTTTATATTAAGTAGGGAGCTGCTTCTTGATTACCCACACAGGGTGACATGAAACATGGTGGCAGCAGAAAGTTTGTGAGGAAGCCCAAGAGAAAAGAGCGAGACCTGGGCCCCAGCAGTGATTCAAACAGATTGCAAGAAGCATGGAGGAACTGAAACCCCCTGGACAGCTGGATTTCAACACGCAGAGCCTGGCACAGGCATGGAAACAATGGAAGCAAGAATTCAATCTGTATACAGAGTTAACCATGGCTGATAAAGAAGAGAAAATGAAGGTAAAGGTGTTTTACTATCTAGTGGGGGAAAAGGGCTGTGAAGTGAGTGCGACTCTGATACCAGGGGACCCCGACACACTAGAACAGTTAATAAAAGCATTTGATGCATACTGTGACCCCAGGAAAAAATGAGACTGTAGAGAGAGATCAGTTTTTCACCCAAAACCAAGAGGAAGAAGAAGAAATAGAGACCTATATCACAGCACTGAAAACTCTGGCATCCTCATGCAACTTCGGAAACATAAAAGACTCCCTAATCAGGGATAGGATTGTGTATGGCACATGGGACTCTGTCCGGAGGGAGAGACTACTAAGAGAGGTAGATCTAACCCTGGAAAAGTGTCACCAAATTGCAAGGGCAGCAGAATTGTCTAAACAGAGTATCAAAATGATATCAACAGCCACATGTACAGAGCAGGTTCACAGGCTCAACCTAAGGAACTCTGGAAAGCAGGAACCTGACAGGCCAACTGCAAATGCCAGCAGTATGGTTCAGTGCATGTACTGTGGGAAGCTACATGAAAGGCGGAAGGACAAATGCCCAGCCTATGGAAAAGAGTGCAAAAGAAATGTGGAAAAACGAATCATTTCAGAGGTCAGTGTTGTAGCCACCCAAATAGGAAAAAACAAACCAGGCCACGCAGTGATAAGAGATCAGGAGACTACAGATGAGGAGGAAGCTTTCAGTGTAAATTTGACAGATTCACAGGATATACACATTACAGAAAACAGTGGGCAATAACTCAGCCATATTTGCACCTATGATGCTAGAGTAAAGACCTACAAGATTCCAGGGGGATTATGGAGCCACTTGCAATGTCCTTCCTGTGGATCTATTGAGTAGCAGCATCATAATGGAAAAATGTCACCAAGTCCTGTTAATGTATAACAAAACAACTGTGAGGATACTGGGGAAGTGCCGGCTGACTATAATAAATCCACGCAACAAGAAACAGTACCATCTGGAATTTATAGTGATTGACAGGGCAGACACCCATCCACTGCTGGGCAGCCAGGCAGCACAGGCCATGGATTTAATTACAGTGCAACACCACAACATCCTCCAGGTCACAGAAGAGCAAGAATGGTCATTAGGTTCACTACCTAACATTCTGTTAAGATATGAAGACATATTCCAGGGCACTGGACTCCTTGAAGGCAAACTGAAGTTAGAAATAGATCCACAGGTGCAACCAATACGACTACCAAAACACAGAGTTCTGCTAGCCCTGCTGGAGCCACTGAAGAAAGAATTGACAAGCCTGCAGAAAAAAGGCATCATCACGCCAGTTGAAAAAACACTGACTGGATCAGCAGCCTAGTAGTAGTAAGGAAGCCATCAGGCAAAATGAGAATCTGCATTGATCTGAAACCACTTAACAGGGCACTCAAAAGAAGCCACTACCCACTGCCAACAATTGAGGATGTACTACCTGACCTGTAAAAGTGTTCACAGTTTGTAATGTCAAGAATGGATTTTGGCATGTGGAGCTAGATGAATCTTCCAGCCACCTGCCAAAGGGTGTACTAAACGTTGTCATGGGGATCAGTCCAGCTCCAGAAGTTTTCAAGCAGAAACTGAACCAGGAGCTGGAAGGTCTTCTAGGCATCAAGATTGTGACTGATGATATTCTTGTCATAGGAGAAAGGGATGATAAGGAAGAGGCGATCCATGACCATGACGCCAAACTGCAACAACTCCTTAACAGATGCTGGAAGAGGAACATTAAACTGAATGCTGACAAAATACAGCTGAGAAGAACAGAAATACCCTACATTGGACATCTGCTGACTTCGGAAGGACTATGGGCAGACCCAGAGAAGGTGAGAGCCTTTATGGGAGATGCCTAGGTGTAACACGGGGGCCTTCTGGGGGTGATTTGCCTTTGGCCTGCCCATCTGTTTCTGGACAACCGCCCACCTTCTTTCCTGCCATGCCTCGCTGTTAATAAATTAATTATCTTAATTAGGCGGGAGGCTGCCCATTTCTTGCCCCAATGCCAGGGGGCGCTATATGTGGCTGCGTTCCTCCCCTACACCACAGCCCAAGCCTTGCAGATGGTATTTATACATTTCTTATTATGTTGGGGGTCTCAGCTGCTGTGGGCTTACCCCTTCTCTCTCTCTAGCTAGGCCTGTCAGCCAAAAACCCCCCACTAATCAGGGCTTGACTCCAAGGCTGTAGCTCTCAAAACTCACTCGGGCTCCTGCGCCCTCTCTGGCGCTGGGGTCTGCTCTGCCCCCTCCTCCCCAAATACTGCGCCCTCTCAGGCACTGGGGTCCGCTTATCCCTGGATACTGTGCCCACACTGGCACTGGGGTTCCCACACTGCAGTGGGGCCCCAGTGAGGCCTCCTTCTTCCCCAAATAGCCTCAGCCCAATCCTCTGGTTATTAACATCCAATGCAAACCATAGGCTTCTATGGCCATATAATGGAAAAATAATAATAAAGAAATAAGAGAGGTAATACCCTGCTTACTTTAGATGATCATGCTTCTGGCTCACAGCGTGGTGTATTTTTCTGAAAGAGGCTGCAGCCGCAGCACCATGGTCATTGGGAAGTCCCCCTCTCTGCTGCCTCTCTGGCCTTCTCCGCTCGCCATTTATAGGGTTCTGGCCTTCCCCTTCCTGTCACCTGACCAGCTGGCAGGGCTTGAGCCTGAACCCCTACTTGACCGGCTGGCTGTGACTGGAAGGTTCTGGATTTAAAGGGACCACCCTGTCTCTTGGTAACAGGGCTAGGGTTCCCTGTTATACTAGACCACAAGATGTTAAAGGAGTCCAGTGCCTTATTAGAATGGTTAACTATCTGTCCAAATGTTGTGCACTTGTGAGCTACTCAGGTTGCTAACACACAATGATGCAGCCTGGGAATGGGCACAAACCCAAGAGGAGGCATTCAAAATAGTTAAGAAACTCATCAGTGAGGCCCCAACACTGAAGTACTACACCACAGCTGAGCAACTAGTACTACAGTGTGATGCGTCAGAAGGAGGTCTGGGGGCAGAACTGATGCAGAACCAGCAGCCCATAGCTTTTGCTAGTAGAGCAGTGACTGAAACCGAAAGGAGATGCACACAGATAGAAAAGGAGTTACTATCAGTATTGTTTGGACTGGAATGGTTCCATCAGTTCACTTTTGGACGTGCAAAAGTGTAGATATGCAATCAGACCACAAACCATTCGAGATCATAATGAAAAAACCCTTGCAGAGTGCTTTTAAGAGACTTCAATGCATGCTGCTGAGACTCCAGGCCTATGATGTGAATATAAAATACTACCAAGGGAAGTCCCTGCAAGTGGCAGATACACTAAATAGAGCATACCTTCCAGAGTGCAGCACAGATGGATCTGTAGAACAGGAGATAGAGTCCATTAGCATGGTACAAGACTTATCCATCTCCAAAAGCAGTCTCAAAGCAATACAACAGAGTATGGAACAGGATGGTGTGCTACAAGCAGTTAAAAAAACCATCCTAGAGGGTTGGCCACAGCACAAGGCACAAGTACCACCAGAAGTTGTCACATACTACCAATGGAGGGATGAACTATATACACAGGATGGAATTCTGTTCAAGGGAGACAGGGTAGTGATCCCAGCAGCTCTGCGGCAAGACATCATGAACCGACTCCATGCTTCCCATATGGGAATAGAGTCATACCCGAGGAGAGCACGGGAGTGCATCTACTGGCCAGGCATGAATGCCCACTTGAGAACATACATGGAGCAGGGTGAGGTGTACAAGGAATGCAGTGACAAACAGCAAAGAGACATTGAACCATCATGACATCCCCTCTTGGCCCTGGGAGAAGGTAGGGACTGACTTGTTCAATCTTAATGACAGAAACTATATGGTCACTGTACACTACTACTCCAGTTTTTGGGAGGTGGATTACCTTGAAGACACTTGGGTAAGAACAGGGATCAGGAAGCTGAAGGCTCATTTTGCACAGCATGGGATACCTGACACTTTGTTCTCAGACAATGGCCCACAGTACACCTCAAGAGAATTCAAACAGTTCTGCACTAAATAGGAATTCCAGCACAAGACATCATCCCCTGGCTACCCACAAAGCAATGGGAAGGCTGAATCAGTGGTGAAGACAGCTAAGAGACTCTTGCTGAAGGCAAATAAGACTGCAGGGAATCCCTGTCTGGCTCTATTGGACCATCGCAACACACCATCCCAAGGAATGGACAGTAGCCCCTGCCCAAAGCTTAATGGGCCAGAGAACTAAGACATTACTCCCCATGAGAGACTGTTTGCTACAACCCCAGGGGCAAGGGGGCAACAGTACATGGAAGCAGCTAAAAAAGCAGCAGTCTCAGCAAGTATCACAGCATAACAAAGGAGCCAGGGACCTGAGGCCACTGTGCAGAGGGGAAAAGGTCTGGGTACTACCAGTAAGTCCACATGTGAAAGAATGGCAAAAGGCCACCGTTGAGGGTACAGTGGGAGATAGTGGACAGCAACTGAGATGTAATGAGAAGCAGCTGTGAAGTGCTGGCAGAGTGGAAATACAAGTGAGCAGAAGATGCCAGGATCAGAACCAAGACAGCTTTGACAACTGGTCAGTCATCAGTGAGCCCCAGATTGTGGAGTCCACGGACTCCCCAAAGGAAAGAGATACACAAGCAGAGTCCAGCCCTCAAAACAAAGACATGGGCAAAACAGAAACAGGCGTAGCACCCAGAAAAATCAACCAAACAAGTGGGAGGCTGGTACAACTACCAGCATACCTGGATGACTGAGCCCTAAAGAACACAGCAGACCAGTGGTAAAGGCTCGGTCTCCATGGTGGGCTAGGTGCTAGCAATCTCTGGCCCAGCCAGGGGAATAAGTTAATCATCTGCTTTGAACTGTTGAAAGGAAAATGTAACAATATGTATGGATCTCAGAGGCAAAACCAGCAACAGTAGAAAGGAGGAATCTGAAGGAGGAATGAGACATGAAGGGGAGGAGACAGGAAAAGGAGGAGAGTTAGGCCGTCTGGGGCAGAACAGCAGACCTTATAACAGCTCTGTAAGTAACTGCAATAATAAAGACATTGTTTATATTAAGCAGGGAGCTGCTCCTTGATTACCCATACAGGTCACATGAAACAGTGGCAAAAACCATGCTAATATGCTAATGCACAGTAAAATAGGCTGCTGTGTATTAAGCGTCACTTAAAAACCATGAGCATTTGTTACTGAACACTAAGGCAGTCTAATGCGCATTTCTTTAGTACTTCACATTGGAGATACTAAATTTAATGCATATTAAAAAAAAGTGCTTTAATGCATGTGTAGATACACCCACTGTTAGGGAAAAACATGCAAAAATAATTACAGAGCACACCTGATGCATGGTCAAATCCTGCCCCCGGTCTTTTATCTCACTTGTAATTGCTTGTATCTTCACATTTTTAGGCCTGCCTTGCAGTTATCCCAACACTGCTCACCTTATGCCTGCTTAAATCTTCTTCTGGCATCTCAGCATGCAAATTGCAGCTACTTAGTTACACCGACATGTAATTTGATCTGATTCCCTAACACATCACTTAAGTCAATTTAAGAAGAGCAAATGGCATCTGAGTGCAAAGGAATCTGAGCATAAGAAAATCTACATTTGGCTGACTGTCTGACAGAATGGGGAAACAATGAGGAAAGAGCCTGTGGCATTGTTTGAGAAATGAAGCAGGTGGTGGTTCTTGCTGATGGTTGAGCAACTGTTTAATTGAATTGGGCACATTTTAAAATGGACATTCAAGAATGTGGTTCACCAATTGGAGACGGTTCTTAGCTAGCTAGAATATTAATGTTAATGATGAATCCCCTGTACTGTATGGTACATTCTTGTAACTGGGAATTTATGAACTTCCTATTCTGGGAAACATGTCTGCACCACAAATCTATGGACTACAATACTGTTTATGAAACAGTGAATCCTAGAAATAAATTTAAGTAGCATAGCGTAGTGAAAGTTTGTCATCTAAATTTTCGCATGGCATGATGCAACACCTGATTGTAGACAATTAGTTACATGTTTTGACTTGCAAATAATTCAGTAAAGTGGCTTGAGCTTAATGTGGACTTTGCTATCCCTTTTTCAGAAGGAAAAAATAAATCTAATTTTGGAACCAGTATTTTGCTGGAATTGAAATTATAATCTGTGCTTAACCTAACTGTTTTGTAAGTGAATGTTTCCTGTTTTGTTGAAATTATTCAGATGTGGTTTCAAATAGATTGCACATTTGTGTGTCCTGCCACATACTGATATCCTAGAATTAATATAGCTTATTTAGTTTTCTCAAATAAAATTATGATATTTTTATTACACATAGTTTTCCTTGTTGTGTTTTCCTACCTATTTGTTCATGTAAAACTATTCTTGCTTACAGTAGGTCGTGTCTGGCAGCAAATGAGCTGCTGCAGGGAAGCTGCCAGAGCACATAGGCGGCTCCTCTGCATCAGCTGTGCTAGCTGGGCATAAAGTGCACTCTGGGTATAAGCACATGCACCTTCTGCTGGCTCCTGGAAGTCAACAGAAGCTGCCTGCAGTCTGAGCTGATTTTATTCTCTGCCTGCCGAAAGAAACAGTTTTGCCTCCATAGGAGACCCGTGAATGTGAACACATTTACAGAATTCTTCCAGAAAAAACGATGTAGTGCAGATCAGGCCTTAGTAACTTAGTCAGAGACATATCCCTATGCCTTTACTTAGATTGAGTTTTGTGTTATTAAAAAACTGAATGCCCCTTTCATTTTCCTTGTAGACTGAGGTATTCTTGGTACATGTAATGGTGGCAGAATCTAGTCCTTGCTCAACATTTATTAGTGTTGGTAGGTAAAGAAGGTCTCTCCCTGATAAAATAATAATGGATTTGCCCAACTACATATATCTGGTAGCATTACGTTTTCCATATGCATTTTTAGCTATGGTAAATAATTAAAGCTCTCCCAAAGAAAGATATGAACAATGAGGTTTTTGTTTAATCTGTTCTTAAAGTTGAGGCTTGTTTATTTTACAGGTAAATAAAACCTGTTAGGTAGGTTAGAGTGGATGTTACCACGGTGTGAGTTATAGGAACTTGCGCTACTTTTCCAATGGTTTCAGTACTTACCAAGATCCTTGCTATCAGTGAGCAAGCAGTAGGTTTAGACTTCTCTGGGACAAGGAATCTCACTGGTTGAGGAGTAAGAATGTATTCCAGGATCTAGAACAAGCTTGCTCATGTCAGATCTTTAACTGGAATAGTTCAGCTTTAAAGATATACTGAAGTCAGCAGAGTTATGCTTATTTACACCAGGTGACTATTTGTGTTGTATGCTTCTCTGAGTTACAGAAAGAGTAGGAAACAGGAACCAGCAAACTCTTTCAGCTTCTGAGACTTTAACATGGCACTAGGAAGCTAACTTGCAGGTGATGACTGGAAAGCGGTGTATTTATAGCCTAACCTGATTGCTTGCTTGTTTGCTTAAGGGCAATTTGTATGAGTGAAGGTTACAAGATCAGGCTTAATTTGTTAGATAAGTATGTTACCTGTGCTCGTTTCCTATTGACTGTCCAGCAAGCATAGTGATGCCCAGGTTTAGTAAACACAGATGAGTAAGAACAACTGAAAAACAGGTTTTATTTGTAGTGCAGTAGGCAAGCCTCTGTAGTCCTTTAGTCTCTCTACTAGCTAGGTTGCAGCTGTCTCAGGGACCATCTCTCAGTTCTCAACTCTCTCAGTCTCCTATTAGGGCACATCTGTATATTTTAATTTTTATCACTACATCTTCCTTCTTAACAAAAATCAGTTAATACAAAAACACTGCCAGGAGTGACTAGGAATAATGGTCACAAGCTGGGAGAGGGTAGATTTAGGCTAGATATCAGGAAGTGCTGCTTCATGGTCGGGGTGGCTAGGATCTGGAACCAACTTCCAAGAGAAGTGGTGTTGGCTCCTACCCTTGGGGTCTTTAAGAGGAGGTTAGATGTACACTTTGCTGGTGTTGTTTGACCCCAGTACTCTTTCCTGCCATGGCAGGGGGTCAGACTCGATGAACTGCTCGGGTCCCTTCCGACCCTAGGAACTATGAAAAATCAATTAATACCTGTCTACAGAGGAGAGTTTACTAACATGTCACCAGTGAGTGAATCTTTACCATTTCCTTTCCTATTCCTCCTTTCCTGAAGCTCTTTTAACAAATCTCTGGGTGCATCTGCATGTGCAATTAATGCTACCTAGACTTACTGCAAAGTAAGCCAGCCCTGGGAAGGCATTTATATGTGTACCTTGTGGGCACACCTACACATTCATTTATGTGTTTTTGCTAATGCTCATTAAATTTAGTACCTCTGGGCTCCTATACACGTGCAAGGAAGCTGCTCCGACACTGTAATTTCAGCATATTGGAGCAGACTTGATTAATTGAGTCTGCTGGAGCATGGTAATTATCGTGCTCCAGCAGACTCCAGCGTCACATATATCAGCATCCCCAAGATGAAAAATGGGAACAAGGAGCTTTAAACTAAAGCTCATTTGAGCTCCCCTGCCTCTTGGAGCACATCTATAAATATGAGGTACTAGAAAAAGGTGCATGAGCCCATTTTAATGTGCATTAGCAAAAGCACACAGGTTTTTTGTGACACTTTAATAAGCATTAAAATAGGCTAATATGCATTAAAGTGCACATTTAGATGCCGCCTTTGAGTCTTTCAGGATGTTTTAGTTTCTTCTCAGACTAATAAAGTATCAGATCCAGTTTCTGATTTGTTCTTGGTGGGAAGCTTTTCCGCCAAGGCCTGACTCTTAATACTGGGATCCAAGGAGTTGTACTTTTCACAACTGTGCTTTTGCACCTAGCACAAAGTACATCAGGTACAGCCTGCTGAGGCCAGTTTTCTTTTTCTGGATGACAGCGTTTGCATGTGTGTCCATAGGTACATTTCTTCCCTTAGGGACCTGGTTGCTGCTTGTTTTCTGGAACAATTATTACCAATAATTTCTATCACTGCAGAAGGACTTTCAGCCCTCTGTACTTAGGCCTCATATATATCACAGCCCATATCATCAGCAGTTCTTCAATACAAGGATGACAGTTTCCAGTAAACGAGGAGGTTATTGGTGAGTGTGGAGATAACTGAGGAGGCTGATATGAGATCCACACGATCAACTGCAGATGTGACAGATAGTTCTTGGAGGAAAAGTGTATCCTGGTGATGTTGGGTCATGGCTCTTTCTCTTTGATTCTCATCTATTTGCCTCCATGGTGAGACATGTTTGCTCAAAACAGTCTATGGCTTGTCATACATTACAGCACCATATGGGACAATTCAGGGCTTGCGTCTTCCAGGTATTGGTGTTAATATCGCATGTCTTTAGATTGGCTTTCAAGATGTCCTTGAATCTCTTATTTTGCCCACTTCTAGAGTAGTGACTATCCGTGAGTGGGCATATACAACCTGTTTTGGGTGCCAGTTGTCAGGCCAAAAAGTCCTGTCCAGTAGAGCTGGTGCCATATAAATGTGGCTTCAATGTGGGTGATATTTGCTTGAGGTAGAACACTGGTGTTCCTTCTTCTGTCCTTCCAACTGACATGGAAGATTTTCTGAAGGCACTGCTGATAGTACCATTCCAAGACTTTCATGTGTTTCGAATTCATCATCCAAGTTTCACACCCATACAACTGGGTAGGGATGACTACAGACTGGTAAACAAGAGGTTTGGTTTGGGTCCTGATGTCAAGATCACTGCAGATACGATTGCAAAGATGTCCAAAGGCAGCAGTGGCAGACTTTATCCAGTTCTGAATATCGTCATTTATGTTCACACTTTGGGAAAGGTGGCTGCCCGGGTAGGGGAAATGTTTAACATTCTCCAAGGACTGTCCTCTAATTGTAATATGTGAAAGAGCAGCTGGTTTATTTGGGTGGGTTGGTAAGATATCTTGCTTTTCATGAAGTTGACAGTGAATCCAAGCATTTCATATGCTCCACAGAAGCAGTTAAGAGTGACCTGAAGGTCTTTGATTAAGTTGGCACACATGAAAAAGACAGTCATCAGCACATTAAAGATCAGTAACTGAGGTTTGGGTTATCTTGGATGGAACACAACTGGTTGATGTTAAAGAGACCTATGTCCAGGCAACATTGTATGTTGGCTCCAGATAAAAATCTATCAACAACAAGATGTAGAATAACTGATATAGAAGGAAAAGAGTGTCCTTGCTTGACTCTAGTTCTAATAGTGAAGGGGTTGGTTTTCAAGCCATGTTGTCAAGAACAAGTCTGTCCTTTTTTCCAGTCGGTCATTAGACACCTGGATAGTCCCACGGCTAAAGCACAGAGTTGGTTGCAGCAATTTAATGCCTCATTAATACTTGTGCATGCAATCTGATATTATTTTGCTGCAGAAGCTTCTGCATACAGTTTGGGGAAATTCATTGTCTGAATGCTTTCTGCAAGGATTTCAGATGCTGTGTCATATTGGCAGAAATAAATGAAAAAATGTAGTGAAAATGGACCAAGAAAATTAAATCGGCAAACCAAATAATTGATTACTGGCACAGCTCTAACATATGCCTAGATTGTGGGAAAAGATTAAACTTCTGACTGCCAAAAGCTGAGAACTCAGTTAATTAGCTCTATATACACAGTTATAATTGCACTGAAAGTCTTCTTGGATTTCTTTTTGATGAAAAGCCTTATTAAGAGAACATTTTTAAATTGTCCATGATTGTCTATCATGCCTTCTGTAGCATTTTGAAAAATAGCTTTGATTTTTATGAGGTCTCTTTGATTTTATCTTGTGACTCTGTATGTTCTAAACTTTTAATTATGTTGCATTTTTATCTGAAGCTTCATTTTTATCTGAAGCTTTTTCATGCATTCCAGTTTTAAATGGAGGCAGCAGCAGAGTACAGAAGTGGGACTTGTTCTAGTGTGGGAAGTGGGACCTAATCCAGGCACAGTAAACGAGGAAACTTCTTGAAAAGATTCCTCTATGGATATTCAGAGCCTACCTTGCACTGTGTGGCCTTATCTCCTTATTAGAAATTATTGGGTGGAGGAGGAGTGAGAGTAGGAGAAATGTCTTTATTAGCCAAAGAACTAGATTTTGATGGCTGGAAATAGAACAGATGTTTGAGTCCAGCTTAGAAGTGTTTTGTTCCATGAAACTCAAGACAATAAGAGATTCTTTTTCTCTTCTGTGACCCCTTATGCCCATGAACCAGTATATAGAGGTCAGTATTGAGGAAGGCAAATTCCCCCAGTTCAAGAGAGATGTAGTTTATGTAATCTGCCCTATATTGCACTTCCGCATAGCCTTCAACAGCTGTAGGCCACAGGCGTGGTTAAGGACGGGTGAGAGGGAAATGGTGGCAGAAGGTAATTTATAAGGCGGCCAGGCTGGTGGTGGCAGTGGCAATCCCTTGATTTGAGGATGATCTCTACTATGGCTCATTGATAGGACTTAAGGTGACTTCAGAGTCCAATCCTTGAGCAGAAGTTGCAGGGAGAGTAGGCCATAAGCTAGGATTTCTCTCCTTTTCCTTTCTCCATTCCCTCTTCTCTGCTTCAAGAACAAGATACTTCACTTTGAAATGGGCTGGCAGTTGGTTGATTTTGCAGCACCATTGGATTTGGCTGGCAGCCAGCTCCTCCCAGCTCTTAATATTGACATCCATTTTCTTGAGGTACACCTGCAATATGCCCTTGTAGTATTTCCTCTGGCCACTGCAAGATCTCAGGCCATTACAAAACTAGGAGTAGAGCACTTGTTTTAGGAGTTGATTTGGGCATTCATACACAATGTACAGTCCAGTGAAGTTGGTGTTTGAGAATCACTGACTCAATGCTGGTAACCTTGACTTCAGCAAGGACGATGGCACTTGTAAGGTGATCTTCACATTTGATGTAGAAGGTTTTCTGGAGGCATCATTGGTGATACCTTCCCAGGCTCTTGAGATGACAATGGTAGGTCACCCACATTTTGTATCCATAGAGGAGAGGAGAGATGATGACTGCTTTGTAGACCTGGACTTTGGTGTCTTTCCAGAGATTGCAATGAATAAAGACACATTGAAGCAGTTTCCCAAAGGAGGCGTTTGCATACTGAATTCTGTGCTGGATCTCTTCATCAATGTTCACTGTCTGAGAGAAGTAGCTACTGAGGTAGGGGAAGTGCTCAACTACAGGTTTATTCCCTCAATAGTAATTTGGGCGGGGGGAGGAGGTCACATTCATGACTTGGGGAGGCTGATAGAGCATGTTAGTCTTCTTGATGTTGAGAGAGGGGCCCAGTGATTGGTAGGCTTCTCCAAAAAGATCCAATGTATCTGGACGTTTTTCTCAGTGTGTGCAAGGATGGCACAGCTGTTGGCAAACTGAAGGTCAAGGATGGTTGTTCTGAGTACTTTGGTCTTTGACCAAAAACATCCCAGATTGACCAGTTTTCTATCCATTTGGTATTTTATGTCAATTCCAGCAGAAGAGTGGTCCTTAATGAGAACCAAGATAACTGTTGAAAAAATAGAGAACAGAGTTAAGGCAATGGCATGTCCTTGCCTCATGCCAGTTCAGATGACAAATGGATCTGTTTCCAATCTGCTATATGGGATGGCTGCAGTCATTTGATTGGGAAGAAGCCTCAGGACCTTGATGTACTTTTCAGGACATCCAAATCTGGCCAGTACTTTTCACAAGGCTTTGCGATTGATGGAATTAAAGGCCTCAGTGCAGTCAATGAAAGCCATATACAGGTTCTCATCATAGAATCATACAAAATTAGGGCTGGAAGGGACCTCGGGAGGCCATTTAATCCAACCCTCTGCTCAAAGCACAACCATCCCAAACTAGATCATTCCATCCAGGGCTTTAACAAGTGGGGCCTTAAAAACCTCCAAGGATGGAGATTCTACCACCTCTCCGGGTAACCTGGTCCCATAGGTGACTGGTGCCTCCCGAGTCCGGGGTGGGGTACCAGATAGCTGATGGGGAGGGGGGTCCTCCAGCCGCTAATCACCAACCAGGGGAGAGTCCCTCAGGCTCCCTTCAGAAGTCACGTGCCCCAGCCCCCTAACCAGTTTTATTGCCCCCTGTGCAAAGCAGGGCCATCCCCAACTAGATTATCCCAGGCAAATCTTTGTTTAGGTGGGTCTTGGAAACCTCCAAGGATAGAGATTCCACAACCTCTCTGGGTAACCTGTTCCAGTCTTTTACTACCCTCCTAGTGAGAAAATTCTTCCTTATATCTAACCTAAACTTCCCTTGCTGCAACTTGAGACCATTGCTCCTTGTTCTGTCATCTGCCACCACTAGGTGTGTAGATGACACAGAAGTTAATGTAGACTGCCCGAAAATTTTAATGAGGCTTTTTTTTTGGTGTGATGCATTTTTGTTTGCATGAACAGTGCTTTCGAGTGAGTTAAGCCCCTGTGTGTCATTCCCCTCAGATTTCAGTAACAGGAATCAAATACCAATTTACCCCCTAGAATGTCTTTCCTAATTTATTACAGCAGGAGGCACATGTGAACTGCCCAGGTTCTCCAGTCCCTGCCCCCGGACTCTCACTGGGCAGTCCTGACACTCACTGGCAGTCTCCCCTGGGCACAGTCATGGTCACCCCAAAATCCTTGTCACTTGCACCCACCTATGCTCATTTGGTGTCATCTCTCTCCATCAGTACATGATCCCAAAGACCCGTCCCAATCCCAAACACAAGCTGCGTGAATCCTCCTTCCCATTCCTTTTCCTTCCCTTCCCATCCCACCATGCTATAAATATATGGGGTTGTGGTTTTTTTTCATTAACTATAGCTGCTTAATAACTGCTTTCTCATAAGAGTAGTGGGTGGTGGGTGTTTGTTGCCGCCCCATTGATAGGCGATTGCTGTCAGTGTTGTTGGTGGTAAGGTTGTCTGGCTTTTTTTGTTTGTTTGTTTTTTCTGGACTGGACTACATTTCCCAGCATGCCCAAGTTCATTGGTCTTTGTACAGTTTGCAATGGGGGCTCCCATTGGAACCCTCCAGTTTCCTGCCCAGGTACACCATCAATCTGTTTGTGTAGTGCCACATATGGCTTTTGGAGGTGTGTTGTGAATTGTTTTATAAATTTTTTTTGGAATATTTTTCAAAATGTGGCTTGCTGTTTGGCTTTTTTCCCCCTCCCTGTGGGGCTCTTTCACATGTGGGTGATGGTGCATAATGCCCCCCTCCCCTTAAACACTCACAGTCTGAAAGCAGCAAACCCCTAGCCCAGTCCAGATTGCCTCCCCCTTCCCCTGACCATCCTCCCTTCTGCCCCCCATCTGCAATACTGTATGCCCCTATAGACAGAGATTTAAAGTGTAAAAAAAGAATGTATTTTTATTTTAGAACAAAGCACTCCTGGGGTTGTTATCAGCAATATATCCTGCCAGATAATCACACACAAGGGCCGCCCAACCAGCCTCTCCTTGAGGATATCTCCTCAGTCCCTGTGCTGCTGCCCCACAACTCTATTGTCTGGTCACTGCCTGTTGCACTTCTTCTTCCCACAAGTCCTTGAAAACCTCTCTGTGGCTGTCAGATACTGTGCAACAAGCAGGCTACCAGAATAAAGCTCAGTAGATTTTATTGGTCCATCCTGAGCTGGCACGTAAGCACCCTCCATTGTCCTTTCAGTTGGCCAAACACACATTCCACGGTCATCCTGTAACTGCTGAGGCAGTAGTTGAAAGCCAGCTTCTGTGGGTCAGTAACACTCCCTCCATAAGGCTTCATAAGCTAGGGCTTTACAGGGTAGGTTCAGACTCTTTGCTTCTCTTCACTTTGTGAGCAAAAATAACTATATACAATATTAAAATGTAAAAAAAAAAAAAAAAGTTTTTTTTCAGTTCACTATCCACTGTTCACTATCCACCCTTCACTGGCCTGTGGGCTCGTCCCTGGCGAGTTCTGCCCACAAATTTTCTGTGAGGAGGGAGGAAAAAGGAAGAAGATAAAGAGGAGGGGGGCTTGTCGCACAGTTAAAAAATATGGACTTTTGCAATGCGGCCCCCCACCCCACACACACACATACATGAACGCACATGCATGCGCACAAGCTCAGTGGGACATATTACCTAAATAACACCCAGGATGCTGCGTACCCTGGGTGTCAGGTCTGGCAGGCAACGTCATGCTGCCCTTCGACTCATGGCTCTGGAGTGGGATGTGATGATGAAGTTTAGGTTGCAGTATTGAAGGAAGTCATGTAACCACTCACTCCCTCCCCTCCAAAGTTTCAGACTACTTGCAGAAAACTTACCATTATCGCTGCCGCTGCCACTGCCATCGGGAGCCATGGCCACTGCACTGGCAGAAAACGAGGGGTACAGGGCTCGCAGCAGGTAGAGAGTACTGAGGGGGCTGGAGGACAGGAGGGTACACGGGTGGGGGGAGGACACAGACAATAGGTGGCAGGGGGGCACCAACAATTAAGAGGGGGTAGAAAATGATGCTATAGCTCTCCCCCATTCTTTCAATAATAAAAATAAGAATAAAATAAGAATAAATTGTTGGACTGGTCAACCAAACAAACACGTCCTGACCTGACTGCAGAGGAAGGAGGGGTGAGGAGTGAAGGAGGATAAAAAAGAATGCACAGCTCCACCTACTGGCTGGAGGCTGGAATGCAGCGGCCCCACGTGGCAAAGGGGATTGATTAATTACAAGTCTTTGGAGTCTCTGGCTGTTTGCATGAACAAAATCCACAGTTGGAGCAGCATAACAGGAACGTGACGCAATTTAAAACATCTCTGAGTAGTGTTAGTAGTTTAAGACGCTAAATGGACTTTAAAGTGGTGGGAAATCCTGGGTTGTGCAAACACAAATGCAGTTGCATTGACATAAATGGGAAATTTAGTTTTGTCTACACACGCCCACTGAGAACATTCTAGCTCCATCCTCTTTCGAACCTACCTTCAGGTAGTTGAAAGCTGCTATTAAATCCCCTCTCAGTCTTCTTTTCTCCAAACTAAATAAGCCCAGTTCCCTTAGCCTCTCCTCGTAAGTCATATGCCTCAGCCCCAAACCATTTTTGTTGCCCTCCGCTGGACTCTCCAATTTGTCCACATCCTTTCTGTAGTGGGGGGCCCAAAACTAAACACAGCACTCCACATGTGGCCTCACCAGTGCTCAATAGAGGGCAATAATCACTTCCCTTGATCTGCTGGCAACACATGTACCAATGCAGCCTAGTATGCTGTTAGCCTTCTTGGCAACAAGGGCACACTGTTGGCTCATATTCAAGTTGCCTTCTTGGCAACAAGGACCCACTGTAAGCTCTGGGTTCTTTTCTGCAGAGCTGCTGCCCAGACAGTCAGCCCCTAGCCTATACTGGTGCATGGGATTGCTCCGTCCTAAGTGCAGGACTTTGCACTTGTCCTTGTTGAACCTCCTGAGATTTCTTTTGGCCCAATCCTCCAATTTGTCTATGTTGCACTGAATCCTAGCCCTACCCTGCCAGCATATTTACTACTCCCCCCAGATTGGTGTCATCTTCAGACTTGCTGAGGGTGAACTCTGTGCCATCTTCCAGGTCGTTGATTAAGACATTGACCAAAACTAGCCCCAGAACTGACCCCTGGCGTACTCCCTAGATACCAACTGCCATTAGACATTGAGCCATTGATTACTACCCTCTGAGCCTGATGCTCTAGCCAGTTGTCTATCCATCTTATAGTTCCTTCATCCAGCCCATACTTCTTTAGCTTGCCTGTGAGAATGTTGTGGGAGACTGTATCAAAAGCTTTGCTGAAATCAACATATACTACATCCATTGGTCTCCCCGTGTCCACAGAGCCAGTCATCTCATTGTAGAAGGCAATCAGGTTCGTCAGGCATGACTTGCCCTTGCTGACTGTTCCTTATCACCTTCTTCTCCTCCAAGTGCGTAGAAATGGATTCTTTGAGGATCTGCTCCAGGGACTGAGATGAGACTGACTGGTCTGTAGTTCCCTGGATCCTCCTTTTTCTCATATAGGCACTACGTTTGCCCTTTTCCAGTCATCCGGGACCTCTCCTGATTGCCATGAATTTTCAAAGATTATGGACAGTGATTCTGCAATCTCATCAGCCAATTCCCTCAGCACCCTTGGGTGCATCCCATCTGGCCCCATGACTGGCATTTCTAAATAGTCCCTAACCTGTTCTTTCACCACTGTTGGCTGCTCACCTCCTCCCCCAAACTGTGCTACCTGGTGCAGTAGTTTGGGAGCCTATCTTGCCTGCGAAGACTCAGGCAAAAATGGCATTGAGCACTTCAGCCTTTTTCTGCATCCTCTGTCACAACATTGCCTCCCCCATTCAGTAAGTGACCCACACTTTCCCTGATCCTCTTCTTGCTACCAACATACTTGTAGTTACCCTTCATATCCCTTGCTAGCTGCAACTCCAGTCATGCTTTGGTCTTCCTGACTTCATTCTTGCATGCCTGAGCAATGTCTTATACTCCTTCCTAGTTGTTTGTCCAAGTTTCCACTTCTTATAAGCTTCCTTTTTGTGATTTAGTTTACTGAAGAGGTCCCTGCTAAGCTAAGCTTATCTTCTGCCATACTTGTTAGTCTTCCTGCATATCGGGAAGGTTTGTTCCTGGACTTTAAAGAAGTACAGCCAGCTCTCCTGGATTCCTCTCTTCCTCAGACTGGCTTCCCAAGGGATTCAGGAACATGAATTCCCCGAGCAAGTCAAAGTCGGTTTTTTGAAGTCCAAAGTCTATACTCTGCTGCTCTCCTTCCTTCCTTTCCTCAGGATCCTGAACTGAATCATCTTGTGGTCACTGCTGCCCAAGTTGTCATCCATTACTACATTCCCCATCAATTCTTCCCTGTTTGTGATGTGACCATCTGGTCAAGAGCACGGCCCCTTGTTGGCCTTTCCAGTACTTGCACCAGAAAGTTGTCCCCAGTACTCTCCAAAAACTTCCTGTGCACCTGTGAATCACCTGTGCTCTGCTGCATTGCCCTCCCAGTAGATGTCAGTGTAATTGAAGTTCCCCATGAGGAGAGGTTCCAGACAAACCACAGTCCAACCCCAGCTCCTCAATGGTAGATCAGATGGAAGAAGGCTGCAGCAAGATGGAGATCTTCTGTCATCGAGGGTTCTCCCTTGCCACTGGGCTCAGATCTCCACCTTGTCAAGATGGTGGTTGCTGTTTCCATGCATCAGCTTCTTCGCATAAAACAATCACATGCAGACTTCTACCACAGTAAACAACACACTGTCCTGTACCATCCTCCAAGAGCCCTGTGGCTATGGAACAGTCGTGATGGAGAAAGGATTAGTGAATGGTGGTGAGTGGTGGTGTTTTCAATGCTGTGAAAAATAGAGAAAGGCCTTGTCTCCACTGGAAAGGGTTTATCAGTACAGATGTGCTATAG
>NW_017729022.1:97961312-97969943 GCF_001723915.1 Gavialis gangeticus | reverse complement strand
TGGGGCAGGGCAGGGCTGGGGGGTCCAATCGGGGGCATTGGGCTGGGGTCCTGGTTCTGGGCCTGTGGGGGTAGGAGGGTCAGGTTTGAGCTTTGCTGTGTTGCATGTGGGGGGATCTAGAGCAGCACACACGTGTGTGTATTCATAGGTGTGTCTGCCAGTGAGATACAGATGCTGGGGTTGTGTGAGTGGTGGTGTTTTCAATGCTGTGAAAAATAGAGAAAGGCCTTGTCTCCACTGGAAAGGGTTTATCAGTACAGATGTGCTATAGATTTCCTAAAAAAACCTCCTAGGGGAGATGCAGCTTATTCTAGCATGTATATCATTTGCCAGTATAACATCAGTTCCCAGAACAATATGAGCTAGATCGGCAAAAGGGTCTTTTGCTGGCTTTAGTAATAAGTTAGACAAGGATTTTTGGGGTATGGTTTGGATAAGGGTGATCCTGCCTGAGCCAGGGTGTTGGACTAGCTGACCTCTGGAGGTCCCTTTCAGCCGTACTTTTTTGTGATACTATAAGTGCATGTATATTAAGGCTTTTTCTGGAATAGCTATGCTGAAAAAAAAAGTATTTGTTTCTGTCCTTCCCCAGACTCTCCTAACAGAGGTATGCTGGCAACAATTTAAGTGTAGGCCATGCCAAAGATATAATCCTTTCATGATGAGCATATTGTAAGGCAGGGTTTGGCAATTTACGAGCCACAGGCTGTATCTGGCCCATTAATCCATTGGATCTGGCCTGCAGATGTGAGATTTCAGTGGCATTTAGTGGATGTGGGCTTTAGCTGTGGACACTTTTCCTCTTATCCAAAGGGAATCATTCTGACCTGCAGGTTGTCTGCTTTCTCTGCATGTGCAATTGCTCATTTTACAAGATTAAAATGGCAACCATGGCAGGGGGCGGGGGCTTGTTTGTTTTGGTTTGGGCTTTTGGGAGGGGGGTCCAGTTTGGAAACTGGGCCATGAGGTAAATTTTGCTTTTTTTCTCTGGCACTGAAATTGGAGCAGTTCTGTGGGACATCAGTGGGAAACAAATTTTAGGAGGCTGTGAAAGGAACACTTACTTCCTGTATAGGTTAAAGCCCATGTCAGTGAAGGTTTCCCATGCAGTCAGTTATGAGAATCAGTTGGGTCTTAGGATCAGAGGATCTAAGAGGATATATAATAATTCTTTCTTTATCCCATAAAAGGGCCCAGGGAAGCTATGGAAACTACTTGAACATGTAGCAATAGAGTAGCTTCCACAGATCAGCTCCACAACCTTGACCCTAAAGCATGCTCCTTTCCACTCTGCCTCTGAAGATTCCCCAGAAACCAGCTGAGTTACTTGATAAATCTATTTCCTGTTTAAGATCAGCTCAAAGTTCATTTCCAGGTCTAAACTTTCCCAGACTTCTGAAAAGTGAAGACCCAGGTGTTTTGTTCACCCCATTATAGACAGAGGCAATGGAATAAAAAGAGGGAACAGGGGACTGAAAGTAAGAAGTAGGGCTGAAAGGTGCTGGATAAGACATAGTTTGACTTAATTTATTTGGATTCTTTTTCACTGTGAGGCACCATGGCTGAGGAGAAATTGCTGCTTGGCATACAAGATGGCAATACTAAAGGAGGATAGCTCAGGAAGTTCATGTGCTCTTTGGATAGCCTCCAGAGATGTTTAGCAACATGGGAACAGAAGCTGAGGCAGCGGGGTGTTGTGTGACAGTCAGCAACAGGGGGATCAGAGAGACAGATGGTACAGCGAGAGGAGAAAAGGTTTGAAAAATAAAGAGAGAAGAAAATAGAAATATTGGTGAGTAGTTGTTGAGGAAATCATCACCTGGAGATGCACCTGGGTCATCCCTTGGACTGCCAGGGGCAGATACTGCAATTGATAGCATGCCAGGGGATCAGTGTGCCAACACAGTCCCACTGAAATGGTTGCTTGATATGGATGTAACAGCTTGCTTACTTGCTTGCATGCTGTTTGCCAGTCAGGACCCAGATCTTGCAGTCAATATTCCTTGATATCACCCTGGAAAAATCACATTTAACAGTTCCTCAGGCACCACAGGATATAGCAGCATATCTTGCAAAGTTGGACACAAGTATATAATTTGCTTCATCAGCGGGGTCACTTAATTAAGTTGTCTTGCAGGGAGCTGATTTAAACTTATATTAATAGTGAATGGAAATGACTCTTGCTTAATCATAAGAGTCTTTAATATAAATTCCATTTAACAGAGGTGTGCTTGATGGGCAGCAAATGGTAAGAGATATTTAACCGTCAAGGTATGAAATTCTTGTGTTCCCTCTTTCAGTGAAGAAATGGTGAATTTAGCTAACTTAGACTCAGTTTCTCCATCGTAAAACAGAGGTAATAATATTTCCATTCTGGACAATTCTTTATGATTCTTGACTGTTGTGTTAGGTAAGCACAGATATTATTCCAGTGGGTATATATTTGTAACTTGGATTCTTCCTTGTGGTATATTATACGTAGTTCTTAGAACAACCCTGAGTCATTTGAAGCAAGGTCATCTGAGTAGCCTAACCTCATAATCCAGTTTTCTACCAGGTTAGCAGGGTGGCAAAACAGACTGGCAGGGGTGAAAATGCTTGACAACCTTTGCAGCTGGCATCCAGTTTCAGGGCTCAGCTGCTAGTTATCTGGAAGATGAGAGGGACTGGGGGAGAGGGGTTGTTAGACTCAAGATGGAAAGGAAGAGACTGCATAGTCTAGCTTCTATTAGAAAATCTGTGCTTATTTGTGTTCTGAAAAAGCCTCTTGTACTTTGTTCTCTTGTTTGTGCCCTGGAGAAGGAAATCTTATAACAAACCCCAAAAACTATATCTGGGAAAGGGCAAAGAGATTCTTATTCTGGTGCATAGGGAGCAATATTCCCTGCAGACTGGGAAGCTCACCCTGCAGACAAGAAGTGACTGACTGTAACCCTGCAATCCCAACTGTAGCACGCAGCAGAGGATAACACTGAAGAAATAGCAAGCATTACCATCAGAAATTCTGAGCCAAATCCTACACTCTCTACTCAAACTGCTTCCATTATCTCCAGGGCAGCTTTGTTTAGTAAGGACTGTAAGATTTGCTCCATACAGTCTGTATTTTGGATATGTGTAGATGTTAAAGGGAAGCATCATTTTTTTCTTATGAAGAGTAGTAGCAGTATATATATATACAATAAAATAAAAAATCCTAAATAGCTACAGAAATGAAATCCTTGCCCATTCTCCTGTCAAACTTTGTTCCTAAAGATATTCACAGGGCTGACACCCTTCCTTTTAATATGTGCTTGCATTTCTACCCAAATATCTCCAGACAGATAATATACACACTGTAACTTTGAGTCAGCCTTTACAGATAGTGACTAAAAAATGCGACTTTTGGCACCTGTCTAATGTCTGGTCTGGCTTCAGGTAGAGCTGATGGTGGCACATAAAATAAAGAGAAATGTGAAATTCTTCCTGCCCAGTAGCTGTTTGCTTTGTCTGTAAGACTATAATAAATCATAAAGCTGTTGTCAAAGGTACTAACAGCAGTAAAGTTAAACATAAGGCAATGTTTTTTCTGTTATTTAGCTTAGCCTGTGTCTTTCCCAGACCTGAAGAGAAGCACTTTTTGTGCTCAAAAGCTGGTCCAACGTTTTTCCCAAAAATACTGGGAAATAAAAAAGATCACAAAAAGACCCTTGTCCTACTACAGGAGTGTCTGATTTCAGCAGCCAGGGGCTGCACATCTTCTCCTCCCCCCACCGCTCCCATGCACTTGCCTCTGCCTTGTGGACTTCTCTGTCATGTGGCCTCCCCCACCACATGGGTGCCCCCTCCTAAATGCCCCCCCCCCAGTTTCCATCACCACATGGGTTTCCATGCACCCTCCCTGCCAGCATATGGCCTCCCCTGTGCCCACCCCACCACATAATCTTCCCCACACTCCCTTGCTGTGTGGGCTTCCTTGTTCCTGTCCTCCCCCAACTGTGTGACTTTCTAGCAACCACCCTATGTGTGGCCCCCTGCCCTATGTGCTTTCTTGTACCACCTCGCCCCCCCCACAGCTTTTCTGTCTGTCCTGTTGCATGAGGCACCTGTAGCTCCTGCTGCCATGCAGGACTGAATGTGCTCTAACTTTTCCTAACAGGGGTGATGCATAGGGGGTGCATGCAGGTGCACCTGCACCCCCTATGGGCGGTCACCACTCACCATCCTGCCGTTGGCACTGCTGACGGCATATGAGGGCAGTCCATAATCACCCCTGGCCACCGCTGCCACTGACGGAGGTGTCTGCAGCTGATCGCCAACCAATGGTCAGCACTCGCTACCCCCTGCCACCAACAGTGCCGGCAGCATCTGCAGGAGCTCCCTGCTTACCGTGGCTGGGTTCCTGCCGCCACCGCTTCACTCCCGCTGGCGCAACAGGGCACCCCCAGCCACTGGGGGCACGTGCCATTCATATTTCCTAAGGTCCTGGGAATTTCATTTATCCTCGCTGTTTTGTGCAATTTAAGTTAGATAAGGATAATATTATTTAGCTGTCATAGGGAGATATTGTAAGAATGAATGAATTGACAGTACCGAAGTTCCTCAAAGATGAAAAGTGCTATTGAACTTTTAACCTGAAGAAAAATAAGACATGAGTTAGGATCTCACCTTGTACTTGGACATGGTAAGTCAGCTTATTGATAGCCACCCTGAAGCAGGGAAAGTGTGAGGGTTTTAAATCCAGCTATTACATACTGTTCTAGATTTACCCTGACAGAGTTATACTTGAAGCCAGTGGCACCAAACCTTTTTGGCGGTGGTGCCACAAATTAACACCCTGTGCCCTTCTTGAGTGCCACTCTGATCCGCTTTTCTTGCCCAATCTTGCTTTCTGCTCCCTGCCATGTGTTCCCTGTCAGATCTGCTGCTTTGCTTTCTGCTTACTGTCCTATCTACTATTGTGCTGCAGGTCCCCTCCCCAGTCTCTGTTACAGAGGCTGTCCCTTCTACTTGCAGTATGTGCACCACAGGTTGTCTACCTCTGCCTTAAGATGACAATTCATCTGTGTGGGGGGGCAGTTTGTGTGTTTTTTTTCAAATCTCTTCCACACATAAAAAAGTTCTGGAAGTAGTGGCTGAGCCCTGGAGAACAAGTGAGAGACGATAACTTGCCTCATTTTGCAGATCAGTTGAGTAACAGTCACAAGGTTGCAGAGGGTGTCTGGGTCACACTTTGACCCTCTGGGTAAAACCTACGGAAACCATCAGGACATGGATCAACTGACTGAGCCAGTGCCTGCACGTCTGGTAGAGTCTCCTAGGAAATATAAGCTTTACCACTTTAGTGCCAAATTCACTTTCTCTTATTAACAAAGCTAAATTCTTCCTGTATGCACACAGACAAAGAACTCAAACCCACGCACAAACATGCAAACAAACCTTAAGCTACTAATCTTATGAAGCTGCCAAGGAAGAAAGGGAGATTGTTTCTGTGATTCTGTTTCTAAATACTTGAGAGGTGTTTGGTTCTATAGCTTTGGAGATTATACAGGTACCTAAGTACAATCTATGAGAGCTCCAACTGTAGCACCAACACCAATTTAAATATCTGAGCTATGAAATCCTCCACTTAAATGGTAACAGTTAACAGAAATGTATCAGGCTTACATTTTTCAGGGTTTGGGTAGAGTCCCAGGCTTGAGGGTCTGCTGTTTGATTGGTGGAACTTGTCCACCAATCTGGAGACAGCAAAGGGAAGCAATACATGCACTTTTCTGAAGGGAGGGGGCAAGGAGCAGCTGGACTTGAATCAGAACTGAGCCAGCCAGGTCTGGAGAACTTTGGGGGGTGGAGCCCCTGAAGAGTATAAAAGGGGAGCTTGCTTGGCAGGCTGGGGAGAGATGATGAGGGACAGCAAGGAGAGAGGCGCTCCAGAGATGGCCGTCCTCAGGACCCCACCTGAGCTTCAGCGGTGCGCAGATCAGTGCATGGAGAATCTGCCCTGGGAGCAGCTCGCAGCTGCTCAGGCCTCACCCAGTGTGTGGGTTGGCATACGGAGAAACTGCCTTGGAAGAAGCTCACGGCTGCTCATGTTAGCCCCAGCCCTAGGCTAAGTGACCAGAGGCCTGCCGTGCAGCTCCACCTTTAACTAAAAGAGCCCTGGTGCCCAGAGCAGGACCTGGGAAAGGGGAGAACCCCCGGCGTGTGACCAGGGAATCAGAGCCTGCAAGGGCTTGGCTCCCGCCTTCGAGGAGAGCCAAAAGCACCACTGGGGAGAGGCTCTTGTGGGATCAGCCACCAGGAGATGAGCCTTGACTTCTCCAGAGAGGAAGCATGAGGTACTGGGGAAGCGGACCCTGCAGGGGGACTGACACGGGTGAGAAAGGTCTGCCACCTCACCCTCCATTGTGGCAGGGGCTTGTCCATGTCCCAGGTCCCTAAAGGGAGGGGCTTCAGGGAAACCCCACAGGGAGGTGCTGAGTGCACTTCCTATTTTGAGGTTGTCATTGTGTTACAGGCTATGTAGCTAAGGGTATTCTTTAAGGCGGTTTATATGGTTTACATGTTTTTATGCCTCAATGTGTTTATTGGTATTATTATTTATGAAGATTTAAAGAAATATTATTGCTAATTTACTTGGGTTATATAGGTTAATATCCCTATGTGTTAATTGTGTTGTATAGGTTGTAAGTTATTTGGTTCATTTTTGGTATTATATGTGAATTGTGGAATATTATATATAGTATTATATGTTAAGCCTTGTAAATATTCTATGTTTTATATTGTGTCTGTATTTATTCTTGTAATAAATTGTACATAGTAAGGTACTTGGTTTCAGCCTAGCTCTGTAGAGAGGGGAGGAAGCTGCTCAGCACCCTGCCTGACCACTACCACTGTCATTGAAGGACAGGGCACACCCCCCTGGGTGTACCTGGACTACAGAAACATAAATTTTGGTCTAAGTAGACACTTATATAAACTTCCTTGAGATTAGTCACTTTGTTAATTGCAATCAAGAAGAAAATATTATAGCTATTTTACTACCTCTTGGCTTTGCATGAAGCAAAATACATCAAATACAGCTTAGAACCTCGCATAGTCATCAGCCATGCTAGTCTATTATATTTTGAGCTGTGGCTTAGTGTAATGATGAAGTAGTTTCCTTAAATAGAAACTTGAAGAAAATGTGCCATTCTGAATGGGAGGTGAGGCATATGACATGTTAGAGTGACAGTATTTGGATCTTGGGGAACATTGGATTTGTAGCTGAATAAAAGGCTATAACCTGTGGCCTAGAAAAGCTGCTAACTACAAGGCAGAATGGTACGTTAAAAGTAACATTGTAAGACACTTAGGCAAGCATTTTCCCTAGAATATAGTACTGTTGTAAGATATATAGCTCACTGTGTAAGAAGAACAGGGTGCAGACCAATGGCTATCGTCAGGAGATAAAGCAGAAGCAAGACCTTGGAGATGGTGAAGAAATCAGCAAGAAAACGTGAGTGACCAAAAGAAGTGGAGATCAGGGTTTTAGGCATGTGCTCATAGCAAAACGACATGCAAATAAGTGAAATGCTTATGAAGTAAACAGTAAACAGAGGCAGAGCTTAAAATAGGAGGAAATAAGGGTGGAACAAAGGAGGGACAAAGGTGGAGTAAATGTTAATGAGCATAAACCAAGGTGTATAAATATGGAAAGAACTAATGTTCGTGGTAGCTCCCCGGTTTGTTGGAGCTGGCCCAAAGCTGTCTCCATTTTGAATAATGCTCTTGACAAGCAATGTGTGCAGGTGATGCGTGGTGGCATCGATCTGTTGTCTCCCTAGTCATTGGGTATCCCATGGAGTCGAGGTCTAACATGACACTCTTTGCAAAGGGTGCACTGGTTTAAATTAATCTTTTATAGAGCATCTCCAGAAAAGGCATTTGTCATGAGAACAGTTTTCTGTAACATTTTATTTCTGTTTTATGAACCAACATCCCAAGATCACTCAATAGACACTCGATAGTTCATCTCTCCTGTCTCAGTGATGCAGTTGCTTCATTAGTTTCCCTGTACCGTGAGTGACTGGTGCCTCCTGAATCTGGGGGGGCACCTGCAGAAGCCACTGATGGTGGCAGCCCTATCGGGGGGCACCAGCCCTACTGACAGCATCAGTGTCGGCTGTCGGGGGGGCACTGGCCCTGTCGGGGGGCCCGTGCACCTCCATGCACCCCGTACTAATCGCTTATTCCCTGCACAGTTCTTTTCTTGCCCTTCCAGTCAAATGAGTGGCACCCATGGGTGGTCTAGGGCTCTTATAAGTGGGGTAGGAACTTCTGAGTTAATGTTTTGGTAGATTAGATGTGTACAAATGGAACAAAAGTGAGACCACCAGGTTCCTTTTTCGCTTGGGACCTTAACTGAGACTTGAGGAAGGGATGACATAAGTTCAAAGCTAATAATGGAGTGATGGCTTGGAAGGCTAATCACTGGAAGTGAAACCTCAACAAAGATGAGTCTTTGGGGATCAAAGCTAGTGAAACATATACCTTAATCACCAATTCAGGGAGACCCCCAAAGGCAGAGTCCCCAGGTCCAACTGAGCTGAATTTAACAAGGTGGCAAAGGCTGCGCAAGGTGGCAAAGGCCTGTAGCAAGGCAGCAGCCCTAGA
>NW_017729022.1:97958650-97961301 GCF_001723915.1 Gavialis gangeticus | reverse complement strand
CCCTTCTGACCCTAGAAACTATGAAACTATGAAGAAGCAATGACTTTAAACTACAGTTCTGCATCCTTGAATCTGTGAAAGTCTCAAGTCTGGCCAAAGTCTGCTCTAGGACGCACAGTCCAAAATGGCCTTCTAGCAGTCAGTTGGATTGCTGGAATGCAGCAGCCTGTGGCTCAATCACTGGCCAATGTAAGAAAAACTGTTTAAAAAACTCTTTAAAAATACTTGGGTTTCCCAGGGGCAGCAGGTAGTATGGAGCTGGCTATGTCAGCTTTACAGCAAATGTTGATTCCAGGAAATCCCTACTGTCCTGTTAGGACAATTTTTCCCAACCTGGAGCAATGCAAAGGGGATGAGATATGGGTAAGGAGTTAGCACTCCGACCTGCACACTCAGATACCTCTGTATAGCTTATATCCTCCTGTGTATCACTCATGAATTTAGTGAACTGAGCCAAGGGAAGCTAAGCTGTTGTAAATATATGTTAAGAGGTGCTACAAGAGAAGAAAATAGGAGGGTGTTGGTTAAAGTGGGAGGTGGCCTGTGTTAACTTAGACCTTTCTGTTTGCTTTTCTTGCTCCATACCTCTCCTATCCCTCAGTATGCTTAGACACAGATCCACCTCTGAAATTGGCAGTTAGACTCTGCAGAATCACTAATTTAAGCCCTGGCAGGGTTGACATGTTCCTCTATAATTCCAAGGTAGAAACATGGAGTCCATGTAGTTTGCATAGAACTGTTTTAAATGAAACGGTCACACTAACAATCAATCTTGTTACAATTTTGGTTTCTCTCTGTCATAAGCCAAAACCTCCCCACCACCCCTGCCCTTCCCCAGTACTGTTTATCTGGCATGTAGCTTGGTTGATGGCTTCTCAAACCTGTGTACAATATGCTGGTTTGGCAGGTGTAGTATTGTATTAAAAAATACTTTTGGCTGAAAGGTACTCTCTGCACGTACCAGCCTCAACATCAGCTAATGCAAATTGATGCTGCATTGCCATCAGTGGAGCTAGGGTGATTTATAGGAACTAAGAATCTGGTCCATAGAACATTAGTATTAAAATTCACAACACTGCCTAGACTTCACTGTTTAAGGATTATTATCTGAGTTGCTTTATTTAATCTTGGAATATGAGACAGGCCTATAAGTAATTTAAAGAGGAGAGGACTTGAAGATCTGAAATATTTTTCTCTGTCTGCCAAACTGGAAGTTGACTTTACAATAAAACTATCCTAAACCATCTTTTTTTTCTTTATGTCATGTCTCTCTCTCAACCCCTAAAACTAGCCAGACATTTTTCTTAATATCCTCTTGTACAAGAATATGCTAAAAATTATTCTCTTGATCTGAAGGCTTTGCTTGCCATGTATCAAGTCCACAAACATACTTTTACAGCTAAGTTACAAATCCATGAAAAATAGATTTATCATCTATGTATAAAATAACTTGGTCATCCCTGAAACCAAGATCCACAAGATTCTTCGGTTTCTATATGTAACATTCCCCCACCCTCCCTTTGATAAACTATGATTATAACAGCTAAATGTAGAGACAAAGGCCACTGAACAATGTGTTATAACCAGGGACCTGTGTTTTCTATTTCCCACAGAAAAATGGGGAAAAAAGGCAGATTTTCCCTTTTAACTAAGAAAAATCTGGATTTTTCATTTTAACAGAGAAACGCATGGATTATCCACTTTTGCAAAGAACTCTCTGCAGACTTGCAGAGTTCCAGCCTGCAAGGGGCTGTGGGAAGCAGGAAAAGGGTGGTCAGGCACAGGGCACCATGTGCAAGCGCACGCTCACACATGCACGTGGCCACCAAGCAGCATGGAGAGCAGGTCCTGCAAGTAAGTCTGGTTGGGGGGGGGAGAGGAGATTGAGGCTCCCATAGGTAGGAATGGAAGGAGTTGGGCAAGGCTGGGGCTGGGACTGTAGGTGCTGCCTGGCTGGGGCAGCGTGTGGGACTTGGGGCCTGGGGCCAGAATGCATGGCTGCAGGGCTCTGGCAGGGAGCAAGAAGGAGCCCCAAGCAGTTTGTCCAAGGGGCAGGGAGGCTGGCTCCAGGGAGGGGAAGTGGGGGCACGTGTCCCCCAGATCTGTGCATGGGGTGGGGGCGGGGGCAGGCTGCCCTTTGCAGGCTTGGACTTCCCTCCTTGCCGTCTTCTGCCCAGGGCCTCTGCAGCCCAGTGGGAGGGACCCAGCATGGCAGGGCAGAGCAGGGCCAGGATGGGAAGCTCTTTGCTGCTGCAAGGACCACATCACCATGGTGAGGTGCCCCCTGCCTGCCCAGCAGCAGTGGGGCTGGCGGCGCGGAATTGTGCCCCTCACTGCTGCTAGGTGGGCAGGGGATGCCTCGTCATGTCAAGTACAGGGCTTCTGGTGGTGGCACCAAGCTTCCCTGCCTGTCCCCACTCTGCCCTGCCATGCTGGGTCCTACCTGCTGAGCCACAGAGGCCCGGGGGAGGAGCAGCAGGGCAGGGAGCCCAAGCTTGCAGCAGGCAGTCCGCATCTGCCCCCACCCCCTGACAGGCTTTACCCCAGCTGTGCCACATATGGGACAGGCTTGAGCCAGGCCCTGCACTCTACTCCACACAAGCCCAGGAGTGAGGAGCCTGGGCTTGTATCCTGGTGAGTGAAGGAGGCAA
>NW_017729022.1:97945269-97953650 GCF_001723915.1 Gavialis gangeticus | reverse complement strand
CCAGGAGTGAGGAGCCTGGGCTTGTATCCTGGTGAGTGAAGGAGGCAAGGGGAGCTCTGATTTTCCATGATAAAAAACCCAAAATCAAATAACAAAATGTCTAAGTACTTAGAATGTATTTTACTGTAATGATTGAGGCACTGGTAGGCTTCCAAATTGCTTTAAAATTGTAAATATCTCAACAAAACATTGTGTTCAATTGATACCTATATATATAGCGGTCTGTTATTTTAATCATGGATTTAGGATTTTTAAATTAGAGAATTTGTGATTTTAATCAGAGTTGTTGGTTGTAGCCGTGTTGGTCTAAGGACATAGGCAGACAGGGTTCTTTGGGTAGATATGATATCTTTTATTAAACCAACCAGATAGTTGGAAAAATTGTTCTTTGCCAGCTTTTGGGCACAGGGAACGCAAACTCTCCATAATCCTGAAGAAGGATGTTTGTGCCCAAAAGCTGGCAAAGAACAATTTTTCCAACTATTTAGTTGGTCTAATATAAGATGTGCCATCTTTCTACTGGTGGTCTAGTGGATATGTTAATATATAATTAATATATAATATATATATGATAACATGTATTAGAGTTAGGGCCCAACTGTGTCATCTATATATATATATACTCAAATCTGCACTTAATGATTTACAGCTAGTATTTTGATCACTTCTGGTAGGTCTTTCCTGAGTGAAATCTGGACACTTAACTTTGATACCAAGTTTTCTATTCTGGACCACAGGTACCAAATTTTCACATGCTGGCCTGCTTGTTATAGTCAGTTTGGATCTAGATTTCTGAGTTGATGATTTGTCCAAAATACAAAACACTTAATTGAATCAAACCTCCACACTCTTTTCATGTTTGCTCATTGCTACAGACTTACCACTGAAAGGAAAATATCTTGAAAAGACAATAGCATCCCTTAAGGGAGGACAAAAATCTGATGAGATTTCTTTAAAAATGCCATACAAAATATTTCAAATATTCATGAGAACTCAGTCTTGAAACTCTGCTAAAGAAAAGAGGCATTCTTACCCAGCCCCCACGTAGCTAAAACTCTGCTTTGATAGGCTAATCTTTGTAGCTCATGCATTCAATTGAGGTTGATGAGTATCTGAGCCAACACCCTGAATAAAAAGCAGAGCATTTAGTATTTAAACATTCCCTTTGATCCTTGTAGCAAAGGGCTTTCTGTTTTTTTTTTTTTTGAATAAATGCATATATTTGGGGTTCTCTTAAAAAATATCTTACCTCTGTGAACCAATCTATTAGATTATTACACTCCATTTATTTCAGATCCTTCTTTAACATACTCTTTTGCAATGCAATGTACAAGAACTCAGTCCAAATATAATAGCTGAACAGAGATGCATTCAAGGAAAGGGCAGTGTGATGATTAGAGGAAGTCAATATTTATGCCTTCCTCCAATGAGGTCATGGCTCTGTAATTCACTGCATGCAAGTATACTGCTGTGCTTATAAATGGTGAGCTGGATGATTAGCGTCTTAATAAATAAAATAACCCACATACATATCCCAATAAAAATAGAAAGATACTGATTGCAACAGGCATTGTACTGGGGCATATATACACACCTATCTGATTTCCTGTTTCTCTTCTCTGCCCTTTGTATGTTACTTATTTCCCTAGATCTTAATCTCTTATGGACAAAGGACCATAATTTTCTATGGATATAGACAAATCTATGCTTTAGCTGCTTTAAAAGGAAAAAGAGCTGCTTCTTGGGACTGTGGATGTTACTCTGTAGTTGTTATATCTGCATGACTCTGTAGTAATACATATTAGTTAAATCTCCCTAATTTTGATTTTGAATGAAGCTGGGTTACAGTTGGAGCAGTTTTGCTATGTATGTATTGCTAGGAAATTGCTGCAGATGTAATAGTTGTATTGTATCAGCTTATATCAACATCTTTTAATATCGGTACAATTTTTACAGCTGCAAGTACCCTCTTTTTTGTACGGTGCCTAGGTCAAGTCTCTGAAGACTAGTCTGGGACAGACATTGCATAAACTAGTTTGAGCCAAATCAGTTAAGTCTGATACTACATTCAAACAGGTTTATCTCAAACAGGTTCCAGCCATTCTCAAACTGGTTTGTGCGCACTGAGCATCTGTTCTGTTACAGGTTTAAACCAGCTTCTGATCACTTAAACCAGTTTGTGTGTAATATCTGTTCCCAGCCTACAGCAATATTCAGTTTTCCCAAGTGTTATTTGAGCTGTTCATTCAAAGTGATAGACATTTTGAGGAGGAGATAGGTTTAAGCCACAAAGTTCACGTGCTAACCAGATCTGAACTTTACTAAAGCTACGTTCATCTTATCACTCCCAAATATTTCTCCCATGTTTTTTCTTTTAACAGTGAGACAGAGAGATGAGCCTCAAACAAAAGTCCAGTTCAAACTCCTTTCATCTTCCTTCCAAAGTTCAGACATACTTAGACCTGGGCTTTGTCAAAACTCATCTGTTTAAAAAACAGACTTTGAAGAACCCCTGGGAGTGGTAGATGATACTGGTTTCTGGAAGGGTGAAAAATAAATTTAAGGTAAAATATGTAGGCACAAGGAGAATTAAGATTCCTTCACATCCATTTCCCCCTCCTCCCCCTTTTTTTTTTATTTAGGACTGTGGTACAACAGGACACTTTCAGATCAAGCAAAACTACTGAAGGGAAGAAAAATACAAGCTAAGATCTTAGAGTACTGCCTTCTGTTCACTGACTATAAACTCACAACATATGAGAATCTACAAGGTCTTATAGCTAGCAGTGTGCTGATACAGTAAGCAAGAAATGGAAGAGGTGAAGAATAGAATTATTTTTAGTAATTTTTACCGTTAACTTAATGTTGGTTGAGCAAACTAAATAGCAATCTTTTTAATAGAAAAGATGAAAGAAAAAGAGAGAAGGTAAGAGAGAATCTTGATTGTTTTGACCAGTTCCCACCCTGAAAGAACTCTTCGTTTTGAATTTCACAACCACAAGGTCTAAATAAGCCTCAGCACTTTACTAATTATGCATGTCAAGGTGCTCAGAGTCGAGCCTGGAGGCCAAATATATCCTGTGGTGTCCTAACCTCTGCATTCCAGGGTCAGTCCCTCCCTGTAATTGTAGTAGGGCAGGGGTGTTCTTATTTTTATAGACTACAATTGTTTTTAGCCAAATTATACCCAGTTTTCCTTTCTAACAAGAGAATCATTTTATAAGGGACTCTCACAGAAATCTTTCCCATTACATCAACATTCCTTCTGCCCTCACTTCCTCAAACTACTTATTAATTATCCTCAGTGTAGTTCTATACTTGATAAGGAACAACATCCACAGCAGGTAAATGTCTCATGGTATCAACAGGTGGTGGTGGTAAACTCATTAGAAAGATGCTTCCTAGTTCATTCTGTCTACTTTCATATCTTAAGCCTTTACACAGTCAAGATTCAGATTTGGCTATGACATGGAGATGAATTTACTGGCACTAATAATAATAACTTCCGTAAAGAATATATATTCAAAGAAAAGTTATGTGCTTGATGCAAAAATTACTGTATTAGGGTTTTTTTTGTCTTATATTCTGCTGCTCAGACTAGCCTAGAGGATTCAGTATTAGTCAGTAAATGGAAAGTGCTCAGACCACAATGTTGATACTGCTCATGCCTGTCAGTTGCTTTCATTATTATTGATTACAAAGAGCTGCTATGGATGGCATAACACTAATGGGCCTCAGTCATTCCTCTCAAACAGATCCAACAGATGCTCATCATCTATGCTCCTCAACTGCTTCATGTATAGTCTCACAAGAATCACTCCTGCCTACTCTCCTTTAAAAACCTTGAGAGAGGGTGTGTAGTGCCACAGATTACTATGGCACCAATATTTATAGAACATCCATTTTTAAGCTCTCTTCTCAGCTGGTATGACCAGTGCCTTGCCACATGTGAGACAATGCCAGCAAGAGAGAAGATCCTGATCAAAAACACTTATCCCAGTAAAGAGGGGAGTATGCTGGAAGGAAGAGGAAATAGCTTCTAGACCATGACCACATCCTTTATAAGAGTTTATCTTGTACTGGAATCAACACTGATCTTTGAAAATCCATTAATTTTGGAAGCTAGAGACAGCATCTTCCAGAGGTGAAAGAAGTACAAATGGTTGAAATGAAAGTTGAAACAGCAAATTTTGTGCGAAAGCAAGTTTTAGAATCCAGCTATCCTAAGATTCCTGCTTTCACCCATCTTTCTATCTAACTAGTAAGGATAGTTTCATAGTTTTGTAGTTGGTAGGGTCGGAAGGGACCTAAGCAGATCATCAAGTCTAACCCACTGCCACTGGCAGGAAAGGATGCTGGGGTCAAATGACGCTGGCTAGATGATTGTCCAGCCTCCTTTTGAAGACCCCCAAGGTAGGGGCAAGCACCACTTCCCTTTGAAGTTGGTTCCACCTCCTAGCCACCCTGACTGTGAAGTAGTGCCTCCTGATATCTAGCCTGAATCTACTCTCAGTCAACTTATGGCCGTTGTTCCTTGTTACTCCTAGTAGTACTCAGGGGAACAGGGACTGTCCCATTGCCTTCTGGTCCCCCTTGGCAAGTTTATAGGTGGCCACCAGATCCCCTCTCAGCCTTATTTTGTGGAAACTGAAGAGGTTCAGGTCCCGTAGCCTCTCCTCATAGGGCTTACCCTGCTGCCCCCTGATCATGTGACTGGCCCTCCTCTGGACTCTCTGGATGCTATCCACATCCCTCCAGAAGTGCAGCACTGAGAACTGGATGCAGTACTCCAACTGCGGCCTGACCAGTGCCTCATAGAGGGGGAGGATCACCTCCTTGGACCTGCTCATGATGCATCTATGGATGCATGACAAGGTGCAGTTAGCCTTCCTGATTGCATCCCCACATTGGCGGCCCATGTTCATCTTGGACTCAATAAGGACTCCAAGATCCTTTTCTGCCTCTGTGCTGACAAGGAGGGAGTTCCCCAGCCTGTAGATATGCTGCTGGTTCTTCCTCCAGTGGTGCAACACCTTGCACTTGTCCATATTGAAACCCATCCTATTCTCATCTGCCCAACCCTGTAATCTGTCCAGATTGAGTTGTAGCCTGTCCCTCTCTTCCAGCGTGCTCACTTCTCCCCACATCTTAGTGTCATCTGTGAACTTGAACAAGGTGCTTTTCACCCCCTCATCCAAGTCACCAATGAAGATATTGAACAGTGTGGGCCCTGGGGAACTCCACTGCCCATGACCCTCCAGGTCAAAAATGACCCGTCCACCACCACTCACCCTCCAGCCAATTTGAGACCCATTTGACTGTGTAGGCTTCGACACCACAGCCGCCTAATTTATTAATGAGGATGGAGTGAGAGAGAGTGTCAAAGGCCTTCCTAAAGTCCAGAAAAACTACGTCCACCGTGACACCTGCATCCAAGGCTTTTGTGACCTGGTTGTAGAAGGCCACCAGGTTGGTCTGACAAGACCTGCCTCTGATGAACCCATGCTGGTTGCCCCTAAGCATAATCTCCCCTGCTGGTCCCTTGCAGATGTGCTCCTGGATAATTTTCTCAAAGAGCTTCCCCAGGACCGAGGTAAAACTAACGGGCCTATAGTTTCCTGGGTCCTCTTTCCTCCCTTTTTTGAAAATGGGGACCACATCAGCCCTTTTCCAGTCCTCCGGCACCTCGCCAGAGCACCACGAGTGCTCATAAAGCTGTGCCAGAGGTCCCACAATGACTTCTGCCAATTCCCTTATATACACATCCTTGAAATATTCTGGGGATCCTCATAATTTCCAATTAAAAAAAAAAAAGATATGTGAAGTAGGTGAGGACACAAGCCAACTAGATATTGTTGCTGTCCTTGTTTTTTTCCAATGTTCAGGTGCCTACGAAAATGCAGAATGTTGGAGACTAATCAATGATTTAACAGGCTTTTTATTTTATTAACTCTTTTTGGGCCCAAATATCTTTGTTTCTAAACTAATTCCTATTTTTAATTATCAAGAATGTTAGATGTAGTTACGTACCCTAGCACAGTTGTTCATTTCTGGGAAGGTTAATTGGATCTGTTTACTATATTTCCTCAAAAATACACATCCCTGTAATGACAGTATTTATAGAAGTGAGCCCACAGAAGATGATTGATAATAAAAAAGTAACACAGAAGACATCTTTTCCTCTCATCCTGACAAACAAATTAGTTGTGTATAATAACTGTTGGGGTTTGACTTTGCTGTCATTTACAGTGGTGAGGATTCAGAGTAGCTTCACCCACTTTAATGCCATTACTTTAGTCATAAAAGTGTAAGTAGATTCTAACCCTGAGACTCTGAAATAAAATACGGTATAAAAGTGTTAGCATGCTAAGCAATGCTTATCTTCTCCTATTTTGTATCTGAGGAGATACTTGACTGAACTGATTCAGCTCCACTAACCATTGGAAAAATGTAGTCAGAGCATGTGAAATGTAAAGTGTTGTTTTAATAGAATATTCCCCTTCACCTTTTCCTTCTATTTCCTCTTGCACAATATTAAAAATGCATTTCTTTACTGTATTTATCAGCTTGACTTGGTTGTCACGTTCTCAAGGGATGAGTATTTCAGCAATACATTCTAAGAATAAATATTCCATGTGCCATGTGGATTTAAAGAACTAGAGTATGGACATTTAAACATGGGTAGACCTAGTAAATGATTTTATGCTTTCCCCTTTCCCACCAGCACTGCATGGTAGGATTCCCCTTATCTATGTTATCTTGTATGTTGTCCTGTCTAGTTTTAAATCATTCATATAAAAAGACCTGATAAAAACATCATATTTACTCAAATACAAGACAAGGTATTTTTCCCCATTCAACGTCTGAGGAAAAAGAAACCTCATCCTGGATTTGAAGATGACCTGGGGCAGACAGCTGCTGCAGCACTGGTTCCAGCTCTGGCCCCAACCTTGTGGGGAGGGGAGCATGTGGAAGACCTGTGGTGCAGTGGGAGAGGAGCATAGGGAGACTGCGTGGTGCTGGAAGGGAGCTGCTGGGCCTCCAGCTCTGGTCCCAACCTAGGGCCAGGGCTGGTGCTGCCACCATTACTGGCTAGGGCCACAGTCACCACATAGGGTAACATAACTCCCATGCTGGAGGCTGGAGTTGGAGCCAGAATCAGAGCCACTGCATAGGGTAAACGGTGGGGGTGGGGGGCAAGTGGTAGTGGGGCAAGCTATGGTGGGGCAGGAACAAAAGGAGCAAGTGGTGGTGCGAAGGAGACACCAAGGGGAGGCAAGTGGCAGGCAGGCAGGTATTAAGGAAGGGGAGCAGTCACTGGTGGGGCAGGTGGTATAGGAGCAAGTGAGGATCGGAAAGGGGGAGGGGAGGGGATGAATTTAAGATGACTCTCCAATAATTAGATTCTATACATGGAAAACAAATTTATCATTTATAACAAATTATAATTTTCTATGTGTACTATCTAATTACTGGGGGGTCATCTTAAATTTGAAGTTGTCTTGGATTTAGGCAAATATGGTATTAAAGGGGATAAGCACACAAAAATATAGGGCATTTTTACACGTGCTCTGAGAGGCGCAGGGGGGTGCTTTAATTAGCAAACCACACTAATTAAAAGCACCTGATCGTCACATGGATCAGCTTCTCCCATGCTGAAAAATGGTGGCAGGGCGCTTTGAACTAAAGCTCATCAAACGAGCTTTAGTTCAAAGTGCTCTACTGCCATTTTTCATCATGGGGGATGCTGATACATGTGACACTGGAGTCTGCTGAAGCACAGTAATTTCTGTGCTCCAGCAGATCCAATTAATCAAGTCTACCGCAACACACTGGATGTCCAGGCTACCGTGGGGCTGGCCACACCCCCTGCCATTCAAGCAGCAAGCAGGGCAAAATGCCTGACAGGGGCTGCTGTGCCCCTGGCTGGCAGACCCTGGCTAGGGTCTATGCTGGTGGGACAGGGGAGAGAGGGGGAAAGTAATCTCCCTGTTCACTACAGGCTGCTGCCAAGGCTGGCCACACCTCTTGTCACCTGAGTGGCGGGGTGGGGGAAATGCCTGATGGGCTGCTATGCCCCCACCAGGTAGACCCTAGATGTGGTTCCCTGGAGGGGAGAGGGAAAAGAGGAGGGGGGAATAAATCCCTTTTCTGCCTCCTCTGCTGTAGAGGGCCATGTCTGCTGATGTCTGGCCACAACACTGCCCTTTCCCTGGCTAGAATGCAGAGGGGCAGGGCCAGCCCTGCTCTCTGGAGCAGAGAGTACAACCAGCCCAGGGCTGAAAAGCATGCTGGGATGCTGGGGGACTCTGATTTAACTTAAACCAGGAAGGGGTCTGGGACAGAAGTTCCATAAACCGGTTTGACTTTAGTCAGTCAAG
>NW_017729022.1:97936397-97945000 GCF_001723915.1 Gavialis gangeticus | reverse complement strand
GTTTATCTTAAACCAGTTTCAGCCATTTTGAAACTGGTTTATGTGCACTGAACTTTTGTTCTGTTACAGGTTTAAACCAGTTTCTGATCATTTAAACTGGTTTATGTGTAACTTCTGTCCCTAGCCTAAGGCACCACAGCCATGTCCCAGGAAAATAATGCTTTGGGCTTTTCTCTCTTTTCAAGACTCTTTTAAAATTCAAATAGATGCAGATGTTTAAACACATTCTGTGTCCCTTTTTCTTCCTAAGTCGTTCACTTTACACCTGGTAAACCCCTAGTCCAGGGGTTGGCAACCCCTGGCACACGTGCCATTAGTGGCATGTGGAGACATTTTTCCCGCCACACCTGGAGGCATGCAAAGAAATTGTTTAATTTTTTTTTTTTAAGTTACTGCTCTGGGCTCTCCTGTGCAGCCACAAGTCCCAGCACCGTGGCAGGCACTGGGGCAGAGCCAGAAGAACACGGGCAGGGAAGCTGTCTGGGTTCTACTGACCCCGCCCCTTGCACCCAGGCTGCATCCTCCAGCCCAGCTGGCCTGTGGAGGGAGCTGCGGATGGACAGGGCTGGGGTCAGGGCAGGCGCTGTGCAGGGTCACTGTCCTGGAGGTTTCCAACGGGTGGCATAGCCCTGGGGCAGCACTGGGGCCAGGCAGTCAGAACAGGGTCTGGGAGGTGTGGGGGAGGTGCCACAGGCAAGCCAGCCTGGTTGGGCCCTTAGCAAGGTGGGGGATAGACAGGAAGTGGGGGCAGCCCTGGGGCTCTGTGGGCTCAAGCTGCGGTGGGCAGGCAGGTGGAGGTACCCAGCAGCACCTGTGATGAGGCCTGGCCCGGCCCGTGCAGCTCCTCAGGGATAGGCCACAGCCACCCTGTGCACATGGGGATGCTGCCTGACTGGGGCAGGATGCTGGGCTCAGGGGCTTCCCTCTCTGGGATCATCAGCCTCCCTGCATGCTGGGCATAGTGCAAGCAGGTCAGAGCCGTCCCCTGGCTGCAGGAGCCCCCTGGAGCCTGGGAGCAGCCACCGTGGCTGCCTCATCCTGCCTGGGTCCTGGCCTCGCCCACCCACAGCTCCCCTCAAGGGGCTGGGGCAGGCACTGCACAGAGCTGCTGCACTGTTCCAATAGCTTCATTGCAGGTCAGCAATTTTATACTAGCTGAAAATCTGGCTCAGAGTCTCCAATGAGGGAATTTCCTTGACTCCCTCCACTCCCAACCCCCTCTTCCCTTCAGAAATAAATCACCATTGCATGTTTTCCATTTTCCTATAAGTTTTCTATCTAATGGCCCCCAAACTCTCCAAAATAAACATGTACATTTCCTTCCTTGGTACTGCATGTCAGGTTCTGTTAGCTACCACTGCAGTTGCAAGAGATTCAGAAAAATCCCACCACTGGGATCAAACAAAAGTTTCTTTTAGTTTTAGAGCCATCTGTGAAACTACACTTTAAATTTGACTCTTTCATGTCCTCACAAAGTTTCTACCCTGCAACGATTAAAATGTCCTTTCAGTTACGCTAGTGCAAATACAGGAGAACCCCATTGACTTCAGTGAGAAAATTCTCTTTCTACTTATATGAAGGCAAGGCTAGAGTACAGGCAGCTATTTTAGTGCAGTTTTGAAAACAGAATTTAGAATAGACGTTGTTACAGTATGGAACCTTCCTGTATTGAACATAAAGCAGTGGGGATTAGGAAGATATTTTAGCAGGGAGACTGTGGAGGGTTGCTGGGACTCCTGATTGTAGTCCCAGATTTCAAAGGGGAGTGAAATCTAAATAGAGCAGTGGTTAGAGGAGGACTAAGGACCAAGATGGCTTTAGGATGCCAGGGCTCATGGGGTTCATCCTACAATGAAAACAGAATTGCATCAGAACAACGTAGGAACTGCAATCCTGGCTACAATAACCACATGTCCACATTCTTATAGTAAAGTTCTACATGTGGGGGGGAGAAGTCACAGGACTGAGTTAAGATCAGTGTCTTTCACCATCTTCAGCAAGAATAAGTCAGCATCACATCATTGAAACTGATAAACCCATATGGATTGACACTAGTCCATGATCTGACCCTCAGTCCTTGTTTTACAATCTCACTCAAGGAAAGGGAGTGGAATAAAACAAAACCCCTAAATTTTTCTGTCCAATTTGTTAGTCTACACTGAAAGTCACTGTTATTCTGACTTGGTAGCATGATAGAGGCACATGCTGCATTTGCTTTGAACTTGTGTAAATAAATACAAAAGGCACAGGACAACAGACTCAGGCCCAGCATGTTTTGGAGGTTCAAGTGTCCTACATTCTGTTCTCTATTACAGCTGTAGAAACATATGGGCTGGGTACAGATATTACACTTTTGCTAGTATAAATGACAGGCAACCAGCCTATACCCATAACAGAACAGAAGTCTGGTGCACACCGACTGGTTTAAAAATGGCAGAACCCAGTCTAAGAACTTTCTCTACCACCAAAGGGCGAATGTTGGTTCTGTTAGCTACCAATATAAACTGCGCTGCTTACAGAAAACCGTGCAGCTCAGATCAATTTTGCCTTGAACTTTTTGAATGTCTGTATCTATCCATGGAAATCAATGCAGCTTCATGTCTGTGACAACAGGCATATTTACAGTTTTCTTAATAAGAGTGACAGCACGGCACTTTCCCTATAAGAGAATGTGTAAAATAAAAACAACCTGGTTCTTTATTCTTCACTTAGAAAAGCCTGTTTGGGATTGATGCAACTTAATGCTAAACAAACGTTGGGTTCTACTTAGTCGTTTCTGTACAAAGGGCTGGCTTGGAAATTTTCTGATAGAACACTAATTTGTTGAAATAGAAACGTTCTAGGGGAATGTGATGATTTCAGTGAAACTTCCAGTGATACTCAGGCAGGTCTCCTGCCTTCATTCCTTCCTGACTGCTCAGCAATCAGAGCTCACACATTGCTCAGAAGCTCACTTGGTATAGAACTTATGGGATATCCGTATCATGGCAGAAATGTGTCTCAAGTAGGATGGCCCAAGCATCCTCCCCTGCCCTTCCCCTGAAACCCCCCTGTCCACTAGCTCTTGTTTGCATACTCCAAACCTGAAAATGTGTTGCTGAAGCGGCTCAGGGGTTGTCCACAGTAGCCACTTTCATGGCATCTGATAAAGTGAGCTCAGATTTGCCAAAGTTTATGCTACGCATCTCTGATTTAGTTAGCTGATACAGTGCAAATCTCCCCTGCCTTCTGTCTGGCTTCAGACTCACACAGCTAACTACCTCACTTTACTTTTAAAGAAGCCACATACCAAGCCCAGATCATTGCCATCACTAGATTCCTGGGTTTGGAGTGTACAAGCAAGACTGAGTGGACAAGGTGTGTTCAGTGCCCAACCAAGGTATATCACTGTCACTTTGTAGGTAACAAAGAGGAGGATTATGGGGAAACTCCAGTTTTCCCATATCCACAGCAGCTAGCTAGGCAGGCTACAGCTTCTCCTGTTAGCTGACTTTCTAGGCTTCACAGATTAATGGCTGACCAGTTCCCCTAGCTGATACAGCTCACTCACGGGCTGTCATACAGCTTCACAGGTCAGCTACCCTGTGTCCCTTGTAATAGGGATTTCAGGTTTTAGGGGAGCCTGGGAACTTGATGCATTGTAGAAGAATTGAAATGTTTGTGCTTCTTGACTGTTTTGCTGTTTCTGAAATTAAGTTTTGTAGAATTTTATTTCTTTTAGTCCTTTTCCAAAGTGCTGAGAGTATTTTTATTCTTTTTTTTAAGTAAAGAAAAAGCAAATGAACCATTTTGGGGAATGTCTTTTTCTTTAGGCAGCATTTGAATAATTTGTTTCCCTTCCATGTGTTTCTTATTATGTCAGAATGATGTATACAGTTTTACCAAACTCCCGAGAAATATAATTTCTGGTTAACCAGAGACTGGCTTTGTCCCGAAGGGTTGTAATGATACCAAGGGATCTGAGAAGAGGCAATACTAACGTGTAAACCAAGAGCTTAATCTTACCTCTGTGGAAGTAGATGCCAATAATCTTAAAATCAAAAGCTGCTGTTCCTGATTTCAGATGAGAGAGGCAAAATCCACCCTGCTTACTCTGATTGTATGCCTTTACTGGAAAATTAGCCTGGACTTTTATTTGGGTGTTGCTGCTAACCTGGCTCCCATACATGTGCAAGACACTTTCTCCCAACTGTGATGGAGCTGTCAACTAGAGCTAGCTGTCTCATCTGGAACTGCAGTTCTTTCACAGTGAAGACTTAACATACTCCATACTCCAATGGCATGTTCTCCAGTATTTCTCCACATGAAAGACAGTCAATTTCCTCTCCAGTTCACTGGGACAGAATCAAAAATGATCAGAAGGGATCCAAGTTTTCCATTTGCCATGGAAGAATGAGGTAAAAACTGGATTTTCTCATTTTAAGGAGAAAAACACAGGAAACAGGTTACTCCCTGCAGCCTGGCAGAGTCCCAGCCTGCAAGGGACTGGGGGGAGCAGAAGGAGTGTGGTCATGGAGGGGGTGCTGTGCATGTGTGCATGCACATATGCACATGGCCGCCAAGCAGCCTGGAGAGCAGCTCCCCACAGGTAAGTCTGGTGTGGGGGGTGGAGAATTGAGGCCCCCATAGGGAGGGAGTAGGAAGGACTGGGGCTGAGGCTGCTGCCCAGCCAGGGTGGTGCATAGGGCTTGGGGCCTGGGGCCAGAATGCATGGCCCCAGGGCCCAGGTGGGAAGTGAGATGCAGCCATGGGCAACTAATCCAAGGAGAGGGGGAAGCTGGCTCCCTGCTGATGCATGTGCTCCCAGGGTGGGGGGCATAGGGGACACATGACCCCCAGATTTGTGCATGGGGCGGGGGTGGGCTGCCTGCTGCGGGCTAGGGCTCAGGCTCCCTGCCCTGCTCCACTCCCCCTGGGGTCTCTGCAGCCCAGTGGGTGAGACCAGGCCTGGCAGGGCAGAGCAGGAACAGGTGAGGAAGCTCGGTGCCCCCACCACAAGCCCTGAGCTGACATGATGAGGTACCCCTGCCCGCCCAGCAGCAGCGGGGGTGGCAGCATGGAGATGTGCCCCCTGCTGCTGCTGGGCAGGCATGGCACTCCTCATCATGGCAGCACAGAGCTCCCGGAAGTGGCACAAGCCTCCCCACCTGGCCCCACTTTGTCCTGCCATGCCAGTTCCCACCCACTGGGCTGTGAAGGCCTGGGGGGAGGGGAGGAGGGCAACAGGGTGGGGAGAAGAAGCCCACAGCAGGCAGCCAATAGCTACCCCCCACACACTCTGCCACAGCAGCCACTGCTTCCTGTGGGCAGCAGCTGTGGCTTGGGTGCTGCTGCGGTGCATGCAGGGAACTGTGGACCTGGGTCCCTGGCCCTGTAGCCCTGACAGCTGGGGACCCCCTCCAGCAGGGCTGGGGGGGTAATGGGTGGGGGAAGTAAGGAGCACCGGCAGGCCAGAGGGCAGTGGGTGGGGAATGAGGGGCATCAGCAGGGCTGTGGGGCTGTGGCTTGGGAGTGAGGGGCCTGGACTTGTGCCCTGGTGAGCGAAGGGGACAAGGGGAGCTCTGATTTTCCATGATAAAAAAACTCAAAATCAAATACTAAAACTTAAAGGTACAGTACTTAGAAGTTATTTTATTACAGCATTTGAAGCACTGGTAAGCCTTCCAAATTGCTTGAAAATCGTGAATATCTCAATAAAATATTCTGTTCAATTGATACCTATATATAATTGGTGTTTCATATTAACTATGGATTTTGGGTTTTTAAATCAGAGAATTTGTGATTTTTAAACAGAGAAAACTAGGGTTTCTGGTGATCAGCTAAGTGGAGCACAGTAAAGCATAGGGATATGGCCTCAGCAGTCCTAGCAATACCCCTGGGTAAATATAGAACCCCTGGAGTTATATTAACTTAGCTATGGCTTTTCACTCCCAGGCCCCAAATGCCCATTATATCTGTGGTGAAGATGTTCTCTGAGGGCACCTATACATGTTCCGGATGCCTGTTCCAATGTGTGCTAATTAGCACGTGTCGGAGCAAACTTGACTAATCAAGTCTGCTGGGGTGTGCTAATTAGTGCGCTCCAGTAGCTTCCGCATCATGTCTATTTAGTGTCCCTGTGCTTCAAAATGGTGGTGGGGTGCTTTAACTAAAGCTTGTCAAACAGGCTTTAGTTAAAGCACCTCCACTGCCATTCTGAAGTGTGGGATGCTGAATATGTGTGATGACATGGGCGTTTTAATTCTCGGAGCAGCTCTAATTTAAGTGTGTGTATAGACTTTTACTGTGAGGCTTTCTGGATATTCTAATAATTATGGATATTCTAATATATTATTATGGATATTCTAATACTCTTTGGCTTTTCCTGTGGCTTGTAAATTAAGTTCTGACCCCACACAGTTCTTCTTGGCATTCACTAGAGTTGCAGCTGCTCAGCACAGGGTCAGAAGCACAGCCTGGAGTACAGCCTTAGCATGGCCAGTTAGGCTAGGGACTGACATTACACATAAACTGGTCTAAGTGATCAGAAACTGGTTTAAACCTGTAACAGAGCGGATGTTCAGTGCACATAAACCACCTTGAAAATGGCTGAAACTGGTTTGAGATAAACCTGGTTGAATGTAGTATCAGACTTAACTGATTTGGCTCAAACTGGTTTATGCAATGTCTGTCCCAGACCCCTTCTTGTTTTAAGATAAACCAGATGTCCCCAGCATCCTGGCATGCTCTCTGGGCTGGGAGGGGCTCTCTGCTTCACAGCAGGGCTGGCCCCTCCCCTCTGCTCCCTGACCAGAGCTTCTCTGGCACAGATTTGCAGACACAGGAGGGTCTGCTGGCTTCCCCCTGCCCTACCCCTCCTCACTGCTCAAGCAGGAAATCCACCCCATCTCCCCTGCCCTCCCTCCCATCTCCCACAGCATGGACCCCAGCCCCACAGACCCTAGGCATGTGGTGTGCTAGCTAATGCCAAGAGGTGTCCGTGTGTGTGTCTCTCTAATTTCATTGGGACAGGCAGGCAGACAGAACAGGCTGTTTGGAGCTAATCAACAGGTCACCCTGGTAAGCTGTTTAAAAAGAGTTTGAAGTAATGGGAGAGAGGCTATTGTTTTGCTAATCAGGTGATAAAGACTCTTACCAGCTCTGGGATACCTTGCTCCCATGTCAGTTTGTTGCAGACAGTCTGACAAGCAAGGAGGGAGATTGAAAAGCTCCGTATCATCAACAGATGCATGCACTGCACACCCCACCTTGCCTCAGAGTGCTAGAAAGGGTCTGGGGGCTGACAGTTCTCCCACCCCTTGAGCAGCCAGTGAGGAAAAGCCTGAGATGGTGCAGGCAGACCTCCCTAATGAGAAAGTCCTGCTGGGGCCTGGCCATGCCCTCAGCTCAACTCTATGCAAGGGAAGGGAGGGCTGTTCTAGCCCCCCCCCCCCCCCGGCTTCTAGCCTGAGCCACTGCAGGCATTATGGGTGTGCAAAATGGGCCGTATTCGATTCGGATTTGGATTCAGCCCAAATCAGGAACAGTGATTCGACTCGTTGATTTGGACCACTGCCCCGATTCGATTTGGCCAAATCTGAAGATTTGGTGCTGATTCAGAGAATCAGCAATTTGGACATAGACACAGCTTTAAATGTTTTTTCTACATACCTTGAGGTACCAGGCGTGGCTCATGAATGCTGAGATAGACAGTGTCCCACAGGAGCACAGGGGTGGTGGTGGGGTGTCATGTGCTTGGCAGCAAACCTGGAAGTACTTCCAGTCCACTTCTGGGTCTGCCAGGGAGTGCGCTGGCCCCCCCACCCCATGATGCTCCCCTGGATCAGCAATCAGCCACGGGGGGACCCCAGGTGCCCCCCCAGACCCAGGAAGTACTAGTCACCAAGCTGGGAGGGGCGTAGGGGGCCCCCTGCGTGCTCCTCGGCATACCCAAAAGTGGACTGGAAGTGCTTCCGGTTCACTTCTGAGTCTGCTGCTGAGTGCGCTGGGGAGCCCCCCATGCTCCTGTGAGACACTCCATCCACTCCAGCATATTATTGAGCCACCTGGTAGCTTGAGGTATGTAGAAAAAACATTTAAAACTGTATCTATGTCTGAATCGCTGAATCTTTCCAAATCTCTTGGAATCAATTCAGGGTTGCAATTTGATTTGGAGAGATTAAAGGGTCTCCTGATTCAATTCAGATTCGGAGGTTCGGCCACTGAATCAGGCCGAATCTCCGCCAAATCAAATCAGGGACAGCCCTAGCAGGCACGTGCCTGAATTTCCTCAATCTAGAGAGTTTCCAACCTGTTCAGCCTAGCCAGGTTAGACTAAGGCTCAGGCTCTTTGAATGTCTGTCCCACAAAATCCACTAATTTCTATTCCCTGGTTGCTGGATTAGAAGAGTTAAAGTACCATTGGATGGTCAGTTTCCACTACATCCACAGCCCACTTTTTCCTGAGGTTACAGGTAGGTTAAATTTATCTTTAAGATAAAATGACTTTGCTCACAAATTTTGCATCCATAATAGTTCAGATACAGAATGCAGGCAGCATTTCATTGTTTGATTTCCAGGTTAGATAAACAGCTGAGTTTCCAAATATCTCTGGGCCTGATCCA
>NW_017729022.1:97928614-97936387 GCF_001723915.1 Gavialis gangeticus | reverse complement strand
GGAACAGTGATTCGACTCGTTGATTTGGACCACTGCCCCGATTCGATTTGGCCAAATCTGAAGATTTGGTGCTGATTCAGAGAATCAGCAATTTGGACATAGACACAGCTTTAAATGTTTTTTCTACATACCTTGAGGTACCAGGCGTGGCTCATGAATGCTGAGATAGACAGTGTCCCACAGGAGCACAGGGGTGGTGGTGGGGTGTCATGTGCTTGGCAGCAAACCTGGAAGTACTTCCAGTCCACTTCTGGGTCTGCCAGGGAGTGCGCTGGCCCCCCCACCCCATGATGCTCCCCTGGATCAGCAATCAGCCACGGGGGGACCCCAGGTGCCCCCCCAGACCCAGGAAGTACTAGTCACCAAGCTGGGAGGGGCGTAGGGGGCCCCCTGCGTGCTCCTCGGCATACCCAAAAGTGGACTGGAAGTGCTTCCGGTTCACTTCTGAGTCTGCTGCTGAGTGCGCTGGGGAGCCCCCCATGCTCCTGTGAGACACTCCATCCACTCCAGCATATTATTGAGCCACCTGGTAGCTTGAGGTATGTAGAAAAAACATTTAAAACTGTATCTATGTCTGAATCGCTGAATCTTTCCAAATCTCTTGGAATCAATTCAGGGTTGCAATTTGATTTGGAGAGATTAAAGGGTCTCCTGATTCAATTCAGATTCGGAGGTTCGGCCACTGAATCAGGCCGAATCTCCGCCAAATCAAATCAGGGACAGCCCTAGCAGGCACGTGCCTGAATTTCCTCAATCTAGAGAGTTTCCAACCTGTTCAGCCTAGCCAGGTTAGACTAAGGCTCAGGCTCTTTGAATGTCTGTCCCACAAAATCCACTAATTTCTATTCCCTGGTTGCTGGATTAGAAGAGTTAAAGTACCATTGGATGGTCAGTTTCCACTACATCCACAGCCCACTTTTTCCTGAGGTTACAGGTAGGTTAAATTTATCTTTAAGATAAAATGACTTTGCTCACAAATTTTGCATCCATAATAGTTCAGATACAGAATGCAGGCAGCATTTCATTGTTTGATTTCCAGGTTAGATAAACAGCTGAGTTTCCAAATATCTCTGGGCCTGATCCAAAGAACTCCTATTAACGTCAATGGGCTTTGGATTCCATTGAAATAAAAGAATCAAAATGTTCATTTTTTTTAAACCACCCCCTCCCCAGATATACCAGTGTTAAATCAGAAACTTGTAACAACTGATTTTTTTAAATTAATGTGTCACTTTATGTTAGCACTATAATTAGAGGGATGCCATGTTAATTAATGCTGGTTGGAAACCTGGAATAGCAAAATCCTTCAGCCTTCTACAGAACACTTTGCAGCCAAAGTGCTGGTTTTTTCTTTTCATTATATCCTGTTTCTAGATAGTGAAACCTACTATTAAAAAAGCAAGAGTGTAGCAACTGGAGATATACTAAAGACAAATTTATTTAGGAACTCCAGCAAAATTCAGAATAGTAAAACATGGGTGACTGGTGCCGATTACCAACCAGAGGAGGGTGGGGTCCCCTAGTGGCCAATCACTGAGCCAGCGGCGAAACTGGAAGTGCACTTTCGCTGGCGCTTCCAGGAGGTGCACAGCCAATCTCAGGGGGTGCATGTGCACCCATGTGCACCCCCTACTCGTTGCCAATGTAATAAAATATTGCTTTCAAACTTAAGTGGGATGTTATGTTAGATAACTTTTAACTGAGTTGCTTTGAAAACTGCATGCAGTGAAAAGATTAAAAAGAATTAAGCCAAGCCTAATGGTGAGCTAACATGTGTCCTTGGATGCATGTTTGTTTGGTTATCTGGCCAGCACTGAAGTCAATGGAAGGTCTCTGTAAGCAGAATTGCAATTTGTGCATTGTAATACACTGGGCAGGGGCAGGGGGAGAGAGGTAGAAACCAGAAACTTTCTTTCCATTTCATTTTAAAAGCTTTTTCTGTATCTGAGTTTATTGAATTATGCTGTACATGACATTTGTTACTATGCTTGTCTTTTAGGCCATGTGTAGACTAGAGTTAACTGATTGTTAAGGAACCTGTTAACTACCACAAATGTATGTTCTAATATAAATATAAGAGTTTGAGAAAGTTCTGGGATGTTTTATATATATTCTGTATTAGGGACATATGTATAGAAGCTCCTTTAAAATGTTTAGAACAGTGGTGCTTAACCTCTGGCCTGTGGGCCAGATCCAGACCACTGGGCTGTGCCACCTAGCGCATAGATCTCCCTACAAGTCCAGAAATTTGGCAGCAGGGGAATGGTGGCAATCAGGGCCCAATTAATGCATAGGCAAACTAGGTGCACTGCCTAGTGCCCTGAGCTGTAGTGGGGAGCTGGGTCCTTCCCTCCATGGCAGCAGTGTGAATGGCCCTGTTCGTCTCCCTTCTCCTACCCTCCACCAGCCTTGTTGCTGCCATAGTAGCTTCCTTAGCCAGAGCTCTGAGCCCTGTTCCTTGCACTGGGGTGGGAAGGAGTTGTCTCGAATGACACAGGGCCCACAAGTTTGTTTGCATAGGGCCCACTAAAGGGTTAATCCAGCCCTGGTGGCAGTATTATTTGCCACTTCCCTGATGCCAAATTTCTGGACCAACAGGGAGCCCCGGAGACCTGCTAATGTGGTTGAGCATGCAGGGTCAGACTGGTGCAAAGCTGGGTCTTTGGATCAACCCCATGCCATTCATTTGGTTCATGGGCCAGAAAGTTAGGTGCCGCTGGTTTAGAACATACCTGGAAAGGGGAAGTGGGAAGGGTGAAGATACATGCGTTGAGGGAGGGGAAGAGGAAACAGAAACTGACTTCTCATACCTACTACAGGAATTTGTTGCTATTTTATGTGAGTCTCCTTGTCAGTATTTTTAGGCCATGGTGGACAGTTTTTTATCTGCATTAAATTCATTCCCTTTTTGTGAGCTAATTCTCCACAGCCTTGCATCGTTATTTATTCTGCATTCATCACAGTGCATGGGAGCAAGTGCCCATGAACACAGTGGAGAAATACAGTGTCTCAGTTCCATAACCAAGACATCATTCAGGTTTCCTTGTGCATATCTGACTTGTCCCAACATTTCCCAAGGTAATCGACATTGAGCCAGCTAGCTGATGAACAGACTACCACACTCTTCAGTTTAGAATGCCATGAGCTTTATTGCCTAATATAAAACTGGATGAGTTGAGGAAGGAGCAAATCTTGAAACTGTAATGGAAATGAAAGGAAAATACTCTCTCAGAGTAAGTAGCTGTAGTTATAGTTTCGCCAGATGTTTAGGATATTTTCCAAGTGCAAACCTTCGCAGATCCATATTATCATGGGCATTTTTTAGTTGCATGTGAGCCTTAAATCTTCTTTTCATCTGGGCTAGCATCTTATGGTTAGGCTAAATATAGAATTGACTTAGAATGTGTTGATAAATGTGTTGCAAGTGGATAGAAATGTTTAGTTCTACAGCACCAAACTCTTTTCTCTTTTTTGGAAAATACATCTTATTTGCCTATGTCCAGAACTTTCACTGTGCATGTTAGTGAAATGATAATCAAACAGAAGACATTTTATACATTAAAGTTACTTATCAAATTCCATCTTCTTTGGTGCATTTGCACTAGATTTTCAAAAGCTTACCTCTAATTATTTCAATATCTGAGCTTGTTTTAAACATATTTTAATGAAATTACAGGTTATTTTATTTTGTTCATATTTAAATAATGAACAAAAAACCCTAGTTCCCTATGCTTCTAGCTGCTTTTGATTAAAAGACAAAAGGTGAAATAAAAAAATTAGCAATGTTGTTAAACCCATAGACCACAAAAATCAAGCCAAAATGTTTCCCCAAATGTATCTCCAGCCCTTGTTCTTTTCCAGAAATCCCAATAAATGGATTGGTTTTAAATGCAATTGAGACAGCATGCCTTGGAGTCAAGCTTGAGGATGAATTCCGAAGCTGAGGATCCCTCCAGGGGAATGCCTTACCACTATCAGCTTCTTTTTGAAGACTCTTTTCTGATCTCAGCTATGGCTAGACAGCATGGGGAGAAAACCATGCTTTCAAGTACTCGAGACCCAAACCACATAGGGCCTTATAGGTTAAAACAAGCAGCCAAGCATTGTGTGCAGAGCTGAGCATGAAATAGATTTCCAGTTCCACAAAACATGAAAAAAAATACATCCTCCATGTATTGGAATGAAAATAAGACTTTTCAAACCCTTTAACAGGAGAAAGGGAGGGGGAGGGAGAAACTCTGCCCCTCTTATCCCTTGCACAGCCAATAGCCTAGTGGTGAAAGGACTCGCTTAAGATTTTGCTACACATACAGGCTGTCTATGCTACTTATGGCACATAGGCTGCAGGTTGGCCATCAGAGACTGAGACTACTGACTTTCCCAGCGTGGGTCTCTGGTTTGGTTTTGCTCAGTTTTTTAGTTCAGATCAAGTGTCGTTTTCTGTGCTCCTGGGAAATGCCCTACCTAACAAGCAATCCATGCTCTTCTGTCCTAACTGCAGTTTCTGAAAGGACTGTACATATTACATTACTATATATTTTTGTGGAATTGTGTGTTGAAGCTGCTCAAATGAAACCCAAAAAACAGAGAAGAACCAAGCCCTTTAAGTGCTTGGGGTAGAGGTGTGTGCATATTGGGTGGGGGAATTATACTGACCACTGGAGGAGGAGGTGGGCAAAAGGGAGGGGTGAGGAAGAGGGAGAAGAGTTTTATCTGCTCCAGGTTTCTTCACCTGGGTGGCAGCTGCTATTGAAGCTTGGGTGGTCTGCTGCTGCTGAGAGAGAGGCAGCAGCACAGGCTCTCCAGGGGCTGCTCCTGGTGCCCAGATCACCCTCCCCCCCTTAAAAATACAGGGCTATGCCTCCCACAAGAAAGCTTTCCGGGGGGTGTCATTCCAGCCTCCTTTCCCCCCACATATGCTACTAGGCATGGGGCTGCATTTGCCTGGTTCCTTTGGCCAGACTGCACAGGGCTGTGCCTACCCCAGCAATGACTTCTAGGGGGGAGGAAGCCATACTTGTACCCCCTCTAAGTTGGCACCCAGGGCTTGTGCTCCACTTATCATCCTCTAGTTATGTTGCTGCTGCTAAGAATAAGTAAAGCAAAGACCCTATACAGGAACTATAAGTAAAACACTTGATGGTCAGTTAGTTTAACAAGTTTTATATATTCACTTCTTGAATGGCATCAGGTTACTGTCTTATAGTACCAAGAAAGAAATGACAGAAATGATGCATAAGATCATACATGCTCTGTGCACAGTACACCTGTTACTATAATTCTTATACCAATATTCTAAATCTCATCCCACAGAAATCCATAGGACTTTTAGCATTCTCTTTAATGACAGCAGGCCAGGCCTCAAGAATAGAAAATGACTAGTCTGAATTTTTTCAAGCTCTGCATAAAGGAATGTGGTGGCTGTAGCAGGGTGATCGCAGTCAGCCCTGCAAAGAAATTCCAGCTGTGGGGCATTTGGGTGGGTGGATGGGATGTCCTACTGGGAAATTTAAGAGCTGCCAGAAGTGTGAGGAGGAGGAAGTAAGTTGTGGAGGGAACAACTTGCTGCAAAGAGAAGCCAAGCAGCTGTACTGGGGTCAGAGCAAAAGAGGTTCTGTTCCTAATGTCTGGAACAGGACAGAGGGATTTTGTTTTGTTTGCTTATTTAAAAGACGGACCTTTGCATTGGAGGGCTGGCTGCGAAGGTCCTCAGGCAGTGAATTCTCCTATAAAAGCCAGTCAGCTAAGCCACCCACTCACAGTGGCATTTTCAGAGCACAGTTCAGGAACGTGCACTCTTCTGTTTTTCTCCCCAAGGCTTAAATTCTCAACATCAGGGAATATTCTTGAACAGCTACTTAGGGGGATATAGTAGCAAAGCCTGCTTGCATCAGTCACCCATAGGGACATGGTGCTATGAGGGCCAATCTTTTTGGCAGGTGTGCCACTCTGATCTCCTTCCTCAGCCCAATCTCCTGCTCTGCTTTTTGCTTCCTGCCTGACTTGCTGCTCCACTTCCTGCTCCCTGCCCTGTGCTCCTTGACTGATCTGCTGCTTGCTTTCTACCCTTTCTGCTGCTGTGCTACCTGTCCCCTCCCTGAACTGCCTTGGTACTGGCACAGGCTGCCTGTGCTACTTGAGGTACATGTGCTGCAGGTTGGCCACCCCTGTGGTAATGAGCGCTTTCATATTCAGATCAGTGATGCCCAGCCTTCACTAACCCTTGAGCAGTGGATGAGTGATGTGACTTTTTCTGTCAGTGATACAAAACAAGTGATGTGCTGGGGGCAACATCAAACTTTTGCTTTTCCTGCTGTACTTAGTTTTATCTTTGCTTGCAGGTAGGAGAAATTTCAGTGACAGTGGGTCTCTTCCTGTGAGTCACAGGACTGGGGCCCTCAGATTTAAATGCTATGGAACTGACCCTACAGCTCTTTCATGGCATGGTTGGCATGTTGTTGTGGCTGTCATGGTCTTGGAAATGCACGAGTCATTTTTGTGATACATCTTTTATTGGGCCAGCAGTATATCTGGGAGAGCTGTTGGACCAGCTTTGGGGCTTTATGTGCCTTTCCTCAGGGCTCTGTTGGAATCAATACATGATGGGAGTCTGCATATGTGACCAGCCATGCACAGGCTGGGCTCGGGGTGCCTGTGTGCATGAGCTCAGTGTCCCTGAAGCCAATGTTACTAGCATGGAGTAGGTGATCCTCAAGCGCCAGCTTTGCTGGACTGGACACTGGGTGCAGATGCCTGACTCTTGACTCCCAAAACGAGTGCTCAACTCCCAGCTTATCTCACGGCAACTACAGGCAATGCTACAAGGACATGTTGAAGGCATGCCTCAGTTAAATGGATGTCAACATCAGGAGCTGGCTGCCAACTGGCACTAATGGTGCTGTCACCTCAACCAAGTGGCAGCCCACTTTGATGGCCATAGGCAAAAACAGGAGTCTTCCCTGAATGATTAATTAATTCAAAATAAAAGTGTAAATATGTTGTTAAAATGGTATCCTTTCAAGCTTTCAGGAGCAAGACCTCACTTCACCACATGCTGTAACACCTGATCAAGTGCACTCCTGCTCCAGCAGACTCTGCAGGTGCCTGAAGAGTATTGGTGCCCAAATGTTTGCAAAGAACAATTTTTTCCAGCTATTTAGTTGGTCTAATAAAAGATACCACATTTACCCAAAGAACTTGTCTGCCTAGCTTCTTTCATTCAGTTTGTCTATTGGACTCTTAAGACACCTCAAGCCCCATCAGAGAGCTGCCCTACATCGAGGGATGACCTGTGATGCCTGTCCCTGGCTCTGGGGCAGCTGTGGGTGGGTGGCTTTGACCTGAAAGTCTTGCACTGGCCCTGTGGCTCCCTGGCTGGATGCCTCCTCAGCTCCCAGGGGTGTTGGTCTAAAGACATAGGCAGACAAGGTTCTTTGGGTAAATGTGATCCCTTTATTAGATCAATCTTTCCTTATTTCTTATGTATTAATATTATTGAACCAATCTCAATTATTATTATTATGATTGGTCTAATAATAAATGAAAAATAAGAAAAATAAAAAATAAGAAAAGATTGGTCTAATAACAATAAATACAAATAATAAAAATTAAAAAACAGTAAAAGATTGATCTAATAATAAATTCTTAAAAATAATGACAATAGTAAAAGATTGGTCTAATAATAATGTCTTGTATTATTGTTATTATTTGTATGTATTATTATTAGATCAATCTTGCATTGTTTATTGTTATTTTTATTAGACCAATCTTTTT
>NW_017729022.1:97926318-97928389 GCF_001723915.1 Gavialis gangeticus | reverse complement strand
CCGGGAAGAGCGCGGGGCTGAGGGGGAGGCTGCCTGGGAGTGGGACCGCGGGCGGCGCTGACAGCCCCCTGGGGCGGCCGCGGCCGGACGGGTGGCACTGCCCGGCACCTCCCGGCCCGGTACTGCCCCGGCGTGGACCGGCGAGCAGCGCCCTGTGCAGGCACCTCCCACCCCCTGCGCTGCGCCGGGCAGTCGGTGCCCACACCCACACACACACCACCTCTCTTCTCCCCCAGCTCGCTCTCCCTCACCAGCTCATACACATTCCCTAGCTCACCCCCACCTAAGCCAGCTCCACACATTTCCTTTCCCTTAATCCAGCTCGGTTACTTATACACACCCGTCTTCCCCCTAGCTCAGCTGTCTCTCTGTCTCACACACACGTGTGTGTGTGTGCGCCCCTCCTCCCCCCAAGCCATCTCCCTGGCCCCCCCAGGGATGAACCTGTAAGCACCTGAGGAACCAAGCTGCCCCTCCCTGGCTCCTGGCAGCTCCTTGGCTCTTAGTGGTCTCTTACTCAGGGTTTTCCTGAGTTCCCAGGTAAGACCCCATGTGTTGTTACCTTCCAGCAGCCTTGTAATCCTCTGCACTGACTAGGAGCCCCCAAATCAGCAGTGATACATCGCTGCTTGCCCAGAGAACAGTCAAGGTGAGCTCCTGTTGCTTAACTCTAAAAACATGTGGAGGCAGTTCTTTATGGCACTTCCCTTCAGTAAACTCGTTGAAAATCTTAGTAACAGCCCTACTTAATCCAATTCATAAATCTGTTTTCAAATCCAGGGAACCATCTCCCCCAATTCCTCAACACTTCTTCGTTTTTTAAAAAACAGCTGATCACAACATGAGCTGCAACTTTGTGTTTCAGTCTGTAAGAACAAATGTCCAGCTGTTACCAGAATTTCATGCATGATATTAATAACTAGCTTTTAAGTTCAGCAGTAACCAATAGGTGCAAATATTGTTGATCTAAATCTTTGTGTGTAATGATTGAGAAATGGAAATAACATCTCCTTCTGGATGTGCATCTAAAAGGGAGGACGAGAGAGATGGGAAACTTCTTTTCCTTTATACCTAAAGTGAATTTAGGGATGGCTGTTAAACTAGCATTATTTTCAATTAATTGAAACAAAGTTTTGTTTGACTTACACTTGATTTCTTGTTTTCTCCTTACCAGGGCTGCTAAAAATGACAGAATATAAGCTTGTCGTTGTTGGAGCTGGTGGTGTAGGCAAGAGCGCCTTGACAATTCAGCTAATTCAGAATCATTTTGTGGATGAATATGATCCTACAATAGAGGTAGACAGTTTCATTGTAACAGCATGTACATGTTTTTATAATACAAGAGGCAGATTGATTTTTCTCTCCTGTTGGTACTGTTTTTGTGACGTTTGTGAGTAGGCAGTGTAGTATTTTTTTCTCCCCTCAGGTACATTGTGGGATACACTTGAAACTAGATTTGAAGCCCTAGATTTTAGTCTATTGACTATTTATTTGGGAGTTGTTTTAGGTTGTTTGTTTGTTTTTTTTAAATAATTCTGTAAAAGAAGTACTGCCTTTTTAATTGTAAGGGAAATTACTGATGATGGCAGAAATCTCAAGTGGATCAGCATACTTGATAAACACAATTCCCTGCACAGGATCAGAAACAACACTATAGTTGAAATGCTGTGTTTACTTCCTTGGAGTCAAATTATGTGCATCGTGTTTTGCAAAACTAGGAATGCGCCGATAAAGATTTTTTTGGTCAATACCAATGGCCAATTATTAACCAGCCATATCAGCCAATACCAATCCAATAGCTGATATGCAGCCTAGCAGCATGGAAAGCAGCGTCCAGCCGGTCAGTCTGTTGTGGGGGGAGAGGGCAGGCTGGGGCTGGGGCTGGGGCAGGTGCTGGCACTGCCTGGGCAGGGCAGGGGCAGAGCTGAGAGGCATGGGGGGCATGTGCCCCACTGCATTTGTGTGCAGGGTAAGGGTGGGTTGCCCGCTGCAGGCTTGGAGCCAAGGGCTATGCTGGCCTCTTCCCAGTGAGGGGCCTGGGCTGTGCTTGGGGGGGGGGCAGGGCAGGGCA
>NW_017729022.1:97915689-97926033 GCF_001723915.1 Gavialis gangeticus | reverse complement strand
GCAGCAGCAGCACTAGAGGGGGGAGGGGGAGGCTACAGGGTGGGCTACAGTGAATTTGGGGTGGCTGTAGCCTACACCATAGCCCCTCTTCCCAGCATTGCTGCTGTCTGCCCTACCCTGCCCCAAGCACAGCCCCAGACCAGGCCTCCTGCTGGGAAGAAGCCAGCGCAGCCCCTAGCCCAGAGCCCACTGCAGGCAGCTTACCCTTGTACTGCACACAGATATAGGGGCACTTGCTCCCCATGCCTCCCCTGGGGTGTGCACAGCTGTGAGGAGCTGTCCTCCTCTCTGCCTCCCCGTGCCCAGGCCTCTCCTGTGCTCTGCCCTGGCTGGGCAGCGCCTGCTCCATCCCAGTTCTCTCTCTCACTTTGGGGGCCTCGATCTGCAACCCCCCATGCCCCTTCCCTCCCCCATGTCCCCTCCCCCACAGACTTACCAGCTGGACTGTGCTTTCTAAGCTGCTGGGCTGCATTCCCTGCCAATTATATGCTGTGGCTGTGTGCATGCGCGTGGCATCTATCGGTGATGTTATCAGCTACATCAGCCAAAAAAGCCGATCGCCAATAATGTCAATTTTCCTTTTATCAGTGCCGATCCGGTATGGATCAATATACTGATATACCTCTATGCAAAACGGCATAAAAGTCTGTGCCCCAAAGAGCTCCCAATCTAATTTGACATGATAAAATGCAGTAGACTTAAGTGCAAGGGTAGGACTCGGTAAATTAAAAAAAAAATAGAGGCTTGGTGGGCATAGATGTCAAGAGCATCTGGTTGGTAACACAAGGGCGGCCCTTCTTGTGTCATCTTTAAAAATGTACAGTGTGTGAAGCTAAGAATAAGGGAAATGGATAGAAGTAGCATGGCATTTGTGACTGCTCATTCTTGCCAAAGGAACATGTCTCTGAAGTTACAAATCTCCATAATAGAAACTTACAACTTAACTACCATGATTGTGCAAAATCAGAGTTTTGCTTAGATGCCCAGGACTTGTATGACATGGATATTTCATATCAGAATTGAGGCATGTTACTAGAACTGAGAGAAGCCCAGTGGCTGTTATTTGCTCCCTATCACTGGTAGTGTCCAGCTCAGGACACTGTATTCAGACTGTTAAAATGAAACTACTTTCCAGGTGGTGGAGGGGAAGTAATCTTCCTAGAAAATGTTGCTTTTATTCTTGAAAGCTTTCAGACTAACTGCACAGGATGACCTGAACATTATTTTGTGATCCAGTAATTGGGAAAATGTTTGTGCATTGCTGTACTAAAGACGCCCTCTCGCTTCCCCCCCTCTCCCCGCACCTCCACACACCTCATTCAGTGTTTTACCTTCATAAACAACTTGATCCAGTAGTATTCCTCCAAGTGTTACTTTAGTGGATACTGTCTGAACAGATGGAAAAAAATAATATCTATATCTAATATCTGTAAAATAACATGTTAGATTGTAGGACCTTCAGGACAGCGACTGTACCTTTTATATGTGTGCCAAACCACCATGTATGCTTACAACACTAAAAATGTATCCAAGCTTGTAGGCAAGGCATCATTTAATTAGAAAATTCACTTGTCATTCAAGGAGAAGTGATCAGTTTTAAAATTTGGGGAGAAAAAGTTAAATGTTGCTTTATATTTAGCAAGTTTCATAATTGTGTAAATACCCATAATTATGTAAATTTCAGACCTTTGAAAGTATTAATATGACTAAAGGAGTTGTTGCCATCATCACCGAGAAGGGGAGAGGGAAGTGTTCACTGTTTATCAAAGCAATATGGTTACTATTTATCCCTGTACATATTTTCAGTAACATATTTAATAACAGTGCTGTGTGGTCCCTGTGGAAGCTCTTGGGGCCCCCCAGGCCCAATTGGTGTATTTCTGCTTATGACTTTTAACTCAACTAAATCTGTTTCCTAAAACTGCTTGCTTTAGTAAAATCTGTGGAAGTTTCTGTGTGGACGCTTACTTCTGAATAAAACTGGCTCATTTTAATCAGTTTGTCTGTTAGAGTCTTCTGCTTTTTATTTTGAAATGAGTGTCCATGTGGTAACTTGCATCTAAATAATTAAAACAGCCTAAGGAACAGAGTTAATTAAATCTGTGCAGTTCAGTGTAGGAGCTAACCCTTATAAATCTGGTCTAATGTATTGAGGGAGTTAGGTTAGTGCCCTCTACTGGTCAAATATTAATCTTATTGAAACCTTGAGTTGTGGTACCTTCATTTTGACATTTTCTTAAATGTCAATTATGTATTCTATTCAAAATCCTTTTCAGGCAAAGCACTCCTTGCTGGCTTTTTCTTAAATCCTGAACCAAAACTTAGAAGTTTAGAATTGGATTTTCAAAAATCTACTAGATTTAGGAATAGGGATGTGAACAAGTTTAGAAGTTCCATGAATTTCTTTTAATATTATCATAATTTGTACGTTGTGTATGTGCATAAATAATGGAGAAACTAGTTGGTATATTTAGAGATTGCTGACACACATACATATTTAATAACTGCCCAAATATGATGGATGGTTTTAGCTGTATCACTGCTACTAGTTAACAGATGCTGAAGGTGTTTCACATTATCATAACTCATGTTGACTTTATGGCAAGTTATAAGGCTTATAAGACCAGGTTCAATAAATAGTGCGTGAAAATAAAGCTTTTTGCTGTAAATGAGTAAACAAACAAGTTTTCTTGTATTCAGAAAACAAATGCAGACTGACATAAGAATGCTTCAAGACATACAAGCGAGGTTTTCGTTTTTTTGTTTTTTTTTAACTTTAGGACTGCTTTCCTCAGCTCTTGGTTTTTCTTTCTTACTATATTAATGTATTTTTGTGCCAAACCCACTACCCATTCATTGTATGTTCTTTTTTCTAATTCTCAGTGAGGCTGTTCAGATTTCTCAATCTCAGTCTTCCTCTGAGACTGTGCGCAGCCCACTCTTCCTTTGATGTTTGAGCATGCCCCGTTTGAAGGGGAGCCTGTAGGCAATGTCTGGTCCAACAGGTGTTTTGGAGCAGTTGAGCAACTTCAACAGAGTAAGAATGAAACTTTCTTCTAGAAGTCACAGAAGAAGTAGATTTCTTGTGTCTGTAATCCTTTGTCTCTCTCGTACAGTGCAGGCTAAATTCACTTTTAAGAACTCTGTACACTTTTTGGAAATGTATACTTCATTATTTTGGGAATTATTACCTTGGATCCATCTAGAGTGTTAGTCCTCACTGTATCTGGGCACTTTCAGTACAGAGTTTTAAAATAATGTTCTGAGAGTCTCTTTATACAGTGAGGCATGCAATTTCAAGTTGGGCATCACCTTTTCAATTTTACTTTTGTCTATAGGGCATTTATTTCCTCTGTCCCAAATAGAAGTGTATCTTTGGGACAAGGAGGGAGAAATTCCACACCTTAAATTATCTCCCAGAACCTTTTGTTCTTGTTTCATTTCTACCTCATATCCCCTTTCTGGACTTGGTATTGGGGCTTCCTTTCTAGACTTGGGAAGCAAGCATTTTCCCCAGAAGGCCCTGTTTGCACGTGCCTTTTTTGTCCAAAATTACTTGGCTGCACAAAATCTCCTGGTGCAGTGGTGTTCAACCTTTTGTCCCTGCCGATCAAATGACTGGTATGGGTTTGGTCCTCAGGCTGCATTGGGTGGAGGCTGATTAGGACCTGGATCTCTGAATGGACTGGGTGGAGGCTGTGGAGCCCAATCTAGTGTGCGGGGTCATGCTCTCTGTCTTGTGGGTCCCCCATGGGTTCAGAAACTTGGCAGCAGGGAAGCAGCAACTTCCTGCTAGTGGTCCACAGCTGTCAAATTTTTGGACCGGGGGAGACCATGCTCCACAGGGTGAAGCTGGCCTGCAGTCCCCCCTCAGCAGGGACCCACCACACAGTAGGGTTGAGCACCACTGTCTCAGTCCTTTGTGTTTCAGGATATGTTTGCACAACACAACACAGTTTTGGTTGTCACAAATGTTAGTATACTTATGCTGTTAATCTGACTGTCATGGGGCTAGTAACTTGAATGTGTATCCAGGTCAGCATCAGGCTTGGACTCTGATTCCTAGTCCATGCTGAAAGGCATGCTGATGTGTCTTCAGTGCAGTTGTTAACAGTGCTACCAGGGTATGCCTACCCATGGTACATTCGTACTTTGGTACACTACATAAACCAGGGGTATGCGTATTTGTGGTGGTACGGAAGACATCTCTCATGGGTACACAGGAGAAATTGTGTATTCTTTATAATAATAATTGGCATTTAAGGGGTTAAAATACAAAACATATGCTGATAGCAGTATGTGGGCAGCTGGTAAATCTGGAAGGGGGTACACAATAAGAAAGTTTGGGGACCTCCAGCATAGATTGTAAACCAGAGACTGCTGTGCTATGTGCAGCAGCCAGCAGATGAGGCAGAGGAAGTTGCACCCAAGTCTGAAAGTAGATATTTCAAGGGAGGCAGTCGGAAGTGTGTACATTGGGTCATGGCAGGAGCCAGCCATCACCAAGTTGTTTCTGTATAAAATGGTAGCTAAAGCTACCCATTCAGCAGTCTACACTCCTTTCCCCTTTCCTTCATGTGCCACCCTTTGTCCCCCACCAACTTTTGCTTGTGGTTGCTTTTTTAAGATAATTGTATTTATTTCTTTTATATATGTACTAGCCAATTCCCTGAATGACAGGGAGTTTGGGTAGGAGGCTGGGATGGAGTGCCGCCACCTAATGCCCATGCTGCCGCTGCTCTGCCTCTGCACCCCCTCCCTGCCTTGTTTGGCTTCGTGTGCGGCCCCCTCATCTTCTGCTGGCCTAATACCCCATGCTGCTGCTCTGCCTTTGCCCCCCTCCCTTGTCTGGCTACTTGTGTGCCCCCCCCATCCTCTGCTGCCCGACCCTGTGTCTCTTCCATTCTCTGCCATCATGGCAGTGCTCTGCCATGCCAACCTGTCCCCTCTGTCCTCCAAGGATCAGAATGACAGATGGCTTACAAATAAGAGGAACAAACAGGTAGGTTTTACATTTTATATGTATTGTAGCTTAAGGACAGTATGTTGAAAACTTAAATTAAGCAGACTGAACATGTAAAGATACGAATTGCTTCCTTTCCCTGTGATTCGATATGCCGTTGGGGTTGGTTCCCTGATGTTCCTTTGAGTTGCTTACAGTTTGGTTAAGCATCCAGATAGTGTGTGAGGAATCAAGTATCATCAAATATCTCCTGAAAGACTATGTTTTCAGTGAATATTTTCTTGTCACCTTTTAGATTTCCTTGTTTCTTTGCCACCAGTGAAATGTATATTCTTAAAAACACTGTTTCTGGTAAGCAGAGGCCAACTGAGTCGAACATTTGTCCTTGTGATTTATTAATTGTTATTGCAAACACTGTTGTTATGGGAAATTGTCTCCTTTTCAGAATGAAAGGTAGTTGTGTGCCTGATGGAGCCAAATCAATCCAAGGGATTGATTGACGTGTTATCCTACAATAGTACCTGCAATTATTTCAGCATGTATGAAATTGCGGTTTAATCCTCTTATTATCAGTCAAGTTCCATTGTGTAGTCCCATTTTTGGATTCATATTTCTGAGTAACATAACAATAGCACCAATTTTCAGGTGCAGTTCATGTGGTGGGAGTCCTGATGGTGTTTGCACATTTAAAAATTCAATGAGGTAAGTAGTTTGATTTTCAGAGTCATTTGCAATCATAGAAGCTGCAGTACTTTCATTTCACCAGGCAGCAAAGTTATAATTTTAGTGTTCAATTCCATGGTGTATTTATTTTTGGGAGTTACAATAATTTTATTTCCAAGTCTTCTGTTTCAATGTGGTTCCCATAAACTGTTGTGATAATGGACTCTATTTCATTAAAGGTTTCTGGTATTTCAATTAGATCTGGTGGCAACCTATAATCATTTGACATAGTTCCTTCACCGCCTTTGAGAGTCCTGTCATTGAATTGATGTTGTCCTTCAGTGAACATATTTTGTGATCATTTGATTTTTGGTGAAATTCGACCACAGATGATGACTCTTTACGCATGCCTCAGTCATCTCTGTTCTTGTAGATCGTACTATGACTGGTAATGTTTGTCTGAAGTCTCTGCCTAACAAAAGCAGTTTTCCTCCAAATGGCATTTCATTTTGCATAATCTCTTTGACTAATATATCAATGCATGTAAGTGGATCAGGGAGACTTAAAGAGCTACAATATAGTCCATGGACCATCAACAATTCTTGGATATCTAGCAATGCCTTCTGTACTGCAGCATTATCATTGTGATGTCTCCTATGGTCCTCTGTCATGGCGTCCTGACATTGTTTCAATAGCTGAAATGCATTAGATAGCTTACAAAATATGCAGATGAATGCAAAAGTGTGCCTCAACTGTCTGGGCATTTGAATTCCAGCTGCATCCTCCAGACAGTAGCTCCATTCTTCATCACTGGCCATCAAATTATGTCTTTTTGCTGCTTCTTGAAATGTATCTCAGAGGGCGTTGTTAACAGTACGTAATTCTTCAGAACTGGTTGCTGCATGGACATACAGTAGTAGAACTCTTAAACAGAATCTTTCTATATCGTTTGGACTTACTGAATACATTCTAGGGAGAATATTGTCTCCACCTCTTTGTCATCTTTGCCAAACACCTTTTTTGGAATATGTAATGGTATGGAATTTCGCAGTATAAATACCGTTGTGCTTCAGGGCAATTGTGATTTAATAAAAACCAAGTGTTTAAAGTTGTTTTTGAAATGCCTGTGTGATTGATGGCCTCATGTTCATGCCCTGGTTGAAAATACACTGACTGTTGGAGCGGCAAATGAACTGCTAATTTAATGATTCCATGAGATCTGTCACGCGTTCAGTTTTCCAGCAGTCTTCACATAGCCTCTGGTGGTGTCACGTACCTTGCATCAGGGTATCTTGTCATGTTGCAGTCATTGCTTGTTTACTATTTTAATATTTGCACAGTCATATTCTTTGTAAACATATTTAAAGATGTATTTGATGGATTTAATCAATGTGCAAACTTCAGCATTGATATGAGTGTTGTATTTTAACAAAAGATATTGTATGAAACAACATAACTGTCTACTGTGTGTTTGCCTACTTGGATGGTACATGTTTGGCTTCTTTTATATCAGGGGTAGGCAGTTGTTTTGGGCAGAGGGCCACTTACTGAGTTTTGGGAAGCCATCACGGGCTGCATGACAGGCCAGATAAGTATTGCCAGGGTCAGATAAGTATTCATCATCATGCCAGGGTCAGATAAGTATTGATTTTTCTAAATTTTTTAGGGGCCGCACGGTTTGGATAGAATGGCCTGGTGGGCTGCATTTTGCCCACCTGTGTTTTATATAAAGGGTATCTATTGACATTAGCTACTGTTTCTTGTTGAAATGGCTTTGGAAAATTTTTGGTACAATTTCCCTCGCTCATGCATGGTGAATTGCTGTTGAAAATACCACATGGTCTACGTATCATGTATTTTTTTACTATGCAATATAAAATTGGGTCTGTATCTGGAGCAGGAATTTCTGCACTAACTATACAATCGATGACTGCTTGTGTGTCAAGCTTGTTCTTCAGTATAAATAGCATGTGTGCATGTGGGAGTCCTCATTTTTGAAACTCAGTTGTGTATACATGGATGATAACTGGACCAAATATTTTTTTTTATGGCATGATCCAGTAAAGATGTCAGCTTAATTTTGAATACTCTCGCTACTAAGTCTGGTCTGTCTGAGGGATTTTGTCCAGGAAACACATTTTCTTGAGTAGCAGGCCATTTTGGATTTGCAGTGAATGTAATAAACAGGTCTGGGTGACCATATTTGCTCACTATTGCCATGGCGTCATGATATTGTTCTTGCATATTTTTTGGTCCTCCTTAGAATTATGATGGTAAAATGACAGTTTTTCATAATTGTATACCAGAGATTTCAGCAGTTTCTGTTAAGAAGTCCATAAGACCACTAAGTTTTCCTTGCTGTTGCCTAAGGTAATTTAAATTGTTCGCTTCAACTTGTAAATGTGAATCTACAATCCACTGTAGAGTTAATTTTTCTCCACGTAACATTGTATTAAATTCATTTTGATGAACTGCTGTTTGAGCAACTTTGCATTGTAACATGGAAACTTCTTTTGATGTTGAAGTCTCATATCCAGGACGTTTTAAAGCTGGATACCAACCTGGTTCACCATATGAATAAAACACAACGTATGTCATGGGATCTAAATTGGCATTCAAAATACTTATATTTTCAAAGCCTTGAGATCTTGAGTAAATTCTTATATCCCTATGGAAAGGCAGTTCTTCATCGTCATTTCAGAAAATCATGGCAATTTCATCATTGCTTGGTAAATTATATCTTCTGTCGGATTCTCTGTCACAACAGAACACCATGCTAATATTTGCAGTTGAATGACTTTCCTCACCTGCTGTTTGCTCTTCTTCTCTTACAACTTCAACTAACACTTTGTAAGAGTTGAAAATGGATTGATGTTTCTCATTGAAGTGTCCAGGTCCTACATTAAAGCAGGATCGCGTAGGTGATTTTGGGGATGATTTGACCATTCTTCAACTGCTTCTTTGGGATCCAGAATATAAAGATGGCCATAGGAGCTTGCTTCTCCTCCTTTAGGCTGTAAATGAGGTGATAGAATTGTCCATAGACACAAAAGCACTATGGGCCCTGTTCAGGAATAGGTGTGATTTTTTTTTTTTTTTCTCCCAAAGATGCAAAGCTTAAAGAACTATTCAGTAACCTAGTATTGGTCTGGAAGTTCTCATAAAACATATGCTGTGAATTGCTTATGATCTCTTTAAGTAATGGAGGAAATTTGTGGCAGTAAGGCAACCTCACTTTTCCTTTGTGACAGCAATTTTTAAACTTCCCATCTGATGGCTGCTTAGCTGTGAAGTTTAAAGAATGACACAATTGGCAAACAACGTCCATTTTACTGCAATAATGCCTTTCTACTTCTGACTCTTTCAAGAAATGACGGTCTCTCATTAGGAATTACCTTTGTCATGTTCTTGCAGAGCAAATGGAGTTCAACTATTGTCTCACTGCAGCATGTTCTTGGAACTCAGTTGCCCGGCTTCGTTGATGTCATGTGGCATCTAAATGTCTTTGCATCATGCCTTTTTCATGAGAATCACCTACATGACTTTCTTTATGGTGTTGCACACCTAATTGTCTACACAAAGCTGCCTCCTCTTGTGATTCATTAGCATGGCGTTTTTCATGGTGTGCATCTACTTGTCTTCATTTCGTAGCCTCCTCTTGTGGTGTAGTAGCACGGCATTCTTGATGGCGTTGTGCATCTAATAGTCTTTGCACAGTAGCCTGTCATCTACAGGCTCTCACAATGTTGTTGCAAATCCCATTGCCGCCTTCATGTAGCGTGGTCCTCAGATTCATTGTCGCTTGGACGTCTTTTTCTACTTGCATCTAATTGTCATTGTTCAGCAGATTGTTCTAGTGTGTGGCTCTGTCTCCAGTGTTAGTGCTCTTTATTGTGACAGCATTTTCTCTCAGCATAACATTTGCATCCCGTAGTAAAGCACTGGCAGAGTTTGTGACAACTTCTTGAAAGGTGTTGGGCATCCAATTGTTCTATCATGGTATTGTCACAATAGCTGGGAACTTGGCTCCTGCTTTTCCTCAGGTGGTCCTGCTGCTAATAAATTGCTATTCACAACTGATTTATTAGGTGTAGAAAAAGGGTGGAGGGAGTCGCTGCACCAACAGCTTGAGGAGGCAGCAGGTAACATGGAAGGGGTGGTCCTTTTTCTTAACTGGCCTCAGCACTAATTAATTTTAAAGCCTAATTGATTTATTTTTTGTGGTGCTGAGGAGGGGAGCTGCTGCACCGGAAGTTGTTGTAGCAGGCATGCTGCACTGTGAGGACTTGAGGTGGCGGCAGTTACCGTGGAGGGCCTGCTAATTTTTCTGAAGTGGCCCCAGCACTACTTAATGGCAAAGCATAACAGACCTGTGCGAAGCAGCTAGTATTTGCTTCGGATTTGGATTTGGCCGATTCAGGGGACAGTGACTTGATTTGGTGATTCAGATTACTGTCCCAAATTGATCTGTCCAAATCTGATTTGGAAATTTGGCCGAATCGCTGAACCAAACAGGCCCCATCCCCCGTCCACTCTCCCAGCCCTGTCAATGGCTGCCCCATCCAGCCCTAGCATCCCATTCTTTAAAACAAAACAAAAAAAGAGCCCCGTACTCACCGACTGCTGCAGTGGCCATCGGGGCTTCTGGAGGCTCATGGGAGAGCCCCCCCATGCAGCATGGGGCAGTGGGGGGCAGCGGGGATCGCCCCCCCTGCCTG
>NW_017729022.1:97910141-97910689 GCF_001723915.1 Gavialis gangeticus | reverse complement strand
TCCCTTTTTTTTTTCCTTCACTTTGCATCTGTTGGCAGTGGGAGTGAGGCCAGCGCTGTGAGGCCAGCACCCCAGTTTAAGGCCAGGCCCGCTCCCCCCACACCCCCCCCCTCACCGCTTCAGGACCAGGCCGCTTTCCCCCACTGTGCCCCCTCGCCCCATCCCAGCTGGCTTTTGTTGAGGTGCAGTCCTTGGTGCCGCTTTCAGGGAGCGGGATGGGGGAGCCGAGGCTAGCAGCACTGGCCTCTGATTCCCCCGCTCTGTCAGGTCCTCAGTGCTGCTTCGCCGTCATTGCAGTGCTATGCTGTGCTTGGAGCACTCTGATTGGCTGTTTCCGTCAGCCAGTCGGAGTGTGAATAAAGCATTATGGCCGGATAGACAGCCTACAGCTTTTATAATACAGGCATACCTCAGAGATATTGCGGGTTCGGTTCCAGACCACCACAATAAAGCGAATATCGCAATAAAGCGAGTCACATGAATGTTTTGGTTTCCCAGTGCATATAAAAGTTATGTTTACCCTATACTGTAGTCTATTAAGTGTGCAA
>NW_017729022.1:97909562-97909864 GCF_001723915.1 Gavialis gangeticus | reverse complement strand
GAGCCCCCCCATGCAGCATGGGGCAGTGGGGGGCAGCGGGGATCGCCCCCCCTGCCTGGTAGGAGCCAGTGAGCGTGGGGCTCCTTTAAAAACAACCCCCCTCCCCCGAATGAATGCTGGGGCTGAGTGGGCAGCCATTGATGGGGCTGGGAGAGCAGTCAGGGGGTGCTCAGGGGGGTTGGGAGAGCAGGCAGGGGATGGGGCCTGGCAGGGGTCCCCCCCATGGTCCCCTCCCCCCTCATCCAGCCCCCCCCCGACCCCTACCCCCTGGCCCTGGATATCCAGGGGGCTAATTTTCTCCC
>NW_017729022.1:97906978-97908607 GCF_001723915.1 Gavialis gangeticus | reverse complement strand
AGACCACCACAATAAAGCGAATATCGCAATAAAGCGAGTCACATGAATGTTTTGGTTTCCCAGTGCATATAAAAGTTATGTTTACCCTATACTGTAGTCTATTAAGTGTGCAAGAGCATTATGTCTACAAAAACAATGTACATACCTTAATTTAAAAAATACTTTATTGCTAAAAAATGCTAACCATCATCTGAGCTTTCAGCGAGTCGTAATCTTTTTGCTGGTGGAGGGTCTTGCCTCGATGTTGATGGCTGCTGACCAATCAGGGTGGCAGTTGCTGAAGGTTGGAGCGGCTGTGGCAGTTTCTTAAAATAAGACAACAATGAAGGTTGCCACAAACCTTCAATTTGTAAAAAACGCAATATCTGCAAAGCGCAATAAAGCAAAGCGCAATAAAACGAGGTATGCCTGTATTAGAATATAAAGAAGAAATAAATAAAGATTTGAAAAATAAATAAAATGTGCATAGTGTGTGTGTGTGTGTACATACACACATTGTGGTGGTGGCAGGGGAATGGGAGGAGTGGGCCTGGGCCTGAGCGGGGGGAAGAGGCCTTCAGGCTCACTCCTTCTCCCCTCCCATGCTGGGCCCAGTCCCACTCCTCCCCTCCCCTCACTGCTGCTGCTGCAGCGCATCGGCTCCTCCCCCGACCACTGCCACGTCAGCCCCGCAGGCAGCGATGACAGAAGGGGGAAGGGGTCGGCCAAGGCCAGCACTGGTAGTCTGCCCCCCAGCATCCCGACTGTTCACCGCACTGCCACCACCTCCAGAAGCAAGGTGGGGGATAGGTGAGGCCAGCTCCAGTGGCCTTGCTCCCCTCCCCCCATCCATTGTCACCAGCTGTTCTGTTTCCACTGCCTCCAGGGAGCAGGGCTATGTCCCCTGTGTCCCTGCCATTATGGTGGCATGCGCATACACACACATTTGTGTGCATGTGTGTATATGTTAGGGATTTTGGGGGCTGATATCGATAGTTGATTTTTAAGGAGGCATGTTGGCCAATACTGATCCAATATAGCTGCCATCAGGTAGTAAGTCTGGTGTGGTGGGGGTAGATCAACACCCCCCTTTGATGAGGGAGGGGGCAGGAGCAGGCACTGCCCAGCCAGGGTGGGGGGGCAGCTGCAGGATGGAGGCACAGCTCGTGTGGTGGGGGCAGCTCCCACTACTGCTTGTGCCCCAGGAGGGTGGGGACAGGGAGGTGTGTGACTGGATCTGTGCAGTGTGGGGTAAGCTGAAGTTGTAGGGTGGAGCCAGAGCCAGCGCTGCGCAGGGCTTTTCTTGCTGGGGTATGGGTTTGGAGCGGGCTCTGGCGGCACTGAGAGGCAGCTGCAACAACCCCAAATTTACCCGCAGCTCCGCTCCCAGCCCCACGTCACCACCCAGCACAGCCCCGGCTTTTCCCGTTGCTTGGGTGGAGGTAGGGTGTTCAGCTGGGGCAGTGGGGGACTGGGAGTGGAGCTGCTGCAAAATCTGAGGTGGCTACAGCTTCCTCCCAGCGGTGCTGGTGTCTGCAGAGAGCCCAGTCCCTGACATGAAAAGCCCCATGCAGCTCCGGCCCACCCTGCAGCTGAAGCCCACCCTTTGCTGCATAGATCTGGGGGCACATGCCCCGCCCTCCCAGGGTG
>NW_017729022.1:97903327-97906818 GCF_001723915.1 Gavialis gangeticus | reverse complement strand
CTGGTGGGGCTCCCTTGCCCCTGTCAGCTCCCAGAGCTGCTCTCTGCCTTCCCCTTCCCCCCACCCTCCCCTTCTGACTTACCAGCTGGAGGCAGCTTTCCACGCTGCCAGCTCTGCTCCATGCTGTGTTGCATCTGCACACAGCACGAGTATTTAACAGACAACAATTATGCAGGTTTGCTTTTTTTTGGAGTGATGGTGCTATATGAAGGGCTAATACACATTTACTTTTCACGAATAGTGACATATGGTGACAAGTAAGTTTTTTTTTTTTTTTTTTTTCCCTCCTTTTGTTGCATTCAGTTATCGTCAACTATGATAGAGCTGATGGCAAAAAATGGGAGCGCAGTTTTCCTATTTAATAGGAACAGGAATCACTTTCTGAATTTCTGTACAATGGAACAAAGTATAAACCTTGATTTCAGGCTTCCTGAAGCTTGGGGGCTTATTACAATCTTCTCCAGTTGTAAGCACTGGTTTGTATTTTTGCAGTAGGTTTACTGTTTCTTACTTCAGCACTGGCTTTGCATTTTAGGGAAGTGGATATTTCCAAAATTCTGTCAGAGGTGACCTTTATTTTTAAGGGACATAGCCATGTTTGAAGCACTTAACCATTATTGTTACAGATAACATCCAGGGTTATAATAAGTATAAAATTAAAGAGTTGTTTTTTTCCCCTTTGTGCATTTGACAAACTGCACTTTGTATGGAATTGGTATCCTCCACCCCATTCCAGATCAGTTAGGTCACTTTCCTTGTTTGGTTTATATGAGACCCATATAACCAGGCAGAGACAAAGTTTAAAATAGGAGTTAAAAAAATGTGAATACACCAATTGATAGACAGCCTGAGGTTCCGGTATAATACCTGAAACTAATCTGTATTGCAGTAATCAACTCTCCAGTTTTACTTAGTATTAAAATCCTGTTTTATATAAATAAGAATAGAAGTGATATTTTCTGAACTCCTATACCTGATATGCATTTAGGAAAAGTATTTTGTAACGTAAACTTTTCATACATAGATAAATCCTTTTAAGTGCTTTGGCATAAGCATGCAACTTTCTACACACAGGATGCATCTTTATGTGTAATTAATGTGACACAATAAACTCTGGAGCAATTCATGTCAGAGTAAACTGCTCCTGGGCGCAGCATCTACATATGTGCCTGGAATAGCAGCAATATGAGCTGGGGTGGAGCAGGCCCCTAGCTGGCTGGGCTGCTGGGGTGCAATTTATGCCCCCTGGTCACCACCTACGTGTGCGTTTTATCTGAGTCAAAACCCAGGAGGGCATAGCTCTTTACACAGCCTGTTCTTGGATTGAATGGTAATTAATTTGAAGGATTGTCCCAGGAAAAAAGTGTTAGCTCAGATATTTCATAGGTACTTAAAGTGGGATAATTAGTTCATGTGTCTGTAGGATCTCAGGCATTTATCCTAGGAGAAATGCGATACCTGTTTTAACTAATGTATAGCTAGATTATACCTGCTTGTTTCTGTAGCCTGGGTCTAAATGAAAACACAGCTAAGACGCCAGTGAACCTCTGACGTGGAACTCTGTCCAACTTGCAGATATCCATGAAGTAAAGGGTGAACATTGCCACTTGTGCTTTGAGTGGGTAGGAGCATACAGTTTTTTCTAAGATTATGGAAACAGGTTGTAGTAATCGGAACAGGAAAACAAGAATCTGCAATCTCAAGTCTGTTCTTCATTTTCCTTCTGGTTTGCTGTATGATTGTGAACAAATGACTTGGTCTTAGTTTGCCTATCTTTAAAATTGGAGAGCTAAAACTTTAACTCATAGGCATGTTGAATTTTGTTTAATGTTCATAAAGCATTTTGAAATCCGTTGTTCAGTTATATTATTTAAGTCTTTCTTCTGATGTGTAATTTGGAATTTTTTTTTTTACTCTGTTCTCAGGATTCATACAGGAAACAAGTAGTAATTGATGGAGAAACCTGTCTCTTGGATATTCTTGACACAGCAGGTCAAGAAGAGTACAGTGCAATGAGGGACCAATACATGAGAACAGGGGAGGGTTTTCTATGTGTATTTGCCATAAATAATACAAAATCATTTGAAGATATTCATCATTATAGGTAAGTCTAATAAAATAAATTACTTTAGTAATTCTCCAAAGAGGGAATGATTTGCTTGCTTCTGCTTACAACCAAAGATAATTTATTTCTTACAGTTATGGAATTGTAACATAATCATATTTCCAAGCTAGCAGTGAGCAGTTACTTTTGAAGTCAATAAAACATTAAAAATATATCTTTTTATTTATTTTTTTATTATTTTTTTTTGGTCACCTAGCCAGAGTGATTATGCAACGGGCTGCCCATTCTTGGAGCGTACTCACAGTTTTGGGTTGATGGAAGAAGGCTGGTTGAAGCTACCTGAAAATTCCTCTAGTAGTTTGTTTTTGAAATATAAAACAGATGTAGAGATATGGGCTTCAGAATTAGCATCCTACTGAGATTAATAGAAATCAAGTATGGATCAAATTCTGCCTTCCTCATGGCTGTAGAGTAGTACTTCCATGGCTGTAGAATACAGTTAAGTAAAGTAATTCTGATCTTTGTCTCTGTGAAATGTGCCTGTGAAAGCAGCGGATGACACAAACACTTACGAACATCCCAATTCTGTGGGGGCAACTTTTCTGCTATTTATGGCTGGAGCTCTTCTCTTTTAGTAGTCTGAAGTAGGCAACCAAATTCTATTACGACTTGATAGATATTATATTAAGACTTAATATCACTCAATCTTTCCTCCTCAGTGTCTGTTTTTTATATATGAAAAAGTTCTTGCCTGTTCCATAAATAACAGAAATATATTTTTAAAAAAAAAGTAGAAAAAAAATCCATGTGACTTTTTAACAAAAATGTGCCTATCTCAGTAGGACTCTGCAAATTGGGGAAACTACCTACATTTACAATATTATTTGCCATGTATAAACCAAGTCATAGTTGGTTAGCCTTCATCTAACCAACTATGGGGCCGCACCCAGAGGGTGGTAGTGGATGGGTCCTTCTCGGCCTGGAAGGACGTGGGCAGTGGGGTTCTGCAGGGCTCGGTCCTCGGGCCCGCGCTGTTCAACATCTTCATCAGTGATTTCGACGAGGGGGTAAAAAGCACCCTGTTCAAATTTGCTGATGACATTAAGATGTGGGGGGACATGGGCACACTAGAAGGAAGCAACAGGCCACAATCTGACATAGACAGGTGACAAGGGTGGGCGGATGAGAATAGGATGGGTTTCAACACAGACAAGTGCAAGGTGATGCACCTGGGGAGGAACAACCGGTACCATACCTACAGGTTGGGGAACTTCCCTGTTGTCAGCACGGAGGCGGAAAAGGATCTTGGAGTCGTCATTGACTCCAAGATGAACATGGGTCGGCAGTGTGGGGAGGCAGTTAGGAAGGCCAACCGTACCTTGTCATGCATCCACAGATGCATTTCAAGCAGGTCAAAAGAGGTGAT
>NW_017729022.1:97894397-97903164 GCF_001723915.1 Gavialis gangeticus | reverse complement strand
AGGTGGTGCAGGCTCCTACCCTGGGGGTTTTTAAGAGGAGGTTAGATGAACACCTTGCTGGGGTTGTTTGACCCCAGTACTCTTTCCTGCCATGGCAGGGGGTTGGACTAGATGATCTGCTAAGGTCCCTTCCAACCCTAGAAACTATGAAACTATCTGTAATTCAGTCGTAAAGACACTGAACTCTTACAGGATGTATTGTTGCCAGTGTCTCCTAACCCTCTCATCTGTCTGCTGGATGTTGGATAGAAGAGATGATGGTGCAAATCCAAGCCAATAACTAAAAATTACTACTTTAAAAACAAAATAATAAAGCCTCTGGATAATGTGCATATGATCATTAAATGTACAGCAAATAGCAAACTTTTCATAGATTCATAGACTTTAGGGCTGGAAGGGACCTCATGAGATCATCGGGTCTAGCCCCCTGCCCAAGGGGCAGGAAGTCAGCTGGGGTCAGATCACCCCAGCAAGATAAGCATCCAAGTGATTCTTAAAGGTATCCAGAGTAGGTGCTTGCACCACTTCTGGGGGAGTCTATTCCAGATTCTGGAGACTCAGATGGTAAAGAAGTTTTTCATTATGTCCAGTCTAAAATGGTCTTCCAGCAGTTTGTGGCTATTAGTGTTGTATTGGGGTGCTCTGGTGAACAGAGCACCCCCATTTCCTGATGCACACCCTTTGTATACTTATAGGCTACCACCAAGTCACTCCTGAGCCTTTGCTTCTCTAGGCTTAAGAGTCCCATTACTCTCAGCCTCTCCTCATAAGGCCTGTTCTCTTAACCTCTACTCATGCGTGTGGCTCTCCTTTGGATTGTCTCAAGCTTCTCCCCATCCTTTCTGAAGTGTGGAGCCCAGAACTGGGTGCAGTATTCCAGCTACAGCCTCATCAAGGCTGAGTAAAGTAGGAGGATGACTTCCTGGATCTTGCTTGACGTGCATTGGTAGATGCAAGCCAGAGTGTTATTTGCTTTGCCAGCTGTGGTATCACATTGGTGGCTCATGTTCATCTTGTGGTCAGTTATGACCCCCAAGTCGCTTTTGGTACTGGTGCTAGTGCGTATAGCACTGTCAAGCCTATAAGTATGATGTGTGTTTTGTTTGTTTTTTTTTAATCCCAAGGTGGAGCACCTTGCATTTCTTTGTTGAATGTTATCAGGCTTTGATCTGACCACCTTGTGAGCCTGTCCAGGTTGGCCTGAATTGCCAGCCTGTCCTCTAGCGTGACCACACTTGCCCATAATTTGGTGTCATCTGCGAACTTAGCCAGTCCACTTCTGACACCTGAATCTAGATTCTTTATGAATATATTAAAGAGTACTGGTCTGAGTACGAGCCCTGGGGGACACCACTGGTCATCATGCACCATGTTGACTTGGTTCCATCAACTGTCACTGGCTGGGTCTGACCATGAAGCTAGTTTCCCAGCCATTGGACCGTAAAGTGGTTGAGGCTGCAGTTCCCCAATTTTACCATGAAGACATCATGGGAAATGTAAAATTTTTAATCTTACTTTAAACAGTAAAAGAAACACAGAATTGCTATCTGTTTTTAAATGTATTGACTTTTATGCTGTTTAGTCTTTTAAACCTTTAAAAAGAGAACAAGAGAATGACTAATCGTGTGAAAAGCCCTCTTGTTATACAGCCTCTCTCTAAGAACACTACATGTGGAAACTGACAGTTGCACTGGCAGCATGTTAACTCATCAGTGAATGAGCTTGTGAATAGACATTGAAGGTTCACAAATAAATAACTAGTGCACTATGAAATCATAATTGTGTTATTTGAGGAGTAACTGTCCATGTTCTCTGAGAAAGGAATGAAGTTATAGTCTAGTATTGTATGTTGAGTTTCTTTCAGCAGCTTTGTCATCTTGCTGAATAGTTCTGACTACAATACTGTTTTAAAGATGTATTTTAACTAGAGCTACTTGCTAAAGAAAACTTCAGAAAATATTAACCAGATAGAAACAGATTTTTAAAATCTCCCCCTACAAATGCAGTTCCTTTAACCACAGTTTTTTTTAGAACATAGTAGCATCAGTTTTTTACGGGGGATGTTTGACTTTTTTTTTAATTCAAAAAGGTGATATGGATATACAAAATGAATTTCAGGGTTCTGTTTAGCATGAAAACTGTACAGTGTCTACACACATTTACATTGGGATACTTTAAATGAGAAAATCATCTATGCTTTTGATTACAATCTTGGAAGGACATTTTCCGATTCCTTCACTCGCCCAAGAGCAAGAAGGTAAAGGAGGAGATAGTTACACTTTCTAAACCCTCTCACCACTTGCACGTAGCACCAAATCTAATGCAGTTATTTACCTAGTAGGAGTGTGCGAAATGGGCCATTTTCGATTCAGATTCGGATTGGGCCCAAATCGGAGACAGTGATTTGGTTTGTTGATTCAGATCACTATCTCCAATTCAATTCGGCCAAATCTGAATCTGAAGATTCAATGCTGATTTGGAAAATCAGTGACTTGGCCATAGACACAGCTTTAAATGTTGGGATGAAGCGTCCCACAGGAGCACAGGAGGGGGCCTGCATGCTTGGTGGCAAACCCAAAAGTGGACCAGAAGTCCTTCCAGTCCACTTCCAGGTCCACTGCCAAGCATGCTGGGGACCCACACCCACGCTTCTGTTGGATGCTCCATCCACACCAGCATCCCAGCATTCATGAGCTGCTTGGTACCTTAAGATATGTAGAAAAAACATTTAAAGCTGTTTCTATGTCCGAATCACAAATCTTTTGAAATCTCTCTGAATCAATTCAGAGGGTTTCGATTGAGAGAGATTAAAGGGTCTCTTGATTTGATTTACAAGCTTTACAGCTTTACGAGCACTCATGGTGCTCTGGCGATGTGCCAGAGGACTGCAAAAGGGCCAATGTGGTTCCCATTTTTAAAAAAGGGAGGAATGAGACCCAGGAAACTATAGGCCTGTTAGTCTTACCTCAGTCCTGGGGAAGCTTTTTGAGAGAGTTATCCTGGCTCATGTCCGCGAGGGGCCAGCAGGGGAGATTATGCTTAGGGGCAACCAACATGGGTTCATTAGAGGCAGGTCCTGTCAGACCAACTTGGTGGCCTTCTGTGACAAGGTCACAAAATCCTTGGACACTGGTGTCGCAGTGGACATAGTCTTTCTGGACTTTCGAAAGGCCTTCGACATTCTCTCACCCCATTCTCATTAAAAAAAACTAGGAGGCTGTGGCGTGGATACCTACACAGCCAGATGGGTCACTAATTGGCTGGAGGGCCGCACCCATAGAATGGTGGTGGACGGGTTTTATTCCACCTGGAGAGATGTGGGCAGTGGGGTTCCGCAGGGATCGGTCCTCGGGGCCCGCACTGTTCAACATCTTCATCAGCGACTTGGATGAGGGGTAAAAAGCACCCTGTTCAAATTCGCAGATGACACTAAGATGTGGGGATAAGTGGACATGCCAGAAGGGAGGAATAGGTTGCAATCGAACCTGGACAGGTTACAGGGGTGGGTGGATGAGAACAGGATGGGTTTCAACACCGACAAGTGCAGGGTACTGCACCTGGGAAGGAAGAACCAGCAGCATACCTACAGGCTGGAGAACTCCCTTCTTGTCAGTGCAGAGGCAGAAAAGGATCTTGGAGTCATTACTGATGCCAAAATGAACTTGGGCAGACAGTGTGGGGATGCGGTCAGGAAGGCCAACCACAGATGCATCTCAAGCAGGTCCAAGGAGGTGATCCTCCCCCTCTATGTGACACTGGTCAGGCCACAGTTAGAGTACTGCATCCAGTTCTGGGTGCCACACTTCAGGAGGGATTTGGACAACATGGAGAGGGTCCAGAGGAGGGCCACCTACATGATCAGGGGTCAGCAGGGCAGGCACTACAAGAAGAGGCTAAGGGACCTGAACCTGTTCAGCCTCCACAAGAGAAGGCTGAGGGGGGATTTAGTGGCCGTTTACAAACTGGTCAGGGGGGACCAGCAGGCATTGGGAGAGTCCCTGTTCCGCCGAGCATTACCAGGAGTGCAAGAAATAATGGTCACAAGCTGGCAGAGGGTAGATTCAGGCTAGACATCAGGAGGCGCCACTTCACTGTCAGGGCGGCTAGGATCTGGAACCAACTTCCAAGAGAAGTGATGCTGGCTTCTACCCCAGAGGGCTTTAAAGGAGGCTGGATGAACACCTTGCCCGTGGTCGTTTGATCCCAGTACTCTTTCCTGTCATGGCAGAGGGTCGGACTTGATCTGCTCAGGTCCCTTACAAACCTGCCAACTATGAAACTATGTTTTGGAGTTTCGGCCACTGAATCTGGCCAAATCAAATCAGTGACTGAAGCTTCACACAGCCCTACTACCTAGTGAATATGACCCTGTAGCATACTGGAGCAACTTCTTTGAAATCACTCAGCTTTTATCTATTTCTAATGTAAATAGAGGGCTTAAATGTTGTATTATATTTTGGGGCTTAACTATTACATTCTATCCTCAGCTGTAAGTAGGGATTTTGCATGAGTGGGACAAGGTCTCTAAGGAATAATAATAATTTTTACAAAAACCTCAGCCATGTGACTTGATTTTCATTTATATTAAGGTACTCCACACTGTGCTGGCATTAAAATAATCATAAAAGTAAAGGACCTGTAGTGTAAATAGGGTGGAGTCTGTCATTTTAGCCCTGTGAGTCTCATTGGCAATAGGAGCCATGTCTAATCATCTATCAGGTTTAGTTATTTTTGTTTTGTTTTTCATATATATGCAATTCTTCTATGTTTTAAGTCGAAAGGTTAAATGTAAAAGGCAAAAGGGGCAACTGCTTACATTGTTTTGAAATTTCAAACTATGTCCACAAAATAAAAGACATTCATATTGTTGTTCCACTTACGAAGAAAAATCTAATTTGTATTTTGTTTTCTTTCAAAATCCATTTTTTTTTAATGCTGCTAAGATTATATTTAATAAATCTCTCAGTTTTTCCTTTTCTTTTCTTTTTAGGGAACAGATAAAAAGAGTTAAAGATTCTGAAGATGTCCCTATGGTGCTAGTAGGAAACAAATGTGATTTACCTTCCAGAACGGTAGATACAAAACAAGCTCAGGACTTAGCAAGAAGTTATGGAATTCCTTTCATTGAAACATCGGCAAAGACAAGACAGGTGAAGTTCATATCAAGAGATACACAAAAGCAGAACTCCTGCTTGAATTTTTAAAAAAGCTAGATCAATTCAACCATCAGCAACTGCCATGAACGATGCATGTTCCTGGGGTGCACAGCCACGCTCAGGGTGTGCATATGCACCCGTGTGCACCCCCTACGCGTAGCCCCTGGCAACTGCCATCCGACATTTATGTATATTTTTCTAAAGGCAAAACTTGTGGTGATTTGCTGTTCAGTGAACCTGCTGAATCGTGATCAGTGATGCAGCTTAGCTGCTCAGCCTAAAGAGACCTAAGCCTCTGTTGCACTGAGCTACCAGGTGGCAGCATACTTCTTCAAGTTGTAATTAACTTTTTTTAATAGCTTTGAGATAATTTCATTTAAAAAAAGGAAAATGTCTGAAGGTTATGCATTGCTTTTTTGAAGCAAAGGTGTTCAGCAGTCAGACAACTAAACCAGTTTTTGACATCCAGTGGTCTGTCTTGACAGCAAAAACATTTCTTTTTTTGGTTATTGACTTATTCTCAGTGGGATATGTTTTGTAAGACATTTCTCTATTTAAGCAATTGTCCCTACAATTCTTTGTCAAAACTTCAGATTTAATTGTTTGATAAACTGGTGTGAATTCCTTGAGTGAAAATTTGGCATATAGATATTTAGTGGGACTCGGATTTTACCCTTCTGAATGAGAGAGTTTTATCTACACAGTATAACTGGTGTGGAAACAACAGGATACTTTTCCCCCCAGCTAACTGGTATAAAGGTGTTTGTACTGGTACAGCCTATTCCTCTTTCCCTAATGGGTAGGAGCTAGCTCAGTATGAATGGAGCTGGCTGAGAACTTTTTGACACACTGCCAGAAAATGTTGATCTGTTAAAATCAAAACCTGTCGTGGAGAAGATTGATCTGCATATTTCCTATGATAAAGAGAAATTTCTTTAACACAAAACAGAAGCATTTGATTATTTTGGATTCCAAATAATTTTCTTAAAAAAAAAAAAGTTCAACATAAAAGAGTATTTTAAGAATATTAAGAATACGACTTACCATCAACCCACTCTTTTCTTAGTTGACTTGTTTTATAATTCCAATTTGAGACCTGAGCAATTTTTTCATGGCAATAGGAATACTGTTCCTTGCTCAGCTCTAGGCATAAAGTACTTTTTGCGGTGATAACTACTGCTATGCTAGGGACTGTACAGGTATAATTCTGTTTGTTTAAAAAAAACCCACAGCTCTTATTGAAATGGAAATGATGGTACAAAAACAGTACTTCAGGTCTAAATGGCAAAATTTCCAAAGCTCTAAATCTGTGGGGCAACAGAGTAAAATAAACTACAAGTAACTTCAGTAAGCTAAGTGGGATACAGGCTGGCTGAATAACTCTAGGTAATATAATGTCCTTGCCTGAATTAGATTGTCTGTCATTGCAGCTGTAGGATAAAAATGGAAAAACTGGGAAGTGACAATAGCAGCAAAAACACTGCTTTTTAAAGTATAAATTCTATGCTTTCACTTTAATGTTGGGATTTTTGTTTACAATTAGCCAGTTAGGTACAGAAATCTTCCTCTTCTCCCTTCCCTCACCACAATGCCTTTTAAATGCTAAATGTTTAAAATTAACCTGTCTTTAGGAGTTTATTACCAAACAAACATGATGGATGCATCAGCCCTTTTGTGTGTGTGGTGTGTAGGTTTCTTTTCCCTTTGTTTCCCTTGCCTGATACAAAATTATTTGCTTAGAAATCACTGCTTGGAATTCTGCTCGGTCTTATAATCTTACCATTCTTAAATTTTATCTTTTTAAGGATTGTCAAACTCTATTTTGGTATGTGATTTGTTTCTCCTCCTGATGAGAGATTTTTTTTTTAAAGAGCTGTACCCAACCATAATGCAGTTAGTGGATTTATTGCAACCGTTTTCCATATGACCTTTGTTATCCTTACCACAAGAGTGCATTTAGGCTAGAACTTACCTTGATCACTGTATTTTACATTTTTTTTTGGTTTGACTTGCCTCTTGCTTCATATGGTTGGAAAGAAATTGTCCTTTTTATCTAGGGATTAATTTTGTTCTTCAAGGTTAGATTATTATTTTTCTTCTTTCTGTAGCTATTGCAACTACTACTTGTAGAATTGGTGTTAGAATTAATTCCAGAACTGAGCCCAAAATGTGGGTGTGTATAGGATGTGTGTCCTTCCCACCCTCAGGAGACCTCTTATTAGTATTAGATTAAAATGGATGGGATGGAAGGAGTGCCCTGAAGTGTCTAGAATTTAAGTTGCCACCAAACCTTTGGACAAGTTTGATGTAAACTGCTAATTGTGTTGCATCTTAATGATCTTCTATTTTAAGATCACAGGAGTGATGAGAATCAGAGGAGTGAACGCTAGTGCCTATGAATTTTGGAGAAGTAAGTAGGGCTGCATTTATAAAAATCTGGATACAGGACTTCACTTATCTTCAATGTGGGTTTCAGGTTTTGAACCAGCCAGCTGTTTTCAAGTTACAGCATAAGAAACACCTGGAACTTGATGTTACTAAACTGCAGTATGCTGCAGTTGTTTTTTATTGTAGGTGATACTTTGAGCCCTGTTTGTTAGCTTTCCATTAAGCTAGAGACAAATAGATTGTTGTGAATGCTAACACAGAATTCTGATATTCATCTGGTATGCTGATTGATCCTTTAGTGGGGGGAAAATAGTCTTTAATTATCTAATCACACTATCTTGTAACACATGAGCAGAACACAGGCACAGTTTAAACTTGTGCATTTGGCATTTACTATCTTTTGAGTGGTTGACTCTCCAACCTTCATCTTTTTAACATAGGGGTTTTTGGGCGTGGTGTTAATTTAATATGCACGGTACATATTTAGTATCTGATTTCCAAAAGGATAGGAACTTAATCAGTTTTTAAAACAAAGGTTTTTATCCTAAAGAACAGCTGAACTTGTACACATTATAATTAGCTGGCATAATTACAGAATAGGTCTTTAAAAAAAAGTGATAAGCAAAACTACCATTTGATTCACTTGATATTTTTATTTGTAGTCCTAATAAATTATTTAACAGGTAACACAGTTTACATTGGCATGATGTAACTTGCTTTTTAAACAGTGGTAGAATATTTTGGTGCACTGGCTATTTTGTAGCACATAGATGAAGATAAGTTCAATGATCAAGATAAGTTCTAGCCTAAATGCACTCTTGTGGTAAGGATAACAAAGGGCATACGGAAAATGGTTGCAATAAATCCACTAACTTCATTATGGTCGGGCACAGCTCTTTTGCAGGCTTCAGTAACTATCATGTTGAGTGTGACTGTCAGATGTTAATACACAGTGGTTTTTAAGAGGCACTTTTGAAGATGAAAGGCACTTTGAATATTTTGACCGATCCTCCGAGGTGTTAATACCCAATGTACAAATAAAAATGTACCCTTTTTTTACTATGGTGAAGGGCAGTCCTGTGCTGTGCTAAGACATCAGAGTAGCTTCATGCCAGATAGTTTCAAGACTGGATAGCAGTGGAATTGCTGGGAGGAAGAGATCAGTGGCATGCATGCATGCAGCAGTGGAATTGCTGGGAGGAAGAGATCAGTGGCATGCATGC
>NW_017729022.1:97886510-97889397 GCF_001723915.1 Gavialis gangeticus | reverse complement strand
TCAATAGAAGCCTATTGCTTCCAGGTCAGGTTGTAGTGTATGAGTATTATGTATGTAAGCTATTTTTAATAGCAGAGCTGGGATTGGAACTTGGAAGTCTGGGCCTTAGAATTTTCTTTAAGTTGCAAGTGAGTGCCTTTATGATGGCTGGTAGTGTTTTTTGTTTTTGAGTTTACTTAACTCTGAAAGGCATCTTTGAACATGTAGGCACTTTTGTGGTCATATTCACTTTATTATATTAAGCATAATTTACAAAACAGTTGCTTTTAGAAAAGTTGGAAATATCTTAAGGCACATAATGTTGGACAGGGCGCTCTCAAGATGACGAGGCCTTTTTTGATTTAGATGTTCCTTTGAACATTATTTGCCAGTGTAAAAGGCTATTGTAAATAGTCCCATTTAAAATTGACTGTCATAGGAGTCATCTCCATGTCTCAAACACCGCTACAAGATTGTGGATCCTTCACAGTTTTCAAAGTATCACAGCACTTTAAACTATACAGTTCTGTATATATGATTAGATTTATATCCTACCTTATACTAAAGGCACAGAGCAGTAGAAGAACATGTATTTAATTCTGTGGAAGAAAAATATTCTTAAATTCCATTTCTTCTTTTAAAAAAATTTCAGTAATGGTGCTCTGACCATAAATTATATTAATAAGTACATCAATTGGTTATGAATTTGGCCTTCAAAGAGAGACAGTATTTAGCCCCATCCCTCCTTTAAAAAAAAAAAATTACAGTCCTAAAACTTAAAACCTATCAGTCTGGTGACTGGCTCTTAAAACTTTTTGCTTTGTTGAGGTAATGTCTTTTTCTATTTAAAAAAAAAAAAAAAAAAATTCTTCCCCCCCCCAAAACATAAAAAAAAGGCTTCTTTTAAAAAAAGTCTCCCCGAAAGATTTTTTTTTTTTTTTAAAAAAAAAAAAAAATCTTTCGGGGAGACTTTTTTTAAAAGAAGCCTTTTTTTTATGTTTTGGGGGGGGGAAGAATTTTTTTTTTTTTTTAAAAAAAAAAAAAAAAAAATCTTTCAGTGAGACTTCTGTTAACAGAAGTCCTTATGTTATGTTCTTGGTGGTGGTAGTAATTTCTTTTTTCATTTTGTCCCTATTTCTCTGCATTGCTAAAGAAAATTGCATTTCCTGTTGTTGGTGATGGGAATGTTGACATTCTGAAGTCAAATGAAGTAGCATCGCCTAATTAGTAATCTCAAAACTACATAATCAAATTGCATACTGGTACTCTGAAACTGTAGACAAAACACTCTTTGATTCCTAGATGGAATGTGTTCTGGAGCATTGCAGCTGATCACTATTTATTCTCCTCTTTTTAGGAATAAGTTCCCCTGTTCCCCAGATAGACATGAAAATATGAGCTTTACTTGATTTATTAGATGCTATTTCCAAAAATGTAAATTCTGCAAATCATGCTTCGAATATCAGAAGACTTGCCAAGCTGTCTGCATTTTGTGGGTGTAAGATTAACTTTCTCCTTTTCTTAAAAGGGTAGACTCTATTTCCTGGAAGCTTAATTACTTAGTTGTACCTGTCTACATACACAACTCAATGTACTTAACCCTTGATCTCATCCTGATGATTTATTTGAACCACAGCAGAATAGCAAATGCTGATTTATCTTGTTTTTAAGCATGGGTTTGTAAGCATAAATTCTAAATATATCTTATGGCATAACTAAAAAATGAGAGCCAAATAGCAGTACCCTATGAATAGGCAATATACTTTTGGCTTGTAGTGTTCCCTTCTGATTTCAGTTGTGTAATGCAATGTATAGTTAAAATAATCTTATTTCAAAGTCAAAGCTGTAAATTTAGCTATTACAAAATTATAGGGGACAATAGCTAGAGTACACTGAAAGTGAGATGAACTGGTATAACAGGTGCTATGTGTAATGCAAGTTAAACTAGTATGTTGAAAATAGATTCCCTGTCTTTGTACCTGACTGAGCTGAACTTAACTCAACCTGAGAAGGTAGGTAGGTATAAGCCACCATTTTTCTTACCCCAGTTTTTGGGCTAGCTCTTCAGCCTCAGTGCAGCTTTACTTTGAACAGACCCACAAATTTCTGTGCACCTCTTTTTGGACATTTTATTTTGCAAAGTGAAGCAGCTTCAGCTCAAAAGTAGCCTTTTTATAACTTGCAAGGGTTGGCTGCATTACATGTTTTATATTGGGGTGCACCAATAGACAATTTTTTGGCCGATATCGATGGCCAATTTTTAAGGAGCCATATCAGCCCATACTGACCCGATTGACGATATGTGGCCTGGCGGCTTGGACAGCAGTATCTGGCTGGTAAGTCTGTTATGGGGGAAGGGACGAGGGGAAGATCAAGGCCCCCCCACAGTGATGGAGGGAGTGGGGCTGAGGCAGGGGCAGGCCCGTGTGTGGCTCATCCAGGGGAGCAGCTGCCACCACTGTGCGCACCCCGGGAGGGCATGGGGGGCATGTGCCCCTGGTCTGTGTGCAGGGCAAAGGCGAGCTGGGGCTAGGGCTGTGCCAAGTTCTTCCTGGCAGCAGGGCTGGGCTGGACTGTGCTTGGGGTGAGCAGTGGCAGCACTGGGAGTAGGTCTATGGGGGGGGCTGCATCCACCCTAAAAATCTCCATAGCCCCTGCTGTCAGTTCTGCTGCCAGCCCCTAGTGGAACCTAGCGCAGCCCAGGCCCCAGCCCGCCCTTGCTCCGCATGCAGATCCAGAGTCACATGCCCTCCCAGGGTATGTATAGTAGTGGGAGCTGCCTCCCCCCTGCCCCCTCTGACTTCCCAGGATGAGATGCTCATGGCTCTGCCTTGCACCCTGCCTCACCCTGGCTGGGCAGCCCCACTCCCTCTCACACCACAGGGGCCTTAGTCTGCCCCCTCCCCCC